>NW_027397119.1:6463180-6595284 GCF_003265705.2 Callorhinus ursinus
CTAGAACCCTCAGTTTGTTTTTCAGAGTCCATCGTCTCTCATGGTTCGTCTCCCCCTCTGATTTACTCCCCTTCATTCTTCCCCTCCTGCTATCTTCTTCTTTTTTTTTTTTTCTTAACATATATTGCATTATTTGTTTCAGAGGTACAGATCTGTGATTCAACAGTCTTGCACAATTCACAGCGCTCACCATAGCACATACCCTCCCCAATGTCTATCACCCAGCCACCCCATCCCTCCCACCCCCCACCACTCCAGCAACCCTCAGTTTGTTTCCTGAGATTAAGAATTCCTCATATCAGTGAGGTCATATGATACATGTCTTTCTCTGATTGACTTATTTCACTCAGCATAACACCCTCCAGTTCCATCCACGTCGTTGCAAATGGCAAGATCTCATTCCTTTTGATGGCTGCATAATATTCCATTGTGTATATATACCACATCTTCTTTATCCATTCATCTGTCGATGGACATCTTGGCTCTTTCCACAGTTTGGCTATTGTGGACATTGCCCAGCCCGCTCCAGTCTTGTTTGAGCAGTGACAGAGCGGCTGCTCTGAGCGCCTTCCTCTGGGTGGCAGTTCTCCGTCCACCAAAGAGAGTTCTGTGGGGCCTCACTGCCCTCCCCTTCTCTTTTCTCTGTCAAATGCTTCTTTCCTGCCTAGGCCTCAGGGTCTGTTCATCGCCTGATGACATTCTGCACTTTTCCTGTTCTTTGGAGGCTTTTGGTTCACGTTCTCAGAGTCAGCCTGAAAGTCAGTCCCCAGTGGTGTCGGGGAAAGAGCCCCTCTCTGAGGCTGTGGGCCGGGAGAGGCCACCCCTCGGCGCTCAGCCAGGGCCTCCGACTGGACGTGATCTTATCTGTGAAAGGGGCCTATTCGTGAGGCACAAGACCAGCCAGGAGCCTGGGCACGCTCATGGCTCCCACTAGGACTTAGCTTGAGATGGAGACACGGCTTCTCTGGACCGCAGGCTGGAAGACTCCGGGGAAGCTGGGTCTGGCCAGGGGAGCTTCTGCTGATCCCGCAGTATGCGGCTGCAGCGCTGGGGCCTGGGCAGCTGTGGGTGTGTTGGGGGCTGGCTGGCACTGGTTCATACCTCCCCTAAGAGGCCCTCATCCGAGCGGCCTATGGTACAGCACCTACGCGGGGCGCCAGTTGTTAGCCAGTTCGTCAGTGGGCTCCCCACAGCTCCCAGGGCGGCAGGGAGTCACCCAGGGCATGATTCTTCTCATCCAGGGCGCTGTGATTGCTTCCAGAGCGATGGCTACGCCTTTCTCCTCTGACTTTCTCTAACTGGGCAGCGACCAGTTCCTCTTTATTTCTGGTTCTCAAGATGTACTCACGGGGTAGATCCTCAATCAATCACAAATGATTGAATAAATCATGTTTATTTATCACTGAATTTTATTTATCATATAGATAATAGATCATAAGTGATTGTATATATGGATGTATGGATTCACCTGCCCGATGTTATACGTATGTATTCATTTATTCAGCAGACAGTGATTGATCACTGTTCTAGGTACTGGGGTTGCAGTGGTGAACCTGTAAAATAAAGGCCCTGTCCTAAATGGACCTTATATTCTGCTGGATAAATGCATACATATATATGGAGAGAGAATGAGAGAGAGACAGGAAGTGGTCAGATCTGTCAAGAAAGTTAAACACGGCAAGAGGTACAGAGTGGTGGGGGCTGTTTTTGCCTTCTGGTCAGGGAAGCTTCTCTGAGGAGGTGACATCTGAGGTGGCATCTGAATGAGGGGAGATGAGCAGGAAGGGTGAAGGCCCCTGGGTGGACACAAACGAGGGTCCAGCAGTGTGGTGTGGACCTCACCAGCAAAGGGGGTGGGGTTGAGGCTAAGGGCAGGGGCCCCTTGAGGAGACAGGGATCCAGGAGACTCAGGAAATAGAATCTCTCTCTCTGCTCGGTGGCCAGGATCAAAACCTGGGCATCATCTTGGTTCTTTCTGTCAGCTGGACAGCCAGACTCAACAGCAGATCCTGTTGGATCTGTTCCCAAGTGCACCTCAAGCCGTCCACTTCCCCCCGGCCGCTGCGCCAACTGGAGTACATCACCTCCTGTCTTGCCTGGATGGCTAAAATAGCCTCCCTGTGGTTGTCTTGCTTTCCCTGCTATAATACATTCTCCACAGGGTGGTCCGAGTTAGCTTTTTTAAAAACAGAAATTGGAGGATATTACTCCTCTGCTTGCAATGGCTTCCCTGCACTTAGAATGTACCCCAGAACCTTGACTGTGGCTCTCCCAGCCCTAGGTGGCTGTCCCTGACCACAGCTGGGACTGACCCTCCCTACCCTTGCCCTCACCGGCCTCACTAGCTGCTCTCTGTTCCTTAACCTCCAGCCTCAGCACCTTCACCTGCTGTATTTTCTGCGCGGAAGGCTCTGCCTAACCCCCCACCCCGATCTTTGCCTGGGTGGCTCTTGGTGATCATTTAGCGATCAGCTCAGCACATCCTTCCCAGAGAGGCCCCTCTGCCCACCAGCTACTCACTCTCTTGGGTGTCCTATTGATTTCACTCTCTGAAATGATCCGTTTATTTGTTTATACATCTATTTCCTGTTCCCCTGCCTCTAGAAGTTTACTTTCACGAGAGCCTGTTCTCCTCAATATTTCTGAACCCTACCTTTACCACTTGGTACCTGGCACCTAAAGGTGTTCATGGAATATCTGTTTAATGACTCAAAAGGAGGTACCTTGTTTGCTTCGTCACCCCAACACCCACCACTAAACAGCTAGGCAGCTCACAACAGACCAGCCTGAGGTCTATGAAGAGGCCCGACCTGGAGGGAGGTGGGGGGCTCCCAGGCAGGTCTAATGACATCCTCAGAGCTGCTCAATCCAAGGAGCTCGCCATGGCTCCCTGCCACTCTGAGGCTCCACCCTCCAAGGCCCCTCCACCCCATCCCATGGGAGTGCCAGCGCTGGGTCCAGCCAGGCTTTGGACTTGGAAAGATCTGAATCTTAACAATTCTGTCTCTACGTCTTTCTCGGTAAGGGACCTTGGGCAGGTCTCATAATCTGAGTCTCAGTTACTGTAATTAGAAAATGAAAATAATAATCATAATAATACCTGACTCATGGGGCTATCTTTAGTCAGTGCCGGGTCTGCAAGAAGCATCAATAAATGTTAACTTATTAGCATTATTGTTGTCATTATTACTGATCAGTTAGCTGTTATTTTTCTTTTTGTTTAAAGATTTATTTATTTATTTGAGAGAGAGAGAAAGAGAGAGAGAGAGCGTGCACATGAGTGGGAGGGGAGGGGCAGAGGGAGAGGGAGAGAATCTCAAGCAGACTTACCGCTGAGTGTGGAGCCTGACCCAGGGCTTGATCTCACGACCCTGAGATCATGACCTGAGCCGAAACCAAGAGTCAGACACTCAACCAACTGAGCCACCCAGATGCCCCAGTTAGCTGTTATTTTTCAATGCCCCTCCCCCGCCTTAGCCTTCAGAACCTCCCTCTTCTATGTAGCAGCCCTGCCAGAGTGCAGGGGTGTGGCAGAGGTGTCTTCTGCCCTGCCCTGTTGGGTGCGGGATTGGTAGTCCCCCCGGCCCCACCTTGTCCACCTCTGAATCACACTTATTCTGGTGGCATCTGTGATGGGAGATACCTCCCCACTCAGCCAGCCCGGGAACCCCCTTCCACCTCTTTCCTGAAGCCCTCCCTCCCCTTCCCGCCGGTCCAGGTACACAGTATGCATGTTATCACCATCATCAGGAAGGCGCTGGCTGGTAGACTAACTCACACTCTGGAATTAGTACTGTCTTGGCTTTTAAAAATAACACACAGAGGGGCCAATTCTTAACCCAAATGAATGGCTCACCCATGGTGGGATTTTAAGCACCGTGAGGGAGATGCTGGAGGTGATGGGGCTGGTTCTGTAAGGAGCTGCCCGCCCTGCTTGCCTGTGGACAAGGCCCCACTGGTGTTTCAATGTGTCCATTCTGTTGCTCCCCCGCCTGTGTCTATGGGACACTGCACGCTCCTGAGGACAGCTGTCTTTCTGGCTAGTTCCCACCACAGCCCTGGGGGTGGGGTGAGGCCGCGGACCCCAACTTGGGAGGGACCTCCCAAGCTTTGGAGGCACATTCAATGACGCCCTACCCCATGTGCGCCCCAGGACTTGCCGCTTCTGCTTCTCTTTCCCACATGTGGGGAGAGGTGAGTTTCTCCCTGGCCCTGGGATGCAGTCCTTCCTGTGGGAGCCTGCCCCACCTCAGCCAAGGTCCTGGGTCCAGCCCTTTCCCACCATGGAGAAAATAGCAAGAAAAACAGATGAGAACTGATACCCTAAGCTGCAGGTCTGCTGGGACCTGGCCCTGGAGGAGCCCCAGGAAAGCTTTAACCCTGGGGCTCCAGGCCGTCAAGAAGGGCGAGGGGAGGAGGGGGGGTGGGCGCCTCCCTAGTGAGAAGCTGCTTCCTCCTTCTCTCGCACCTGGGTCAGTGTCGGTACCCACCTCTTCTCTCAGTGGTCATCATTGCTCAGATGTGGGTCCTGGGCAGCCTCCCCCCACCCCCAAGCCCCAGGCTGGACGGCAGCACAAGGTCACCTTGTCCACCCCCCTATCTCTGGGCATACCCTCCTTGACCAGGGTCCAGATGTTCCCATTCTAAAGCTCTTAGGAAGGGGACATTTGCAATCTGCCAATCATCCCATATCTAAGTGACCCATAGTGAGCCTGGTGCCCCGGAGGAGAGCTGGTCTTAGAGTCTGGAGACCTGGGTAAGTTATTGGCCATTTCTGGGCCTGGGTTTCCTAACCTGTGAAGTGGTAATCCCATTATGTCCTGCATCACAGGGTGGTTACGGGGATGACCTGAGACATGAATGTAAAGGGCTTTGTAAATGATAAACATGATATAAATCATACGTGCGATGGGCTGTGACCCGGGGCGGGTGGGCAGTGAAGGGCAGGTGCCTGGCCTCCATCCTTCCTCTTGCAGCTGCAGCCTGATTAGGTCCTGCTGAGGCTCACCCTGGAAACCTGCCCCCCACCCCAACCTCATGACAGCCATGGCAGTGTCCCTCAGCCTTCTGTCTTGGCAGAATGATCTCTGCCTCTTTGGTCTTGCTCTATAGATTCACCCAGAGCTTCTTTCACCATAGGATGTGTGGGGAGCCCTTTGAGATCATCACTAACAAGCCCTGAGCCAGATATTTGCAGAGCAGTTAGGTCCTGTTGCCTGAGCATCTAGAGATACGGGAGGTTTTCCAAGTATGAGTGTTACTAGGGGCTTGGAAGGGAGGAGCTTGGGCACAAGAATATTGGTGGGGTGTTTACAGACTATTTCACTTATGTTGTCTCATCTGGTCCTTAGTCTCTGAAGCGGGGTCCACTGTCTCATTTTACTGAGAAAGAGTTGATCTAGTAGGTTGCAGATTGACTTCTAGTGTGTGCACCAGGCTGGCCCTCCTGCTGGGGATCCAAGAGGCGGGAATGGGCTTCAGTTGCAAGATAGCAAGGATTATGTGTAAGAAAACTTAGGGAGGCACCAGTGAACTGGGTGTCTTCAAGGTGCCTTGGTGCTTTGGGGATACAAGGGCCCTATGATCACAGAGTAGGGGAGGAGTCATCACACTGACGTGTTGGAATCATCTAGGTTCCTCCCTTTCCCATTGGAACGATGAGGAGATTGGAAAAGAGCTTCCATGATCCCTTCTAGTGCTTGCTTCCTTGATGGGATGGGGGGATCTGGTTTCTCCCCCCTGCCAAGTCATTCCCTTCCCCCTCCCCGTAAAGCCTTCCCGGATCAGTGGGCTGTGGTGCACAGAACGGGGTCCAGGGTGAGAGGCGCCGTTAAGTAACGTCACTGTAAAGAAGAAAACCACCGATGCTGCAGCACACGACGGGAGAAACCAGAGTCGGAGGGAGGCCTCTGCTTTCATCCCCATGGGTCTCAGGAGCTGCTTACAGGCTCAGCGGGGCACTCCATCCATCTCAGAAGCCGCACTGGAAAATAAACTGGGCAAGCTGAGCCCACCTGTGCTGAGCTGGCTCCCCAGCACCGAGCTGGGTGGGCCCCAACCCCTGGCACTCTCTCCGGGGCGGCATGTGGGCAGAGGACACGCTGGCTGCAGGCTGCACTGGTTTAAAGGGAAGTGGGAAGCTCCCAGGACATTGTGTTGTCGGCCTCTTCACCCAAAATGTGAGCCGCAGAGATCCTTTCTTACTGGCACAGAAAACACGCATGTTTGGCATTTGGCTGAGCAAATGCACCCCCGTGCATGCATACACGCAAGTGCCTCGCTTGTAGCAAATGCTCTGTGAACATGAGTTGTCTTTCCTGAGAATGATTCCCCCATTAGCTTGGGGGTGCAGAGCTGGTGCTTGAGCACAAGCCCTCAGGAGATAAGCACTGCGCGGTGATTGGACGGGGGAAGGGGAGGTAAGCTTGGAAGGGGAGGTGGGGGCACTGGTAGGAGGGTATGGGGCAGAGCCGGAAGGAGGGAGGTGTGCAAGGCTTTTTTGGACAGTTGTGTCAGCTGTCAGCTGGCCTAAGGGGAAGAGCGGCTCACTGATTTTCTGGCTGTTTTGGGTCAGCGTAGCGTAGGAAAGCGTTGCCACCTTCCATGCGGCCTTGGGCAGATCATGTGATTGCTTTGAACCTCAATTTCCTCATCTGTCAAGGCTTTCCTACCTTAACAGGACCGCCACGCTGCAATGATGAGGTGACCAATGGCGATGTGCCGGGCACACATGATTTTTACTTTGGTGATTTTATTAAAACTCCTCCGGGAGGTCCTTTGTTATTTTGTTATGATTTTTACCTTGATTTTTAGTTCGTCATGATTTTTACGTGACCCAGGGTTCCCACCCTCTGTGGGCGAGATGAACCAGTGCGATGCAAAGCTGTGGCCCAAATCTTAGATCCTGAAGACTCGGACTTCTAGCCAAAGACCCGCAGCTCCCTGCTCACTGGGCCCTGGCTGGGGAGGGGTCTCCTCTTAGAGACCCCTGGGGGCTGGTGGAGCCTGGGTTGGGGGGACTCACACTCTATTCTCCCCTCCCCCAGGTACAAGACGGTGGTGACTCCCCGGAGGGCGGCCGTGGCCATCGCCGGCTGCTGGATTCTCTCCTTCGTGGTGGGTCTGACGCCCCTGTTCGGCTGGAACCGGCTCGGGGAGGTGGAGCGGGCCTGGGCAGCCAACGGCACCGAGGGCGAGCCCGTGATTGAGTGCGAGTTTGAGAAGGTTATCAGCATGGAGTACATGGTCTACTTCAACTTCTTTGTCTGGGTGCTACCGCCGCTGCTGCTCATGGTCCTCATCTACCTGGAGGTCTTCTACCTGATCCGCAAGCAGCTCAACAAGAAGGTGTCGGCCTCCTCTGGTGACCCGCAGAAGTACTACGGGAAGGAGCTGAAGATTGCCAAGTCGCTGGCCCTCATTCTCTTCCTCTTCGCCCTCAGCTGGCTGCCCCTGCACATCCTGAACTGCATCACCCTCTTCTGCCCTTCCTGCCAGAAACCCAGCATCCTCACCTACATTGCCATCTTCCTCACCCACGGCAACTCGGCCATGAACCCCATCGTCTATGCCTTCCGCATCCAGAAGTTCCGGGTCACCTTCCTTAAGATTTGGCATGACCATTTCCGCTGCCAGCCCACACCCCCCGTTGACGAGGACCCCCCCGAAGAGGGGCCCCACGACTAGACTCCACCTTCCGATCCTGCCTGCCCACATCGGGGGCATCTCAGCCCAGTCCCACCTCCCCACTGGTCCCGCTCTTGAGCCTTCCTGGCTGGGCTGTGGGGTGTGGGTGCCCTGTACCTCGGGTCCTGGAGGAGGTTTGGGAGGGTGGTCCATGGGGAAGGAACCAGGTAACCTGAGGAGAGGAGGAAAGTGGCTTGAGCCTCCCCAGCTGTGTGACCATCCTACGGGCAACCCAGTGCTTCGGGCTGGACGGACCTGGGGAGACTGAGGCTGCAAAGGGGCCATGTGGGCTGGGAGGGCAAGCTTGGGCTCCCGTGGCAGTCAGGGGAGCCTGCTTGTCTCTGGTGGTAGTGGGTCAACCCTGGGACCAAGCCTAAGGAGAGGAGAGGATCCCCTCCAAGATGGAGGGAGGGAGAGAAACTGGACATCATGGTTTTGCTTTCTCTCCTTTCTGTAGAAGGTGGCAGAGCCACTGAGGGGCAGGAATCATGGAGCCTCAGTCCCCGCCTCCCAGGACCCTGAGCGGTAGCCATGCCGGGTGCCAGGGTGTCTGCTCTCCCTGCCCCGGGGAGCCCAGGTTTATACTTGGAAGAGGCAGAAAGAGTGGGTTCAGAAATCATTCCCAACTTTTGCTTTATTCTCCACCAGCCCTGGGATCCTGAATGGGGGCTCCAAGCCCCCTGGAGTTCATGTGGAGTTTAAGAGCCGGCCTCGCACAGCCACCGGGTGGCAGCACTGAGCCCTTGCTCTGGTCCGGCGTGTCCCAAGGAGGAGCTTGGGCTATAACTACCTGTCATCTGGGCTACCAGCCCCACTAGCCCCTGATGATGGCCTGAACTCTCCTAAGTGACACCCATCTCTGCTGTTTCTGGGCCAGATGGAGAGGAGAGGCCCAGACATGCCAACATGAGGGAGCATTCTGCCTGCCTTTGTCGGGCGGGGGGGGTGGACAAGGGAAAGTGCTGACCGTGGGTACTCATGGGATGACTTGTGACAGGCCAGGGGAGACCACACCCCTGAGAGTGAGGCAGGGAGGTCTGGCTGGCATTTAAATGTCCCCAGTATCCCTGGCACTAGTTTTCAGGGGCTTTGGGGCTCTGTGGCACAGTGTAGGCTTCAGAACATCCAGGCAAGAGTCCACCCTCTGCCAGGCTCTGGGGGCCCTTGTACGGAGGAGTGGGGGTGCGGTTCTGTGCGTGGTTCCAGGCCCTTCCCTTTCTCGGAGGTAGGATGTGCCCTGGCTCCCAGGGAGGGCCACCTGACTAATAAAGACCGTGAACCCTGATGGAGAGCATGCCCCTGGCTCCCCACCCCCACCGCCATCTGAGGGAAGCAGACAACCTCAGCAGAAGAGAGTGGGGGGTGGGGAGTGTGGGGGGGCGAAGCAGGGAGGGGGGTATGGAGGCGTTCAGAGCAAGGAGGGTTCCAGAGAAGAGTGTGTCTCTTCCTATAGTTATGCTCTTGGCATAGAAAACCCTGAATGTGAAAGCAAGATGTTAAAAATCTCATGTCTGGAAACCCCCCTGAGATCCTGAGTCCCCTCCCACTGACATCTTCCTCCTGATGTCATAGGTGGAGACCCCCTCGCGGTGACGCATTCCATCCCCCTCGCTGCGACACAGCGCCTCCCCCATCACAACGACGCTCACCGGCACAGAGGCCCCCGCACTGAAACACAACACACACCTTTATTTGAGCGGTTCTCACCCAGAGTGCACCTCTCTGCAGGGGCATCCAGTCTTTGCACCTCCCAGGCCCCCTCATGCCCAGGAAGCCGGGCCTGGGACCTGCCAGGCCTACCCCAGGCTCCCGGGCTCCGGCCTCTAGGGGAGGGAGGCGAGGCAGGTACCAGGGAGGAAAGCCATCAGCCATCACCATGTGAACGGGGTTCTGGGGCATCCGTGGAGCTTGATTCTGAGTCTGGTGGCCCCGAATCCCCAGGTCTGCAGCACCTGGCAGAGAACATGCTTCATGAGCCCTGGGATTAGACAGAGCCGGGCTCTACCTGACCTGCTGAAGAAGTGAGACAGGGCAGAGGGACAGAGCACCCCTCTTTCCTTCCCAGGCCTCCCACCCCAAGGGCCCAATGCCCAGCGCTTAGCTCTGCCACTGCAGCTCAGGGAACCTTCCCTACGTGTCCAGAGCCTCAGAACCACCTGGGAGGGAAGGTGGGACACAGGTTGTTGTCCCCTCTTGCTGACAAGGAAACAGGCCCAAGGGAATGCCCTGAACTAGACCCCTGTCCTATGCGCACGTTGCCCGGGACTGCAGATTTGTCCCCAGAGCTGAATGCCACCTTTCCCCGGCCCCCACCCCCACCCCCTGCTCTGGCCTCTGGCCCCAGAGGCCGAGGGTCCAGCCATTTACCGTCCTCTTCATCACAGCCTCCTGTCGCTCTTCAGTGTGTGGCTGATGCTGGAAGAGATGCCACAGTCAGAGTGGGGGAGGGGCGCATCTGCAGGGGACCCGAGTTGGGGGTAGTGGGATGAGAGGGGCTCAAGGCTACACGCCCTCACCCCAGGTAATCAATCAGTCTGGGTGGCAGACTCTACTACCTCCGTTCCTTACATTGGGCTGTCCTCCCACTTGGAAAATCCTTCCACTAGCCAGATCTCTCCATCTTTACTAACCGTCTGTCTTGCCTTGATTTCCAGCACCCAGCCTCATCTAGTCGGGCAGGAGAAGAGGTGGCTTCTATTAAGGGATGGTCCCTGGAGAAGGACGTTCCTCGTACCTTTCCCTTTGACCTCCAGCCGGCAGTCCACGGATGCCTCCCCTAGCACATTGACAGCCTTGCAGGTGTAGACCCCAGAATCAAAGGGGCTGGGCTTCCGGATCTCCAGGGTGCAGATGCCTTGCTCAGAGAGGGCACGGTATTTGGGGTCACCCTGGATGTTCATCTTGTTTTTCATCCAGATGATCTTGGGCTAAGGGAACATGGTCAGAAGAGAGCTGAGGAGATTGTGGGGTGGGATGGGCTTTGAAGGAGCTGTCTGGGAAGATTCCCCAGCCCACTGCCCCCACCCAGGGCACAGGGGGCTTCACCCCTTACCTTGGGCGATGCTCGGACACTGCAGAAGAGCTGAGTGCTGTAGCCAGGAGTGGAGGTGTGGTCAGCCAGGGGCTGGGTAAATGAGGGGGCTTCTGAGAAGTCTCGCTCCACAAACCCTTTAGGTTTGGCAACAATATCTGGGTTCAGGAGAGAAAGGGGTGCAAATTTAAGGTTACAAGAGTAAACCTCTTAGAACTGAATTCATCCATTTTCCTAAAATAATCACTATAGCTTACGCTTAGGTGTCTTATTTATTCTACTTAGCATCCTTCTGCAAGAGTGAGTTTGTTATTACTATTTGACAGACGGGAAACTAAGGCCCTTCATGGATGAGTGACTTGCCCAATATCACTTAGTGAGTTTGGGGCTTAAAGGGTAGACAATCACATGATGACCATGGCTCTCTGGGCAGAGAGCTGGTGGTCTGGAGGAGGATCTTAGCATCAACGAGGGCAGGAGACAAGCCATTTCATTGCTGCCGTGGGATGAAGGAGCTCCGTGGCAGGACCCCAGGCTCCTGGGATCTTCGGGAAGCCAGGCATGGCCAATATGTGAGAATTTAGAGACAGAAGATCTCAAAGAAGCAGAGGAATGTCGGGACCGTGCCTGGGTGGGTCAGGGAGAGGACAGAGAGGGCAACGAGCAGGAAAACTGGATAGATGAGTTGCTCTTGGCCGAGGCTGGGGACTTGCAACCCAGAGATCCACATTTCATTTCTGTTTGTCTTTGGAGACCTGACTGGTTTTCCTTTTTTAAACAAAAATGTCTTCTTCGTTCTGTGCAGCACAGGCTGGTGTTAAAAATTTGCGTGTGCCTTCCCAAGCCTACACAGACTCCGTGCTGGGGGTGGGGGGTGGGGGTGCTGGAGATCACAGGGTGACAGGGAGCAAGGGCTTGGCATTTCATATCTGACGCAAGCACGTCACGTGGCCGTGTGGAGACAGTAAATACCCATATCTCTCCTGTCCATCTGTGTGGTGTTATATGAGGGTCAGGAGGCTTGTGTTTGAGCCAACTCACCGGACTCTACCTACCCACGCACCCCGCCCCTCAGAGTAGTGCCCCTGGGACACCGCGCATGAGCCCCCGTGATTGCTTCGATGCTGGCCGCCACCAGCAACTTTGGAATAAGCGCACAGCCTCCCAAGGGGCGCATCTCCTTTGCACGGGTTTGCTCTGATGTGTTTGTTAAAATCAATCAACCACATCCATTTCTTTATAGTCCCTTGTGTGAATGCGTGAGCGTGTGCGTAGCTGTGGAGTGGGTGTGGAGAGGGCAGCAGATGCTCTGGCGAGCGGCACCCACGGGGAGCCCACAGGGAGGGGTGCTGATGCCCCAGGACAGGCCGAGCCTGGCTGGGTGGGGGGGCGGTTGGAGGGAAGGAGGGCAGGCCTGGTTTGGTGTCTGGCCCCGGGCCCAGACCCACCTGCCTTCTGGATGCGGGCTAGCTCCTTGGTGGTCGCGGCCGAGGCACTGAGCCCACACTGGTTCTCCGAGAAGACCCGAAAGGAGTAAGCGTTTCCCACGATGAGGTCAGAGATGGTGCAGGTGGTTGGGTGGTAGCGCTCCAGGACCGTGAACCATTGCTGCGGGGACCCCGGCCTGGTCATCCTTTCCTCTGACCCTTGCCCTTGCCCTCCTGGCTCACCCTGGGGCCCCTTTCTCAGAGGTGCTCATTCCAGGCCTTATCCCGAGGAAGCTGAACCATCCAGCTTTGGGAGACAGGGTCCCTGGATACTCAGATGACCTCGCTGGGGTCCTCAGAGAATTCTAGATTCTTACGGCTCAAAGTGTGGCCTGAGGACCTGCATACTCAGAATCACCTGGGAACTTCTGGGAAGTACAGCATCTCAGCCCCCGCCCCAGACCTAATGAGTTAAGATTGGCATTTTAGCAAGATTCCCAGGTGATTCATAGGCACATTACATTTCCAGAAGCACTGCTTTAGACCTTGAAGGGCCGCAGAGAGCCCCCCTTGCAGTCTTCAGGAGGCAGCTGAGGCCCAGAGAGGAAAGGGATCTTGCTAAAAAGCCACATGAGGACCTCAGGTTAGTGGTAGTTAGACTAGAGCACGCTCCCTGGACTCTCGGAGGGCCGGGTCTTCCTGGCCACCTTGGCCACCTCCCCCCCACCGCACGCTACTCCAGCGGGCCTCACCCCTGTCTTTTTGTCTGCCTTCTGCACTGTGTAGCCCAGGAGCTCTGTGTTGCCTGTGTCCTGGGGCAGTGTCCACTCAAGAGCAGCGTTGCAGCCCCAGACGTCCAGTAGCCGGATGCTGCTGGGGGGTCCAGGTTTCTCTGCAGGGCCAGAGTGTGAGGGGGGTGAGGGGGAAGGCTGGGCTTGCTGCAAAATCCCCACACCCAAGATCTGGCTCCTGTCACACACTCCCTGGCCTAATCCCGTCAGCGGTCAGCTCTGGGGTAGGAGATGGGGTCTCTGGGTCCCCAGCACGGCAGCCCCGCCTCGCCTGGCCCCGTACCAATCACCAGGATGTCGATGGCTGCCTTGGCCTCCAAGCCTTCCAGACGCACAGTGAGCTCATAGCAGCCTGAGTCAGAGCGCCTGGCCGAGCGGATGAAGAGGATGGAGTCCTGGTCCCCGGTGCGCACGTTCACTCGCTGGCTGTCCAGGGCGTGGCCGTTATGGGTCCAAGAGGCCTGAGGCTTGGGACTCCCCTGGGAGGGAGGAGCTCTCAGGGCAGATGCAGGAGGCACCAGCACCCCATACCCACTCAATTCCGGGGATCTCTGGAGCTGTGCTCAGGGGAGCTGGCCCCATCAGCCCTTCCAGGAGACGCAGGTGCTGTTCACAGCCTCCTTCTCCAGGTGTCCAGCCAACCCTGGGACCACCCATCCCGACCACAGGCTGGAGAGTCACAACTGAGTCATGTGTACAACAGAGGGAGGGTGCAGCTCTCTTGATGGGTCTCATGAGGGCCTCTCATGAGGATCCTGACATTTCCAGGGTTCCTCCGACACACCTCAAGTAGGGGCCCTGATTTCCCTCCAGGCTGTTATCCTGGGCAGGGGCCACACCTACCTGGAAGGGGATTTGCAGGTTGACTGGCTCTCCCACCTGGCGGATGTAGGTCTGACGAAGGTGGCGGGGGACTCGGATCTTGGGGGCCTCTGCATCAAAGGGAGAGGCTAGGCTTAGCACAGCACGGGGTTGCTGATTGGAGGCTACTGTGGTAGCCATAGGAAACAACCGGTGAGGGTTGCTGGCTGGGCAGGAGGGCTCCTAGTTGTGCTCTGGGGCTGCCTGCTTGTGGGAAAGGCTAATGGAGATGCAGGGGCCCAAATCCCTCAAGGCCCTTGGGGAGTTGAGAGCTGGAAGGTTCCAGGAGGGCAGGGCCTCCATGGTGTGAACTGGTAAGCATCCCGGGCACTCCCTTGGCGCCCTGACCCTGCCAGGCTGGGATTTACCCTGCAGCTTAGGCATGCCAGGGCTCCAGATGGGTCCTGGCGGGCTCCTTGGCTCCCCCTAGTGGGAAACAGGTGCTGCACCTGTCGGCCTGCATTCCCAGGAAAGGTGGCCATGCCTTCTTCCTTCTTATCCAGCATCCTCCATTCCACAGCAGCCCAGAACTTCCAGAGAAGCCCCTGTGAGATCCGTTTGCCCATTTCTCTGTCGGAGGCCATATGGGAGGATTAGGATCTTTCCCTTCTTAAATGAGGGCAGAGCAGCTATACCCCTTCTTTCTCTGTCACCCCTCCCACTACCTTTCAGTCTCACAGTTGGGAAGTCCTTCCTGAAATCTCACTTCAGTCCCATGCTATGGGGGGGAGCCACCTTCCTGACCGTCACCTAATCAGGTGCAGCCACCAAAGCCGCTGGGCATTCTAAGGGAGGCTGCTGCAGCCCCTGCCATCCTCCCCGCTCCCTGCCCCGGGCGGGGGAAGGAGCGGTGGAGGCTGAGGCTCCTCGGCAGCAAACAGGTGGCAGCAGTTGGTCGGTGGCACACAGGCCGGAGGGGAGGAGATGGTGAGAAGGAACACTGTGTCTCCGAGGATTAGCTGTGCAGGCCCTTGGCTCTGGGGGCATAAGGAGTGGAACGATCTAGGGGCAGCTGCAGGGGGCCAGGAATGCTTGGCAGCTCCAGGTGGCTAAGAAGGGACAGCTGAGCAGCCGAGGATTCTGGACAAGGTCCCCACCCTGCCCTGCCCACGAGGAGGGCCTGGCTGGTCCCTGTTTGTTCGTGGCCTCCTCCCCCTCTTCTCTCCAGGAAATCCCCTTCTCTCCTGCCAGAGGAATTATAATGGAGTCGTGGGTGCAGAGTCTGGCTGGCTCCTTCAATGTTGGGCCTTGGAGTAGAGAGCCATGGCCTCCTGTACCCTCTCAGAGTCTGAGCTCCTGGGGCAGGTCCAGGACCCTCCCAACCAGGAGGGCTTCCTGGCACCTCCAGGTTAGAGTCGACATGTCCATACTGTGGCTGCCAGGTGGGGGTCATGTCTGCCCCAGACTCAAGGGATGGAAGGGTCCCAGAGAAGACTCCCGGACGCTTGGTGGCACAGGAATGGTCCTGTATGGGAGGCAGGTTCTGGGATTGCTGCTAATAGGCTGAGTGACCTCGAGGGAGTCTCGGGCCCCTGGGGACCTGCTTGGCTTGGATGGACCAGCTGTCATAGCCCGTGATTCTAATCTCTCTAGCCCCGTGGTTCCCACATCTCTTGGGCCTTGAAGTTGAGAAGTATTTCCTTGAATCCAAACTTGACCTCTCCTGTGGCTCTGAAGCCCACTCTTTTTGGAGGCCTCCTGTGGGTGCAGGGGAAAAGAAAGAAGGTAGAGAAGGCCTCAGGCCACCTGCTGGCCTGTGTCTCTCTTCACCCCGGGCCCTGGGCTGTCCCCAGAGACCTCAGATCAGACCAAATGACTCACTGCCATTAACGGGCTGAAACCCGATCGGCTCTGGGAAGGGAGCAAGGGTAGGCTTGAGGCTAATGCACCCTGCAAATAGAAGTCTTACAAAGGGACAGCAGCTGGCCTCCAAGGTCCCCAGCACACCGCTGCCCTCTGGGGATGGAGAAAACTTCACAGGCCTGCAGGCTCTCGTCTGTTTCTCCCACTAGGGACGTGGTGGGATAAGAGGCAAGCAAAGACTTCTCTCTGTTCAAAAACCTTTGGGAGGATCTGGAACCCAGGCCATATGACACGAGCAGAAAATGGGCAGAACATGAACTTCCCCGGCCGCTGGAGGGATTCAGATTAGATAGGAGGAAGAACAAAATGGCTTTTAGCATTGGGACGCTGAGGCAGGTGACCTGGGGGAGCTTGAGCTTTCATTTCTGGGAGTCAGGGACACCCTCCCCCAACGCTTGGGGGCTGGGCCACTCAGGGAAATGGCCTCTTTGACCTCCAGAGGCTTGCTGCTGAGGAACCTGGAACTTTCTTAAGGCAAGATGGTGATAGCATGTGGCTTATGCATGTGAGGGTGGGATGGGGGAAGATGATTGTCTTGTTTCCTCTGCCCATCAGCCTCAAGTTTCCCTACCTATCACATAACGTGCCCGGGAAGGGCTGGGAGCAGGAGATAAAAGGATGGGCTTTACCGATGATCTTCTGGATGTGGACAGGCTGTTCTAGCACAGCTGGTGGGCCAGCCCCTGCAGAGCTCACTGCAGCCACACGCAGGAAGAACTTGTCCCCCAGAGCCAGGTTCCGCATGGTCAGCTGGGTCACCATCAGGGGCCGGGCGTTCACAGGCACCCACTCTGAGCCTGGGGAAATGGACAGCATGCAAGGCCCCGGCTTCACGGCCATGGGCATCCTTCTCAGTGGGGCTTTCCTCCTCCCTGGGGCAATAGACCTCCCACCCCGGGCCTTATTTTCCCCTTGCTGTCCTTCCCTGACTTCTTGTCAAATGTATCCTAAAGCCCGGAGAGGGTTGGACACATCTGCCAAGTCATGCAGCAAGGTAAGGACAAAGGCAGAGGCCAGGCTGAACTTGGCCGCCATGGAGGTGAACAGGACAGAGGCAACAGGAACTGGGCCATTGCCCTGGTCCCCTGTTTCTCTTCACTGTCTCCTACTCTTAAGTACGCCCGCTCCCAGCTTCTCTGTCGCCCACTCCTGCTTGCCCTGCCCTGGCAGGCTCCTCTGAGACTCAGCATCTCCTTCACTCTCTATCAGACCAGCACCCCCAGCAGCCCCGACCCCTCTCTCCCTGTTACTCAGAGGCTCCCTGGAGCGGGAGGATGGGGTCAGGGGGTGTCTCCTGAGGTCATTTGGACACCCTCCTGCCTCAGAGGTCCATGGGGTGAGCAAGAAGTGTTAGGTGAGTGGGTTGAGGGGACCACTTGCACTTTCTTCTTCTGTATCTCCCCCCAGACTGGCCCAGCTGCAGGGTCTGGGGGCTTGTTGCTGTGACTCCCAAGCCCACCTCCCCTGGGGGTGTGCGGGGCTTAGCCCAGAGCTCACCTCCTTCTCTGCAGAGCTCCAGCACATAGCCCTGGAGCCCCAGCCTCCCTAGCCTCTCCGGTGGCTCCCAGCTCACGGTCACCGAGCTGTCGCTCACATCCTCCAAGGCCAGCCGCAGCGGGGCACTGGGCCCATCTGGGGGAGAAGTAGGGGGAGATGAAGAGGTCTGTGGTGGAGAACGCTCCCCCGCCCGCACTCCCTGCCCCACCTTGTCACCTTCGCTTGCAGGGGCAGGTTTAGTGGCTGCGGGGGCCGCAGGGGCTGTGGGGGCAGGCGCCTGTGGCGTGGGAGCCCGCTCTTCCCCGGCGGACTCCAGGGCTGCCGCTTCTGCAGAGGGCTCTGTGGTGGGCGCCTTGGCCAGCTCAGAGGAGGTCTCCTCCGGACCACAGGTGGGGGCCTCCGAGGCGGCTTTCTCTGTCATTGCTGGGCTGGCTGAGGGTGGTCAGGCTGGAGTGTGCAGGGGTCAGCAGGAGAGGGTCTGGGCCTCCAGGGTGCCTGGGACATCTAGGGCCAGACTTATATAGTCGGGGGCTGCCCCACCCCCAGCCAAATGATGGTTCCCAGCTGTGGGGTCAGGTCAGGCAGGGGGACTGGGGGGCAGGGAGACGCCTAGGCCAGGAATAGCTTGGGGGGAGGAACTGCAGGGTCCCTTGAGGAGCGCACTACCCCGTCCATCGCTCGGATTGGATCTCGGCAGCCATGGTGTCGGTGCCCGGAGGGGAGGAGGGCACAGATAGATGAGATGGGGCATTGCCAGGAGCCGGTGCCAAGAGTCAGGCCAATGGGAACAAGAGCTTCCATCTGGAGAAGGAATCCAGATCACGCTTTGTGTTTGGCCTCTGCGGAGCCACTTGCACCCAGGGCTTCTCAGCCAGGTGCTGGGACCCAGACTGCCTGAAGCAGCCTTCCCTTCTCCCAGCTTTGCTTCTGGGATCCCACACTCCCCTCGGCCTCACATTCCCTGGGCATTCTCACATGTGCCGTGTGGGGCTGAAGGTTCCAGAGAGGGAGGGGATTGGGATGCCCAAGGTGGGGCTGGTCGGAGGAAGGTCTTCCAGCAATGGGGCCCCAGGAAGGGGGCCTAAGGCCCCCGGTTACCGCTTTTGCTGGAGAGGACCCTGTCTCCCCAATCCCTGTGACAATCCCCTAGCCCTTGGCAGTGAGATAAAGTCATGAGGCAGAGCTGGAAGAGACCCCGGAGGAGGACGGCACTCAGAAACTTCTAGATTCTTTGAAGCAGGGAGGGTTACGAGGCAGGTACAACCAAATGTCTAGTCACGGATTCATTCACCCAATGAAACATTCAGACCGGCAATCATTTAACAGGCCTGAAAATACCACGTGTCAGGGAGGAGGGGAGGCCACAGGGGTGGTCACTGTCGGTGGGAGCGACGGTCGAAGACTTCCCTTTGGAAAAAGGGAGACGGCATCTGGTAAAAACGGAAAATGGGCATGTCTGCGACCCAGCAGTGACAGCCCTAGAAAACATCACACGTGCCCAGGAGACATGCATGCCAATTTGCACAGCAGTATTATTTGTAAGAGCCCAAACCTGGGGAAGGCCCCTGTCCCTCCACAGCTCACTGCGGAGCACATGTGCACGTATAATCCAAAACACAGGACGGGACGAGCCAACTGCAGTCTCGGGGGCGACCTAACAGATCTAATAGTTTCAGGGTGAACAAAGAGAGGAAGGCTCAAGAACAGTGGGATCCCACCCATGTTAAATTCAAAGGCAGGCAACCCCACACTCTCTTCTTCCAGGGGCTTCTGTAGGTGGTGAGACCCTAGGGGGAGGCAGGGGGAGGTCAGGAGCGGCTGCCTCCAGGTGGAGGGACAGGGTGTCTGTGCTGGTGGGGTCTCAGGGGGCACTACTGAGGTTTCGTTTCCCTTCCGGGGTGGGGTGTGGGGGGGTGTTACACAGGTTTTCACGAGTTAGTAATTCTTTAAATGAAACAAATCCATTCTATGCACTCTTTAGCATGTATGCTATATCCCAACATTGAAAAATAAATACACAGGAGTGTGGCTGCCTTTCACTGCCGGTTGTCCTCGTTGTAGCGGAGGGCCTGGGGAGCCTCAGGGTCCGGCCCTGCCTGGGTGCCTGCACCCTCTGCCAGGTGACTCAGTGTCCTGCCAGGCAGGAGGCGGGCCCCGGAGACCCGATCCCCATCCCTGGCCTCTGACTCCGCAGCTATAAGTGAATGTGACTAACTCTGCAGGACCCTGAGTCAGCCCTGTGGAGCTTGTCCCAGGCTGGGGGAAGGGTGGCTCCAGGGAGGAGGAGGGGTTTGGCTGCCCTGGAGGGCTTGCAGCCCCAGGGGGTTTGGAAGACCCTTGTGTGGTGGGGTGGGCAAGGTGTGGCGACTGGGGAATTCCTGGCCCCACTGGCCCGCGATGAAATGCCAGGTACCCTGCCGAGGCTCTGGCCAAGCTCTCACTTTCTTTGCTTTGAGCAGGGCTGTGACCTTGGGATCAGTTGCATCTGCTCAGCTCCAGCTGGTTCAGATTTCAGGGTGGCCAATAGGTACTTCCTTCCCTACACCTCAAACCAGTGTCACAAACCAAGGCACGGATAATCGGAACATGAGGGAATCCACACATAAATTCTCTTTGATTTTGGAGTGTGCCTCTGGACTCCAGATACAAGGCATGCCTGGGGCCCTGGGAATTCTACAGAAAACTGACGAGAGCATTTCTACCTCATAAAGGCTGCAAGACCGGCGGGTCTTCTAAGCCCATCCCAACTCATCTGTGTTCCCATCCCACCTGTCTGCCACCTCATGTCCCCAGCCACAGCCTGAGCAGAGCAGCCTTGTCTCTACTCGGGTTGAGGGCCGAGTGTGTCCCAAGAGGAGAGACAAGGGAGACAGAGGGCTGAGCGGCAGCCTTAGGACATCTGACATATTTCCGCCCAGCAACGGAAGGGGTTTTTAAAGGTCATGAGCCACCTACCCGTCTCTGGGAGTCTCAGAGGCTGGACGGCCATGTCTCAAGCACCCTGCAGAGACTCCAGGCCTGGGCCAGAGGGAGGGTGCCGGAGGTCTCCTCCTAGCCCTGAACGGCCAGGGTCAGGGCTCTCTAACCTGGCCCTGGGTTGGCTCCCTACCCCCTCCCAGGGGCTCAGAGGAGATGAAGGTTTGGAATGTGACTTCCTTCCTAGTACCTGCTAACCTTCGAAAAACAGAAAAGTCTTCTTTCAACGAGGAACTACGGCAAGAGGTCTGGACTACTTTATTATCTGGAAGGCCATCAGCCCTCCTGAGTTAAGTCCACAGCGGATGGATCTGAGGAGGCTGGCCTCCTTTAGGGACTCCCCGGGGCCCAGCAGAGGCCAGGGTAGCCTCATCACCTCTGCACCTTCTACAAGCTCCAAGCCCCCAAGTCTGAGAGAGGAATCCAGAAGACATGAGGGAGGGAAGTCCAAAGAGACCGACGCAAGTGCCCAACACACGTGAAGCTCTGGCGCTTTATTGAGCAGCAGCTGCGGACTTAGGGAAGGGAAGTGGGAGGGGAGACGTGATCATGCTCCTGAGTGCAGGTTTCAAGCTGGGCTTTGCAGAGGGGTAATTCGTGTGGCGCTGCTTCGTGAGAGATGTGCTGCTTGCATGGGCCACATGGTGCCCCTCGGCAAGGAGGCCTGGGGGTAGGGGAGTCCCAGAAATCTCCTTGTGTGGGCCTGGGGTCATTGAGCATTTTCATGAATCAGCAGTGGTGTGCTGACCCCGGGGCTTCCACCGTGCTGGCCCCCAGGCCTTAGCTGCCCACGGCCTTACCTCTACCTGCTGGTCCACTGGAGCTGAGCTCAGACGGCTCCCCTGCGGCCCTCCGTGTGAGGTCCAAGGGAGGGAGACTGAGGCTCAGTCGGGGACTCAGCAAGGCGGGCGATGAGGCTCTGGGCCAGCAGGGATGCCCCTCGCCCCACCGTGTGCAGGACAGGGGCTAAGCCGCGCGGAGCGCCTCCTTGATGGCAGTGGTGAGAGGGAAGCGCACACCCCCGCTGCAGAAGGCACCCCGGAAGTCATCCAAGTCCAGAGCCCACACCATGATGCCGGCCAGCTGCTTGTTTCTCAGGTACTGCACCTGGCAGGGAAGACCCAGAGGGGGCAGAGCTGGGTTCCTGGGCTAGAGTGTGCACGGGGCGGACGTGCTGCCTGGGCCCCTGCCTAGGGAAGGGAACAGCGGGCACCCAAGACCTGAGCCACCCCGCCCCCACGACCCAGCACCGCCCTCAGTTCAGGGGACCTGAATCTGGCTGCTTGGAGCCGGGCTCCCTCTCCCTCTTCATCCTGGGGCGTGGCCTTGAGAACCTACCTTGTTTTTGACGCTCTCCTTGTCATCGTACCCCACCCACTGGTTGCCCTTGGTGGCATAGGGGACCTGCTGGCCAGTGAGTCTATGGACCGTGGTGAAGTGGAGGAAGTCACAGATCTGAGCAGAGAACAGGGCCGGGTGGCATGGCGAGCTGGGTGAGAGGGTGCAGGTCACCAGGGAGATGCCCCTCCCCACATCTCTTTCAGCCCCTTGCTTCATCCCGCTCAGGACACCTGCCCCTAGCCCCCAGCCCCCAGACTGCAGTCCTCATGCTGATGTATGTAAACCAGATGCAGACACCCTAGGGTTCTGGGGGTGCTGTAGCCTGAGGGCATGAAGGGGACTCTGGTTTGCTTCTGGCATCTTAAACAGGGATGTGGGAGATGATGGGTTGACGTAAGGACTGGCCCACGGCAATACAGAGTAGCAGAGGCAGGGTCCAAAAAGAACCCGCCTTTGGGCCATTGCTCTTTTCTGGGCTGGCAGGAAAACCTCAACTAGGGCCGGGGGGCGGGGGTGTCTGGGAGCTTGGTGGTGCAGACCCGGTGTGCCTGCAGGAGACTTAGTAGCAAGAGGCCTGACCTCCCCACTTCCTCCTCCTCAAGGTGTTAAGTTCACCGGAACATATGTTTTTATTCCCAAAGGCGGAAATGGGGGTTGGGAGGCTCACCTTCCTCAGGGCCTCTGGGTGTGTGGGGATCTTACGTTCTCCCTAGCTCATACCTCATAGTAGGCCAGGATCCCTTCCTCCTTGGTGAACCGGCCTGGTAATCCGGGCCCTGAGATCGGGGCTCCCACACCGGTCTTGGAGGAAGCCAGAGTGAAGCTCCTCCCAAAGGCAGGGATGCCCATCACCAGTTTATTGGCTGGGGCTCCCAGCCTCAACATACAGCTCACGGCATAGTCCTAGGAGGGGGGGCAGGGGGAGGGGAGGAGTTGTTAGCAGTGCTGGGGGCGCAGGATGGGCAAGACTGTACCCCCACTGCCGCCTTGACAGGTGGAGTTCCAGGCGTAGCCGGCATCTGGGACACGCTTCCTCCTGGGAGTCGATCATCGCAATCTAAAGTGCATTTTGTAGTTGCTTTCTCCAAAGACGGTCTTAGGTAAATGACTGTTGACAGCCAATCCGGTGATCAGCTCGGGTTACATGCAAGTGCAAGGCTGGTCTAGACCAGACTCCTGCCTCCTCCCTTCTGCAGGCATGGAGCACTCACAGACTTTGGGCTTCAGTTTTCTCATCTGTGGAGTGGGCCCCCTAAGCGCCCCCTTGCAGGATTCCCCAGGGGCACAGCGTTGGTGTGTGAGCACTGGCAGGTGGCAGGTCTCTGTGGCCCCCTGCCTGGCCGGCTACCCTCCTTCCAGGCACTCACGGCGTTGTTGAATCTGTCAGAACTCGCAACGTCCTGGCCTCAGAACAGGGGGCTGTGATATCCTGTGGTCTGACGCCAGGCTCCGTGAAAGTCATAGCTCATGAGGCTGATGAAGTCCAGGTGTCTGGGGAAGAGAGGTCAGAGGGCGAGACAGGAAATTAGAAAGGCTCTTGGCCTCACACCCATCACCCCAGCACAGTGGGAGCAGGGCAGGCAGGCAACCCTGAGGCAGGTCCCGTAGAGCCCTGTGATCCACTGTCTGAGCTGCCTGGCCACTTCCCCTCCGCCGCACCCGGGAGTGGGCTCAGAGCCCCACGAGTGCATTTAAGGCAAGAATGGAGTTCTTTTATTATGTCCCCGGCACACGATCTGGAGCTGGCCTCTGTCTTGCCTTCCACCCTCCCCTGCCTGCCACCTGCCACGTTCATCTTAGTGAAAGCAGATTAAAGAGTAACATCAACAGATAGCCTGGTGGGGAAAAAGCTGGACCAAAGGATGGCCTGAACCTATGATCCACTGGAGTGGGGAGGAAGGTTTCCACACACACACACACACACCCCAGGTGAGAGGGACCACATGTGGATTGCATGAATATGAGCTTCGGATATTTGGGGCAAATTGTTGAGAGCCACCTAGTTCCCACCTCCTAAACGATCAATTTAAACGGAGTCTATGCCTCCCCGAGATCATAAAGAAGATTCTGAAAAGTCATAGTGAAGAGCCTTTGTTCTTTACTCCTGTGTTTCCTAAGATCCAGGTCTTCAGATTCCACTAAGACATCAGCCCCTCGGGACTGTGAACTGCTCATCCTCACGTGCAGAAGGGGGCAGGGTGAGGAGGAGGGGTGGACAGGGGAGGGCTCGCCTGTGTGTGTGAAGGCACCTCGAGGCATCTAGCAAAGCAGAGTGTTACTGCTACTGAGCTGTGTCTCCAGTGACTAGTGCTCTGGTGGAGAAAACACCCCGCAGCGGCCGGCCGGTTTGGGTATCATCTCCTACCTCCTTTTCCACAAATGCATTCACAGAAACTCTCTCAACTGCTTAGCACAATACCCCGTGTAAAAACGGAAGGACAGGGTTTACGGTGCCCCTTTTGACAGATGGGGAGACTGAGGCATGGAGAGCAGAAGTGACTTGCTCAAGGCCACACATCAAGTTTTTGGAAGAACGGGGATAGAAATCCAGTCTTCTGACTCCACGTGGAGTGCTGGGGCCGGGCGGGGCTGGAGACTCACTGGGAGATCTGGGTGATGTCATAGCCGCTGTCGATGGTCACCTTCCCTGCGGACACTGCTGAGCTGAGAAGCAATTGCTGTCTTGTTCCCTCCTGGGCTTCCCTCGCAAACTCAGCCTTCATTTTCTGGTTGGGAGAGAGGCAGGTGAGTGATGGGGACCCCGGCTACGTGCGAGGGAGTCTTGTGAGAGAGGCTGAGGTCTCCGAGCATGTCACTGACCTTCCCCATCTGCTGGGACCCCAGCCTGACTGCGCTTCAGGGCGAATGCTAGAGCGGCCCCTTGGTGGTCCCACCTGGGGCTCACCCACCCTTCTCCTAAAACACTGCTTGGACCCATCCCATCCCCACACCCCACACACACCCATCAACGCTCAATTGCTCCCTGCCCGAGAGGGACTATGAAGACAGACAGTGGTCCTCGGTGGCCCACAGATTGTATTGGAAGAAATTTGTTTTTCAGTCTGTGTTTTGTTCCTGCCAGTACATGAGACTACAAAAATTAAAGTGGTCTTTAGATTTATATTTAGTGGTCTTTAAAATTAAAATGATATTGGTGCTGTGGACAATTTGTTTAGATAATCACTCTGCCCTGCGGCCCTGGAGATGCTTGGGCTGCCCTCATCAGATGTGGCCAAGTGTCCCCAAGGCAGTGCATGCTGGGGAGTGGCAGCATCGATTTGGGAGCAAACAGTGGATAATGATGCTCCCCCACTAGGTGGACTTTCCACTTAGTGACCTTCTGCCTCTGAGGACCCCATCGCACTTCCCACCGTGGTCACAAGATGTCTTCCTTGTTGTGTCAGATCTCAGGGCACAAGCCAGTTTGTCCTTCCCCAGTCCGGGTTCCCGGACCCTGTGGCCAGGCGGCCTCAGACCCCTCTCGGCCTGCCCTCAGGCGGCCGTCCCCTTGTGCCAGCGCCCCTCGCCCCCGCTCTCCCCGACCGGCCAGCACCTTGACCAGCCTGGTGAAGTAGCGCTTGTCTCTCCGGTCAGGGTAGAGCCAGGCCAAGTCGAGCCCGTCGAAGCCGTGGGTTCGCAGAAATGGTGGCACCGACTTGATGCAAGTCCTGAGACTCCAGGTCTTGGAGGCTATTTTGGAAAATCTAGGGCCCAAATCACCCCAGTGACGTGCTCAGCACTGACATGCTGGTGGCCTCGGGCATCTCCAGGGGTTTCTGAGGCCTGTGATGCAGGGGCCTGAACCCCCGAACTCCAGAGGGGCATGGCTGGGACGGGACCCACCCCCAGGCATCTCAGACAGAGCTCTGGAGCGGCCAGTCTGGGTTCCAGGCCCTGCTCTAACACCTACTAGCCAAGCTGCCTTGGAAAGGTCATAACCTGCATCTCAGTTTCCTTGTCAGTGAAGTGGGGATAATTGCCGTGTCTCACGGTGCTGTGGTGGGGATCCCCTGTGATTGTGGCTAGACGGGGGGCTGAAGCTGAGCCATCACTCAGTAAGTGGGAGCTGTTAGGGCCATGTCTTGCCCCCCTTTTCAGCCCTGCTCCAACCCTACCCACTCCAGGGAGTCCCTCCAGGCTCTCTACACTCCCCAACTTTCTGTTCCTTCCATCTCTCTCCTTCCAGCCCTAAGGGCAGTATCTCCCAGAAGTCCTGTGGTTTCAGGTCTGAGAGGCAGTAGATGGAACACCAGCCGGGGGTCAGAATATCCACGGACAACGTACTGTGTGACTCTTGGCAAGGCTCTCTCCTTCTCTGGGCTCTGGTTTTTTCGCTGTACACGGGGCGGGCCCCCAACAACCATTTAGTCCCCCGTGCCTAACCTGTCTGCAGCCCCTGTGGCCCTCTACAGTGGGTAAGGGAGACCTATGCCTTCTCTCCCCATTCCATCATCCTCTGAGGAGTGGGTCCTACCTTTGAGAACCAAAGTTCCATCCTCCAACAGAGAGGAGGGTCTTCAGGTTGGGGTTCCTGTGGGGCACAGGGAGGCAGGAGGGCCAGGGTGGAGTGAAGCTGTTGTAACATGGGCTGGCCCCATGTGTGGGAGGCTGTTGCAGGCTTCCAGCATCGGGTGGGAGGTCCTTCCAACCCTGAGATTCAGGGTTCTAGGAGGCATAGACTTTGCGGCAGTTACTCTGAGGTATGCTGCCCGTTTTTGTTTCCCCTGAGTGGGGAAGCCAGGAAATGGCAAAATAGGGTCATGAGTATTTTCCACGTTCCCTGGAGAGGCACCCCCAGTGGGGGAGAGGACTCCCCTTCCCCAGGGGAGCTCAGCTGGCCTTGTTCTACAGCCTGCCTCTGTCACCACCAGGCATGGCCTAGCACGTACCCTCATCATCTGCTCCCACCAAAGCCTAGGCCCTCCACTTCCCCAGCCAGGGTCCCTGGGGGCCGTCCCACAGCCTCCCGAGCAGCGGCGCCCTGCCCTGGGACCAGCCAGTCTAGCCCTCCATCTGCCTCCTGTCCTGGCAGCCTGGGGCCCAACCTGTTCTTGAGCATGTTCAGTGTGTTATAGAGGGTGACATCATTCCACTCCCAGGTGTCAATCTCATGGTTGCTTATGTTGGCGAAGCTGTAGATGATGTGGGTGCAGAGGAAGGGGTCGATGGCATCTGGGAAGCAGCTCCCAAAACTGTCCCGGTACCGGGACCAGCTGGTGTAGTAGCAGACCAGTTTGTAGGCAGAATCTGGAGAAGAAGTCTGGGGTGGTGCCTGAACCAGGACAGAGCCAGGGGCCCTCGGGCTGAGCCCTGAACTGAGCACCGATGGAGTACTGGGGGCCAGGGCCCAGATGTGAGCCAAGTTAGCATTCTCAACACAAGGGGCTGGCTCAGTTCCCTCTGCCTCTGATGACAATAAGGCCTATTCTGAAAAGGCTTTGAACAGATTAAATGCAGTAGATGAATATCCTGCAGACTAAGGACACGGCACTGTGTGCAGTGAGCGTGGGGGCTGGTGAATAAAGGTAAAATGGGACTCGGGGCAAGTAAAGAGGGCTTCCTGGAGGCAGTGGCTTAGGAGAGAGGGAAGGAGAGGAGGGATCCAGCCCAAAACAGCCAGTGTCAGAAGACCCTGGCCTTCAGAGTGGAGCCTTGCGGAACCTGCAGGGGGTCGTCGATCTGGGAGGTTCTGTTTTTTCTCTGCCTTCCTGCAGGAGTGTCCCTAACTTGTAACTCACCCAGAGGGGCAGTCCCCAGCCCCCCTCAACCCGTCCCCCAAGCTGGGGCACGATCAGAGTGGACCAGAAAGTCCTTCCTCTCCCCATTCCAAGCCCTCCTCCTGCAGAGTGAGCCTTTTCCGGTTACAGAGGAAGAACAGCGGGCGTCACCCGCCCATGCTGCCCCTGGGCCCAACTGCGGTGCCCACCAGACCACGAGTCCGGGCCTTCAGCGGACCAGAACCTTTGAAGGGTTTTTATTTTGTTTATTTTGTTTTTTTTTTTTTAAGATTTTATTTATTCATTTGAGAGAGAGAATGAGAGATAGAGAGCACGAGAGGGAAGAGGGTCAGAGGGAGAAGCAGACTCCCTGCCGAGCAGGGAGCCCTATGTGGGACTCAACCCCGGGACTCCAGGATCATGACCTGAGCCGAAGGCAGTCGCTTAAACTGACTGAGCCACCCAGGCGTCTGAAGGGTTTTTATTTTGAATAATTTCAAATACACAGAAAAATAGAGGATAGTATAATAAACATCCATACGCATATCGCCTTGGTTTGACATACGTTAATATTTCTGAGCCATGTGAATCACAGAAGAAACTGGAAAGTGCTCGCCTCTGCCAAGATCTCCTCCAAAGCACCCTCAGCACACCCCCCATCTCCCGTGACTTGAAAGAGGAGTTACTTACAGCTCTGGAGCAGCACCAGGACCACGAAGCCTGAAGGGAAATCCCGAGTCAGACCCCCTGCAAGGATATCCTGCCCTTCCTTCTGCTCCACGCCCCACCCAGGCAATCAAGGGGTTAACACCAGTTGTCCTGCCCCTGTTTCCCCTCCCTCGCACCCCCTCCCCCAGCAGGTAGGAGGCCAGCCCCTTGGTGCAGTGGCTCCCTGGGCCACCTGGGCCTCTCAGCCTGAAAGCCCACCACCAAGCCAGCCTTGACCGGCCCAGACACCTGTCCGAGGCACCCTCAGCTCCATCCTGGCTGCGGCAGATTGGGCCGGGCTGTGGCTGCGTCCTGTGCCCTCAGCTCTCCGTCTAGGCGCGTAGACAGGGCCTCTTCCCTGGGTTTCACGCTTCCTTTTTATACTGTCCCCTTCCACTTCCACAAGCCCCCAAGCATCCCATTTATGGGAACTGAGCTGTGTCAAGGAAGGATTTGCCAGCGGGGAAGGGGCAAGGGAGGAGCACTGTGGGCCACCAGAGGAAGACCGAGAAAGCTTGGAGAGTTTGGAAAACTCGGGCCAGGGCTCTGGGAGGCAACTGCCACGCACGGGGGTGCCGAGGCGGTGGCTCCCGGGTGAGTGACCCAGCCTCATTCTCAGCCACCTTCCTCATTGCCTTCTGCACCCCCCACGCCCTACCCCCACTTGTCTGCCTGCAGTTTCCGGGCTTTTCTGGCAGCCTCTCGGTTGGCATCAGCAAGCCCTAGGCCCAGGCCCTCGGCCAGGTGGAAACCGGGCACAGTTGAGTTCTGAAGCCTGCAGTGTCCCGAACGAGGCTGTTACTTACTTTCTCTCCAGGCCCGCAGCATCCTGCCTGACCTGCTCCCCCCTCAGACTTTCTCTCTCCAAGCCTGGTTCCCGCAGCCGGGCCCAAGAGTCAGGTGAGGGTCTGACAGCCTGGGAGCAGTTGCTGTGCTGATAATTTAAGGGAAATCTGAGGCAGAATGGAACCCCCCCCCACCCCGGCTGCTCTGAGGCCCGATGCTGGTTTGCTTCATTTTTGAAATTCCAGTTCCAGGGAGCGAGAGGGGTTCTGCTGCAAGCCTGGGGCTGCAGTGAGGGATCCAGGAGTCAATTCCCCGCAGCCCCAGATTTCCCCCAGGAGCAGACAGTCCCAGAAGATCGAGAACCTCCATAATCTCTTTCAGTGATGCTTCTGACACTCAGACCTCACGATGTCGCCCCTTCCCCAAGGCCTTGAATGATTCCTTATCACTGTCAGGGTAAGACCACAGCTTCTTAAGGAGCCTGTGCGGCTTTGCCCTCTGCTCGGGGATACTTTCTTTGGCCAAAGATCCGAGACGTCTCCATTCTTTGCAGGCTGCACATTGATGAATAGGCGAAAAAAAAATTTAATGAATAAGCGGCGAGTGAACTGTTCCAAACTCTAAGAGCCAGAGTGGGTCAGAGGGCTTCTTAACGAAGTCCTTTTATTTTTTATTTATTATTTATTTATTATTACCTAACCGTAACATTAGGTAATAATCTGACATTAGCCACTGCAGTTTCACAGCCCTCCCTTGGTGAGAGAAGTCTCTCCCCTTCCCCCCCTTCTCTCCTTTCCTCTCCCTATAAAACTGGAACGACCTCTCTTTACTGGTCGAGGAGTGGATAAAAAGTGCTTGGTCCAGAGTCACTCTGTACGTACTAAAGGGTCCCTGCTTCTCCCTTTTAAGGCAAGTGCCTCCTTTTGGACCCTACAGGGTAGACAGCAATGCCAGTCAGTGATAACTTTTCCTCGTTCATTGTGTGCTGAGAAGTGGACATCCTCTAATCTTTAAAAGAAGTATTACAATATAAAGTGCAATAAAAACATTTTCATTACAGGGTGAAGTATGTTAAGAACACACTTCCAATTTTCACTCTTCCTTTGTTAAAAATGATCTCATAGGCTCAGATTGGCACAAACCTTGTTGTCCCATGTCCCTCTCCAAACCCGTTTATTAATTCTACATGTTCTACAGGAAAGTGGCATTGTCACAACAAATGGCCAAGATACCCCTGGGCCTGCCTCAGCAGCAACGGCTGAGGGTCCCATGGCTCAGCCCCTCCCAGGCTCATCTCATATCCTCCTCTTCCCTACACTCCACCCATACATGCCTTCTTTCATATCCTTACGTTTGCTCTACCCTTGCCCACCACAGGGTCTTTGCATATGCCATCGACGTGCCTATCAATAACTGAGGGGCCTGAAGTTTTATGCTGTTTGCAAACGAATGAGACAGCCACAGTTTCATGGATTCTGACAGAAGACACGAGAGTCCTAGGTCAGAGACAAAGGACTTATTATTCATGGCACAGCAAGAAGCGTGAATTTCACGTTTGTGTCATTTTCTGTGATGAGAAAGCAGCCATTTTGAATTGCTGTCTGGACATTTTCTAGTATGACAACCCTGCTCACACTCAGAGTCTGGACATTTAGGTAAGGACCCGAGCTTAGGATTCCTGCCACAAGTTCTTGCTTGGCTTGTCCCAATATACCTTTTAAAATAACCACTTAGAGTTGAGCCTGTGAAAGTTATCTCTGCCCCAACCACCTTATAAGTAATAGGTGCTTGTTCTCTATCTCCTGCCCACTCGTGACCTGGGACAAAGGATGGCCCTTCTCCCTCCTGATGGCCGTTTACCCTCGTTTCTGGGATTTGTAAGTAAAAAAATCTTGTGACTTAACTTCCCTTGTGTGACTGTATTGAAACCATGCCTTCAGTCAAAATGACCCCAGGGTTTTCACTTCCCCCAAATGGGAGCTCTGATGCTGAAGGCGCCCACCGGCCGACCCCATGTGGATGACTTGTGCCTCTTCATTCAGCAGGTCATAATCTGCATTTTCTTCATTTAACACACCAGCTGTGGGGCCCCATCACACTTCCCTTGGCCCCACGTTCCGGGGGGGTGACGTTGGAGCGGCCCAGATGAATGCTGTGCATGCAACGTCTTGCACCACAACAGAGGAGCTCTGAGTTTAAGAGACCCGAATCTTTTACAATGTGCATAAGCCTGCCTCTCCTTGGACCTGCGGGGAGACATTATCTTTATTACATTGGACAGTCAACGAAACTGCTTTTTGCTCCACGGGAAGACACTGTTTCTATCTTCCAAGGCTGTTTGTTATACAAACATCATCAAAAAGGTAGGCTGGAACAAAGACAGCCCGTTCCTCTGCTCCTAGGATGGGCAGAAATGCAAGAGACCCATGGGGAGTTGTCTCCCACTATGGCCCCTCTGTGCCCACTTCATTCCTATTCATCCTTCAGATTGCAGCTCAGCAAGCACCTTCAGAAAAGGCAGATCCCTCGGCAAGAGAAACCCCCTTAGTGGGGTTGTCAGGGTACTTTGTGCCCCTTTTCCTAGTACCCAGTGGGGTTATAATTTTACATCTTGTGCGTGGATGTATTATTAACGTCTGCCTCCCTCACTAGACTATAAGCTCAGTAAAGGCAAGGACTGGGCCAATTCTTTTGAAGTTAATTTTTATAATTTTTTTAGAGTTTAAGTACAATTAACATACAGTGTTATATTAGTTTCAGATGTACAATATATGATTCAACAGCTCTATACATTAGTGCTCATCACGGTAAGCGTCCTCTTAATCCCTTCACCTGTTTCACCCATTCCGCGGCCCACCTCCCCTCTGGTGACCTCCAGTTTGCTCTCTGTATTTAAGAGTCTGTTTTTTATTCGTCTGTTTGTTTGTTTTGTTTCTTAAATTCCACATATTAGTGAAATCATATGGTATTTGTCTTTCTCTGACTTATTTCACTTTGCATTATGCCCTCTAGATTCATCCACACCATTGCAAATGGCAAGATTTTCTTTTTTATGGCTGAGTAATATTCCAGTGTGTGTGTGTGTGTGTGTGTGTGTGTGTGTGTGTGTGTAACATGTATATATACATGGAGAATCCACATCTTTATCCACCTATCTATGGCTATTTATCCATTTATCTGTGGATGGATACTTGGGTTGCTTCCATATCTTGGCTATTGTAAATAATGCTGCAATAAACATAGGGGTACATGTATCTTTTTGAATTAATATTTTCATTTTCCTTGAGTAAATACCCAGTAGTGGAATTACTACATCATAGGGTAGTTCTATTTTTAACTTTTTGAGGAACTTCCATACTGTTTCCCACAGTGCCTGCACCAGTTTGCATTCCCACCAACAGTGCAAGAGGGCTCTCCTTTCTCTGCGTGCTCACCAACACTTGTTGTTTCTTGTGTTGTTGATTTTAGCCATTCTGACAGGTGTGAGATGATATCTCATGGTGGTTTTGATTTGCATTTCCCTGATGAGGAATGATAATGAACATCTTTTCGTGTGTCTATTGGCCATCACTATGTTTTCTTTGGAGAAATGTCTGTTTATGACTTCTGCCCATTTTTAGTTGGATTACTTGTTTTTTGGTGTTGAGTTGTATCAGTTCTTTATATATGTTGAATATTCACCAGGATTGGGTCAATCTCATTTATTTTATTGTATCCATCCCCAGTGATTGACATAGAGTAGATGCTTAGTAAAGTACTCACTGAATGACTGGATAAATGAATGAATGAGTGATCTCAAGATGGTCCATGACTCCAAACTCTTCTATTTTGAACCTGATGTTTGTGAAATTGCATCTCATTCAATAGTTCTGGCCACTCTGAATAAGCCCCTATACTACACTGGTCACCATGTACTCATTCAACCAATGCTTACTGAGCCCTCACAGGTGCCTTGCACTGTAGGAGAGGGCAGAGACAGAAAGCTGAGTGAAAACAGAGTCAGTCCCTATCCTCTTGAAGTATATGGTCTGTCAGAGAAGATGGACATTAAACAAAGAATCACATAAATAAGTAATTTATTACAATTGTGAGGAGTTTACCAAAACAATTCTGAGGGTTGGGAGACTTTATAAGTGGTGTGGGTGGTCAGGGAAAGCTTTCATAGGAAGTGATGTGTAAACTGAGGTGGGAATGAAGGGAAGGTGCTGGTCTGGTTAAAGAGCACGTAAGGCAGAAGGAACAGAAAAAGCCTGGGCTAGAAAGAGGCTGCCATGTTCCGGGAACTGAAAGACCTCAAGAGTAGTTGAGGCAGGGAAGGTAATGAGGGAGGCACGGATGAGGCTGGATCAGGAGCAGGAGGGTGCACAGAACTACCTCTCCCAGGACAAATTCCTGGACCCCCGGGGCTGGCCTTTTGGGCATAAATGTTTGGAGGATCCCTTCCTTTTGCATGGGGTGTCAAAGCAAACAGATGTGGTGGTAACTTCCCACGAAATGTTTGAAGGGGAAGTCCTCTTTTTATAGGTGAGTCTTTTCCTCCAGATGTGAACTTCTGCCAGGCAGGAGTTCAAATTCATTTCCAAATCCTCAGCCCCGGCTCAGTGTTGTAGTTGGCACATAGTGCATGCTCTCAAAGTCTCAGAGACAGAAACATTTAAACAAGAAAACAATGACTTGGGAAAAGGGAAAATGAGCCAGACTTTAGGAAGAAAGATTGGCTTGTCAAATACAAAATACAAGTATTTAAAGGGAAAAAAAAAAGATGACCAAGGCCACCCTATTCATGGTGGAAATCAGCCGCTTTCTTACACGTTCATCATATTTATGACATATCTTCACTTGTTAGCCTAGTCACAATCAGGGATAAAATTGTTTTTGTCAGAGAGTCCATACTTATGACAACTAAGTCAAGGCTTATTATTCTGGAGCCCTGAACCAGTCAGGAAACCTGTTGTTTTTGGATTTTCTCCTGATGCACAGTGTCCGCTGCCCCTGCTACCCGACCCATCCCCTGTGGTACTCAGTCATGAATGGAGCAGGGTCAGGTTTTGCTCCTACGGGGTTTCTTTCCTTGTGGGCAAGTTCTTGCTGTTGAGAAAACTTTAAGTTGATTAACCACTTTCTGACTTAGTGTCATTAAATGAATATTTTGTTTTATTTGATGAAAATTTATTTCCACAAGTATACTAAGAGGCATGGATTAATACATAGACACTTTTTTTTTTTAAAGATTTTATTTATTTGACAGAGAGAGAGCATAAGCAGGGGGAGCAGCAGAGGGAGAGGGAGAAGCAGACTGCCTGGTGAGCAGGGAGCCCGATGCAGGGCTCGATCCCAGGACCCCAAGATTATGACCTGAGCTGAAGGCAGACACTTAACCGACTGAGCCACCCAGGCGCCCCGACACTTTGTTTTTGAATGGCTAACAAAACCAGAGCCCTGTGATACTGATGCTTTATCGTGAACTTCTGTCTGGAAGCTTTGTAAAGCTCCTCAGGTTGTAAATTACTTTTACGTCTCAGAAGAATTTTTACCATCTTTTTTTAAAGTTTTCATTTATTTGTTTGTTTATTCATGTATTTGAGAGAGAGAGAGAGCACAAGAGTACATGTTGGGGGAAGGGAGAGGGACAAGCAGACTCAGTGCTGAGCGCAGAAGCTGACATGGGGCTCCATCCCACGACCCGGAGATCATGACCTGAGCCGAAATCAAGAGCCAGATGCTCAACCGACTGAGCATCACCCGGGGCCCCATTACCATATTTATTAGCATGATTTTCTCTAAGATTCCCATATTTGTTAATAGTTCTGGCCTGCCGGGAAGTGAAATTTTTTACTACCAGTAATGCTGGAATTTCTTAAGTCAAAAGGGTTGTCCCAGAGAAGTTTCTTCATCATAGATGTCATTCCCACATGTGCATTGTAGTCTTTGTTCTTTAATAATGGGTTTGTCATACCTAATTAAGTAGAATTTTCGGCATAGCCAATATCCAATTATATTCTGGCAAGAAAAAGGACAGATTCTTATTGAACCTATATAAACAACCTACATGATCATAAGTATCAGTTCCCTCTAAAGGCAGATAAACTATAGCAATTCAGTTACAGTCTTTCCCCCTCAAACGTATAAAATAGGAAATTTGGTCACAAAAACTAAAGGAACTCAGTAAAGTCACTTTCCATATTTAACCTTTATTATTGGTTTGTGGATGAGGCCAATCAATACACTTCATTAATCTATAAAACTATATTTTTCACTGTCCTGATCACGTATTAGCTTATGATCTATATTTAAGATCTCTCGTGGAATTCTTTTTCTTTTGTAATTTGAAAGTTCAGTTGGGACAAAATGACTTTGAGAGTGCTTTAATGGGCTGTAAGTGTAAAAATAAACTGGATTTGAAGATATAAAATTTTTTTTTAAAGATTTTATTTATTTATTTGACAGAGAGAGACACAGTGAGAGAGGGAACACAAGTAGGAGGAGTGGGAGAGGGAGAAGCGAAGCAGGCTTCCCGCGGAGCAGGGAGCCCGATGTGGGGCTCGATCCCAAGACCCTGGGATCATGACCTGAGCCGAAGGCAGACGCTTAACGACTGAGCCACCCAGGCGCCCCTGAAGATATAAAATTTTTAACATGTAAAATATTTCATTAATTTTTTTAGATCAATTACATGTTGAAATGTTACTGTTGTGGATATACTGGGTTAAATAAAATATAGTATTATTTTTTAAAAGTGCTTCATTCTAGTTTGTGTAGGTATAATCTGTTGAGGGTAAGAAATCAATGGAACAGGAAGGTTTTTTCCTTATGTCAGTTAATGTAAATATTCATCATAAATGAAATCAGTTCATTTAATTCTAGGTAGTTCATTTTTATTTGGCTGCTCTTGGGTTGGGTAGTCTATTTCTACAAAGTTGTATGGTTTTCAGTTGCCCTTATACACAACCACTCAGCTCTGCTGTTGAAGTGGGAGAACAGACACAGATAACAGTAACCCAACGAGCATGACTGTGTTCCAATAAAACTTTATTTACAAAAAGAGACAGCAAGTTGGATTTGTCCCAAGGGCCACAGTTTGCTGACGCATATTCAAATTTAGACCAAAACCACTCCACAGATTCTGACTCCGTCACTTAATTCAGTCTACCAGGTCCATGGCAAAGATGTCAACTTACACAGGGAAACCTGTAGCCATGGGTGTATGTCCTGTGGTATCAAAAGTCAACAATTCAGTTCTTTATTGATGCCCTTTTGTTATTTCTTCCAGAGGACTCAATTCCTGATCTTGAGCTTGTATCAGGGGACTTTAATAGATGCAGGGAAAAAGGAAATATCATCTGTAATTATAAGATTAATTAATTATCATCTGTAAGAATGAGATTAGATGGTTCTGGTTAATCAGCAAGAATGGAGGAACTTGGAGTCTTTTATGAAGGTATAATATGCAAACAATTTGTGAGACTGAGGGCATTAGTGCCATAATGCCATAAAGTAAGAATGTTTTCAATTGACAAGGATAATTAAATCTAGGGACAAAATTTAAAGTAAATGACTGTGTTGACAATTATTGTGTCAGTCTCTGTCCATGAACATCAGAATGGTTCTTTTCAAAGTGAAATGTGAGCATGATTGTTTTCAATAGAATAATTGAAATGTTGAAATCAATACATTTTACTTATGAATACTTAACCTTAGTAAAGCTGGATGTTTCTTTCTGATAAGCAGGAATAAACAGAATGGCTCTGACAATTGTGTCAAGCTAATCAACCCTCTGGAGAATGGCACACAGAACTCACTATTTTTCATATCTCCCATCTCATGCAGTGAAAAAATAAATCCGTGTGTTAACCATGGCCATCTAAAAAAAAAAAAAATTCTGTAAATTGTTTGGTGTAAAACACATCTTCACAGTTTCTGCATGTGGGGCCTGAATTTGGGCAAGGTCAAATTTGAAAGAGTTGTCCGAGGATACAAGACATGAACTTACATAAGTATTTAAAGGCAAAAATCAATCATAAACAATAATTTTTTAAAACACACAGCAATGCAGGTAGTAATAATTTAGGAACACGAACATGTTCAAAAAGGAGGGATTTATGTTAAAATGTAGAAATCTAAGAAAAGAACAGAGAATTAACAGAATATGTTTATAAAAGGGGATTTGCATCGTTTGGGAGTAGGTTACATTGGTTAAAAAGAACAGGTAGCAAATCTCAATTCTACGTTTGCTCCTTGCATAGATCATTAGTGTAATAATATACAGCAAAAAAGTACAATACTAATGAGTAAGTTAATTAACAACAAGCCAACTGATTAAAAAATTATCACATCATTTCTCCTTTCGAACTCATTATTTATAGCAATTTTATTCACAAGAAAATGAATTTTACTTTCCCTCAGACCATCCAAGCTTGTGAGACAACCTCAAATTTGTCCCTTACTATCTTCTTTTATGTTTTGGCATAAGGATATCTTTTGTTTATAATAAAATTATTCTTTTTTTCCCTCTTGATAAACAAAAACATACCCCATTATCTTGCAACACATCTTGTTATAACAGACATTTTTTTACCTTTCTTTAAAATATCTATATGTACGTTAACATAACCCGAAGGCATTTATTCAAGCTTTCAACCTGTTACTGCTGGCTAAGTAACCACAGGGGTATTTTTAAATTATTTTGTTCAAGTATCCAAAGACTGTTTATTATTAACTCAGATTAACATTAGTTTAAGGTCTTAGGTTAATTAAGGCTCTGGAAGTTATAATTTGAAGCATTAACACTGTGTGTTCTTTTAGCATGATACAAAATAATCTCTTTCTATAAAGATGCTACCTTTTATTATTAATGTAGCTGAACTCTTTATTTTACAATTTTATAATCTTAAATAAATTAATCTTAGTTTATATGACCAGAGAAAACAGTAGAAGAAATTTAGGCAATTCGAAATAATTGCACTTTCTACAAGTAAATAAACCCATGAGTTGTACAGACCAGAATATTGTCTTCACATTGGCTTTATGAGGGTGGTAGATTTAGGGAGAAGGCATAGAGCTGTTTATGAACCAAACTTATTAACTGGTTTAATTTTCCCAAGGAATCATCTTGATTGGGGTATTATACAAAATTTTCTTCTTATACAATTGGAGATTAGATTTTAAAACTTTTAGTTTGTTTTAACAGTAATGATTTTGCTTATTTTATAATATTTTATATATATAATTTTATGTATTTTATATAACGAAGGTCATTAATTAAACTCATGGTCAAAACCCTGTGGACAATTAGGTCCTTGGGACAGATGCAGTGTTGAAAATCTGAGTAATTTGGGGATTTCCTTCTTAATTTAGCAGAGCAAGATCTCTCTTTTGTAATGCCCACATCCCCTACAACGATAATCTCCCTTTTAACCTTATATATAACTTTCTGAAGAGGCATTGATTTTGAATCATTAATTATTTAGAGAAAGAGAGCTCTTTGGTTTCCTTTCATCTCGGGTGTAGGATTTTCACCTTTGTCACTATCAACAGCTACTGGAACCATAATGAGTACACTTGACAAGCCAGAACTTTGGGATGAAGAAGAGGTTCTGAACTTAGAACAGAACCTCCACTGGCACCGACACAAACCTCGCGAACACAGAATTCGATCAATAGTTACAGAAACACACCCAAGACCCCTTCTTAACCCTGTCTTCTCAAATGCCAGAAAATAGCAGAATCCTTAATCACATTCCTCCCATCACAAAAGGAGTCCTGGGGGGATCCGATTCCAGAAACCCCCCCTGCTGCTCTGGGACAGACATCGCTCAGTGGTGGGGCCACATCCCACTTCTGCTGCCCCTGGTGTGGGCACAATTGGCTGTGCTCCTTTAGAACCAGAAATGAACTTGGCCAAGAATCAGATTGGGCTCCATCACTTCACAGAAGATCCCCCAGAGGAGCCAGGGAGGGTGAGCTGAAGACTCCGGGGCTCCAGGTCTGGACAAGGTGCACGTGACCTCGACACCCACAGTGGTGGGACCTCTAGGAAGAAGTGGTCAAAGCAAGGACCAGACACCAACGCTTTTAGAAAAGGGAAGAAAATGGTCACTTGGGGAACGTATGAGTGAGTTGGTCTTCTGATGACTGACTGACTAAATACAAAAGACAAGTATTTAAAGGGAAATGTGAAAAATGACCAAGATTACCATGTTTACACCATTCCATTCATGGTGGAAAACAGCAGCTTTCTCACAAGTGATCACCGTATTCATAACAGACCCTTGGATTTCAGCACAGCAAAACTCAGGGATCAAACATTGTTTTTGTGAGGAATCCAAATTTCTGGGAAGTATTCAAGGCTTGTTATTTGGGGGAACCAGAGCCAGTTAGGACAGCCCTGTTGGTTTGTTTTTTTCCTCTTTTTCCTGACTGTGATCTATGAAGTGCTCAGTCATATTGGAAACAGGGCACAAGGGGCACCTGGCTGACTCCACTGGTGGAGCGTACGACTCTTGATCTCGGGGTTGTGAGTTCGAGCCTCACATTGGGTGTAGAGATTACTTTAAAAAATAAAATCTTAAAAAAAAAAACAACAAACGAACAAGAAACTGGGCACAGGTTCACCTCTTGCTCCTGTAGTGTTCACACATATTTGGTAAATTAACTAAAGTTCACAGTTCCTCACAGAATTATGAAAATGCGTCTCTCTAGAGAAGCCACATGAAGATAATGGACAAGTGATCGTGCAGGTCCCCTCAGCTGACCTGTCGTAGGTTTCTCGGTAAGCAGACAGGATGGGAAGTGACCCAGCCTCCATTTCTGCCTGGACAGGTGGGATGGCCGTGTGGGGGCCTCCTCCGTACGGGAGCCAGGGCCCCTGCAGGTCTGCGTTGTCTGGGTGGTGGACTAGGAAGAGAAAGCTGGGTGAGGAAGCACTCAAGAACTTGGGGCCAGCAATCCTCACTCACCCGAGGGCTCCTAGATCAGCGATGTATGTGTTGATTTTCTATAGGACCCCTGCCCTGGCCCATCTTGTTGAAGAAGGCGTGACCACTCTGGCTCCTCTGGGCAGCTCCCTGCCAGTGGTCTTGGCTGGCTTGCTCCCCCTCCCACCTCTCTCACCTCCACGGACTCCTCCGATGGGTGAGCTTCTCTCCCTCCCCAGCCTTCTGCTGCCAGCTCCCCACTTCAGTCTTCCTCCTTCTGCTTCCAGACTCACCTCCTCCTGGAACCTTCCCCTGTTTCACCAAGCTCACTTCTAACAGCTCTTTCTTCTGGCTCTGGCTCTATAACCATTGAGCTGTGGGGATTTGGGAACACCTGCCTCTGTGGGGGCGTCTTTGGTTCCCGTGTGTTCTAGCTTTCCTTCTAAAGGGGGAACTCTCTTTTCCCTCTGCCACACAGGGAACTCCCTGAAGTGAAGGGCTCTTTCCCTCCTTTCCTTCTCAGATGTGGTGCCTCCTGGGGGCAGAGGTTGTGTCTCCTTCCACTGAACTGCTCCACCGCCGTATTGGTGCAGGAATCTGACTCTCAACAGATCTCTTCAGCCCAAGGACTCAGGTCTCTGGTAAATGTCTTTGGGTAATGATGATGGTGATTTCAAGCCACTGTTCTGAGGGATGTCTTGAATGCAGATGGTGTTTTTAGTAACCCCTCATTGGGTTTCCCTTCCTGTTCAGGGGCTACACTCCCATCCACTAAGACATTCTCCCCCTTCTCCTCTCCATTCAGATATCCAGAAGTAAGTACGAGTTAATGAAACGCACACACACACCCTCTCACTTCCGTAAGCTCTAAATCCCATCTGTGAGTGTGTGGCTCTGACCTGTCTAAATAGCCCTTGTCATCATAAGCCATGGTCTCCTCTCTGGGATTATTTATAATGCCAGAGAAAGGAAATACCGGTAATATACAAAACCAGGGTCCCAGTGACCCCAACCCCACGCTACGCTGTGGTAGATTCAGAGAGGGACCTCTCACTCCCATTCAGCAATGCCACCTGCTGACCTTGGGAACATTATTCCACCCTTTTGAGCCTCAGTTTTTCCCCAGGATGGGGATTGTAAGGATTGAGAGAGACATTGTACGTCAGGCTCTGATGCATCAGCAGATGTGCAGCAGGGGCTCATTCCCTTCCTTCTCCACTCCCCACCTCACCTTCTGGCTCTTCCATGGCATTTCCATCTTCTGCCACTGAGATGCTCCCGGGGGCCCTCCGCTACGCACTGAGGTTGAGGAGCACTTGGGCAGAGCTATATGGATCTCTTATGCCATAGCCAGGAGATGATTCAGAGGATAGTGAGAACTTCCTTTAAGGGCTTCCAACACGAAAAGAAGCAATGAGAGGTTTCTACAGAGCCTCTGTCTTAAGGATCTTAAGCCTCGGGCCCTGTGGCTTGAGATGACATAAGAAGGTCCCTTCTGGAGCCTGGGAAATGCATGAGGTTTGAAGAGAACAGCTTATATGGTAAGAAGATCATGGTTGACAGCACAATGGCTCCCCAAAGCCACCCCTGTCCTGCTCCCAGCACCTGGGGGTGCATCGCCTTCACAGCCGAGCAGGCTTCGAGGGTGTGTCGAGGTTAAGGAGAACTAAGAAAAGAGCCATTATTTTGGCTTCCCTGGGTGGGCCCAATGTAATCACAAGAGTCCTTCAGACACAGAAGAGGGACGTGGTGATGGAGGGCAAGGAATGCAGGAGGCTTCTGGAAGGTGAAAAAGGAAAGAAATTGGATTCTGCCCTGGAGCCAGAAGGAAGGAGCCCAACTGACACTTGACTTTAGCCTCATAAACTTGTTTTGGCGTTCTGATGGTCAGATAACAAATACGTGCTGTTTTTCAGCCACGAAGGCTGGTGGTATTTGTTATAGCAGCCACAGGAGAACAATCCAGAGATGGTGTGCTCTGTCTAACAAGGCAGCCGAGAGCAGAGGACTTGTTTCCAGGTCTCTCGGCCGCCTGCGCCAGGGCCCGGCCCCCAGTTTTCTTCCAGCAGACCTGCCTGTGTGCGGGCACTGTGAGGACATGCCCCAAAGTGCCCTTTCTGCTGCTAAGTGGGGCCTTCCGGGAGCTGAAGCCTGTGTGGTCTGGAACGAGTGCCCCTGACGTGTTGAAAGGAAGGGCCAGTGTCCTTAATAAAAACAAAGTCCGGGCAGGGCTGCCCGGGCTGACACCGGAAGAAGAATTCCCATGTGGGGAGGGGCAGCAGGCTTCTCCATCCCCCCTCTGTCTCCAGTTCGCCAAGATGAACCTTCCCCCTTGGAAGGTTGTCACCGAGGGGGCCTTGGGGACACTGGTCGTCCCGTCCCATGCTGGCCCAGGAGAAGGTGACACCCCTCCATCTGCAAAGCTGAGTCTGAGCCAGGGCATTCAAATAAGCCTTTAGGGGAAGCTCCAGGGTCCCCAAGGGAAGGGCACCCTGAGAGACGGGCATCCGATAAACGGAGCTCCACCCTGCCCCCCAGTTCCACATGGAAAAGCCATCTTTCAGCCCTCGTCTGGTGACGCACCGCGGCTCTCAAGCCGGGCCCTGGGAGAACTGGCCCCAAGAGCTGGGAAGTCCTCTCCCTCCTGCCTAAGGCCAGTCTTCTGAGCTCTGGTTTCCAGGGAAGACCTGTCCTTTCCCTGTGACTGAAACCCGGCGTGTTCCTCATCAGGAAGACTGAGCTCCCCACCTACAGACATGACCTGGCTCCTCACTGAGGCCCCAGGACAACTGGGAGAACAGACTTGTCACTCAACACCCTGTCAGTTACCCACCTACGCGGTGTGGTGAGAGCACTAAATTGTTCACGAGAGCCCAGGCGTCTTTTGGCTGAAAATGTCATGCCATCCATCCATCCTGAGAGGGGAGGTGGGGGACTTCCTATGAGCACCAAATGCTCGACACGTATTATGCCCGTCACCCCCTGCCAAAGCCTGGGAGGAAGGTACTGTTCTTCCTGTTTTACAGATGAGCAAACTGAGTCTCGGGGAAGAGAATTTGTCCAAAGTCACACAGACTTTAGTGTGGGGGAGCAAGGGCTTGAAACTTGAACCCATGGCCTTTCGACTCTTGAGTGGGGGCGTGGTTTAAGAAAGGCTTCCCCAGGTGGGGAGGAGAGCAGGTGGAGAGGGGTAGAGCGACCATAGAGTAAGAAAACTCACGGTACGTAGTCAGACAATAGAACAGAACAGTTGAAACTGGGACTGTCCTAGATTATCGGTAAGATCTTGCCAAGAAAGGAAGTCAGGAGCTAACTATAGAGCACGACCATGACTGTCGGAGCTCAGCTGGTCTCTGGACTCGAATGCTTCTCCCAGCTGGTGAATTTCCATTCTCCCCGCTGTTCCGCTGCAGGACTAGCTTTTAAACCCTGAAACTGAAAGAGACAGCCAGGAAGCTAGCAACCAAGGAGTCTTTGTCCGGTTCTGCAGCTAATTTGGGAGGAGAAAGAAACCCTACAATATGGTGTTTGTGTGGGCAGTTTTGAGAAATTGTGAAAATAAAGGAAGCGGGCGCTGAACCCTGGGTAGCGAGAAGAAGGGAAGTAGGAGCTCTCAGGAGGCGGCCTGGGAAAAAGGCCGCACCTACCCTTCTGGGAACAGTCACCGAGCCCCTGTGGGGTGCCAATCCGGGGCTAGGCTGGGTGGGTTCGGAGTGGGGTTTAGTTTGGATGGTCAGGGAGGCCTCTTGGAGGAGGTATCCTGAAGCTGGAATCTGCGGGATAAGAAGGGAGTTAGCCATGTCAAGAAGCAGGGAGAGAGCGATCTAGGTAGAGAACACCCTATGCGGTCCCAGTGGTGAGAAACGGCCTTGGATATTAAACATTAAACATTGGAAAAAAAAAAAAAAAAAAAGAACAGCAAAAGAGGCCAGCCTGGCTCAAGGGAGAGAGGCAGAGGCATGGTGACAAGAGAGAAGGGTCTGGGTCAGGGACCCTCAAAAACCGTGAAGGCGTTTGGCCCTTGGTGTGGCCAGTTGCCATTGAAAGTTTAAGCAGGGGGTACACCATAGGATGGACGTTTTGAAAAGCCACTCTTGCTATCTGCAGAGACCAGATATGGAGGGGGACTGGAGTGGAAGAGGCAAGAGCATGAGTAGCTACCCGAGATCCCGGCAGGACAGCTGACGGCCGCGGCTAGCTGGCGGGGAGGGAGACGGAGAGAAGCCGCCAGACGCTAGACATTTACTGGAGGGAAAACCAAACGTACTGATGCGTTGACTGCAAGAGCTGAGGGAAAAGGAGGAAGCAGGAATCACCTTGGGGTTCCACCTCAGCCACGTGGAGAGGCTTATGGCAATTTTCTAAAGTGAGGCACGCTGGAGGTGAGGATAGCTTTTATAATAAGGGCTTCTATTTTGGGCAGAGTAAAGATGAGCTGTTTACACCTCATCTGAGTGGAGAGAGCAAGTAGGCCAGTGGATAAATGCATCTGGAGCTCAGAGGGGAGGTCTGGGCTGGAGATATACAGGTGGGGGAGTCATTGGCATAACCATGCTATTTCAAGTCTTGGAAATGGATGAGATCATATCAGGAGGGAAGGGCAGAAGGCCCCGGGCAAGCTGTGAGGCATTCAGACAGGCAGAGATCCCGCAGAGGTGGAGTAGACCCAGAAGGCGCAGGTACAACCACCTCATTCACGCAGTTAGCAAGCCTGCAGGCGGCGGGCTGGTGCAGGTGCTGGCCACGCCAAGGCAAGAAGACAAGGCCCTTGACCTTGAGGGGCTCGTGGTCTATGCAGGTGCAGCCCTGTGAGCCGATATTTACATACAATGTGGTGCAATATTTATAGAGATGGGCCCAGGAGAAGGTACTGGAGGATGTGTCTGTAGCCTCAGGTCCCAGAAAGAGGTGCGGCCGAGTCTAAGGAAGGCGCCATGGACCTGAGGAAGATGGAGAGAAAGGATGTAGGGGCTGGGAACTCTTTTAGATCCAGCATCCTTCCTTGAGACTCCCTGAATCCTCTAGAACCAACTTTAATCCCCACCCCATCCTCCTTCTGCCAGAGCCCCCACCGTCCATGAACCACACTAGGGAGCCCTGTTCATTCCTCATTTCCACCCCACCTCCAGGCCTCTAGGTCTTCTCCCCTTTCCTGACAGGCTAGCACCCTTAGGAAAAGAACTGTTTTCTACAGCAGGATTAACTTGACAGCAGAATGGCCCTCCGGGAAGGCAGGAGGCTGTCTCGAAAATGGTTGCTTCATTTCTCCTGTTGAGAAATCACGCATGTTGACCAGTTTGTATTTCACACTGCTTGAAAGAAAAGAGAAATCTGTCTCACTGAGCTTTTCAGAGAGAACGAGGTCAGCCCCCTCGTGACTGCAGGCAAGAGCCCTCCACCGACCAACCCCCGCTCCTGTCAGCTGCTGAGTGCAGGGGACCAGGCTTCTCCTGCTCACTTGACTGCCTGGGTCATGGTGCCCTTGTGGCTCCCCCTCCCGTGCCTATGTTGAGTCCATGAACCCACACAGTCTGGCCCTAACCTCTCCCTCCATCCTGATCTTGTGCTGCCTCCTTCCTGTGCCCCCTGCCTGGTCCAGTCTGGACAAGCCCTGGGGATCCTGGCTCTCAGCACTCGCCTGGGTTAAGGCTCTGCCTCGGAGACCAAGGAGGGTCTGGATCTGCATCCAGCCTCCGTCTCAGTGCTGGCGCCTCTGTTTGTTAAAACCTCACTGCTCACTCATCCAGAGAGGATTTCTCCTTCCTTTGAACATGTTTAGTGTGTTCCTATTTCATTGCCTATGGCTCGTTTAATCTTGAATCATAATGCTTTGTGGGCATGCTTTATCACCCCTTCTGGACTCTATAAACTCCAGAAGATCAAGTGTGTGTCTGGGATCAAATCTCATTTATCTCCATCCACAGCCTCGGCAAAGAGCTTGGACGTGCTTGTGGAGTGGATGAGGTTGGGTCAAGTTGAAGGGACTTGCGCTGATGTGGGAAATGCAGCCTAGGGCTTGATGTCATTGGCTCCCTGGGAAAATGCTCCTCTGCTAAGAGAGTCTATGAAGGGCTAGAGAGTAGTTTGTTCATCCACCTGTCCATCCATCCGTCCATCCATCCGTCCATCCATCCGTTCATCCATCTGTCCATCCATCCATCCGTTCATTCATCTGACAAACCTTTGTTAAGCATCTATGCTAGAAATAGTGTTAAATACTGGAGCTATAGTCATAAGGCTGGATCAGTTCTTGCTCACGTGGAGATTCTGTCCTAGCCCAGGGAGATAGATAATAAACAAAGAAAACACCACGTCGTGGTAAGTACCCTGATAAAAATAAGGCAGAGTGATGTGCTCATGTGACCGTGAAGGGGTTAGAAGGGCTCTCTGAAGAACTGATGCCAAGGAGAGAGCTGAAGAGGGGCTGCGGTGGGGGGAGGGGGCTGGGCATGCACTGTTTTGGAAAGGGGAACAGACGGGACCAAGGTTTGAGGTCAGGGAAGGTGGGGACCGAGATGGGACAAGTTTAATGGGTATGAGGAACAGAAGGAAGGCAAGAGCGACCAGATCCTGGAGAACAGGAGGCGATGAACACAGATGATCCACCGTTCAATAGGGGGATGGTGGTGAGATAGTCAATACAAGGTGGCAGAGGGCACAGAGCGTAAGCTTCAGACCAAGGTCTGGATTTGGTCCTGACTCTATTACAGATGTGTGAACTTGGGCAACTTTTCTGAATCTTAGCTTCTTTCCTTATAAAATGTCTAATTTGCAGAGTTTTGTGAAATTAGATGGTGTAATGGAAATAAGCCCCCATCACGTTGACTATGAATGGTAACCTGTAATCCAGGTAGTGACGTGAACCCGAGCGTTGCTGGGTCTGGGACGGCTGGAAGCCCCGGGCTGCGAGGGACAAGTTAGCAGTTGTCCTGAGGAGGCCCCCCGGCCCTGTCCTAATATCATCTCGCTCTTCCTCTTCCTCCCCACCTCCCAACCTCTCTCCTTCCATCTTTCTCTTACCTCTTTATGTTTCTTTTTATTCTCACCACAATTTCTGACTCTCACTTTCCTTCACATTATTTCAAATCACATCAGCTCAGCTGCCCCAAATTTAGAATAAAGACATATTTTAAAATATTGATTTAATATTCCTTTAAAAATCAGTCGTGTTTAATGCTTCATAGATCGCTGTTAATGCAAACCTAGCAGCAGCATCCATACCTAAACTAAGTAATTTTGTATGATCGTATGGTCCCCGGATGATTATTTTTTCCCACTGAGATCACTGTCTCTTAATAGAAAATGGCTCCTACCACTGGATTAAAGGATTAGAAAGAGATTGTCTCAAGGCATTTGGGGACTGGGGCAGTGGGAGAAGATCTCCACTGGCTGGAGAGCAGAGATCTGGATGCCCTCCACAGGCCAGGAACCTCTGAGTCACTCCAGGGATGCTCTGGAACACAGCCTGGACAGTTGGCTTGGGGTCTGTGGCTGCCCCTGCAGATGTGGAACAGAACAGATGGGAGGGCAGGGATGGCCTGGCCCGGGTCTGCAGGTGGAGATGGAAGCCTGGAGTGATGCATAAAGACAGGCTCTGGCATGAGGGGTAATGTGAGATGCCCTGTTCCCATTGTTGCAGCTGCCTGTGAACAGAGGCCAAGAAAGGATAAGTTTTGTGGGTGTAAGTATGTGTGTGTGTGTGTCAGGTGGGAAGAGGGAGCTACAGAGCAAGCCCCCTACATTCTGTTCAACGCTTATATTGAAAGGGCCTTGTAGGTGGAAGAGCAGGGGGGCCAGTACTTAAGCCAAATGGAGGCTCTGGCCCTTGCTTGCTTTCCTACTTTCAGGGAAGGGACATCCAGCAGCTGGTGGTGGTTGGCTGGGGCCGGTAGATCATCTAGTCCAACCGTGAACTCTTCAGTAGGACACTGAGAACCCAAGATGAGAAGTGATTTGCCCAAGACTGCACAGGGAAGCAAAGGTAAAGGCCCGGTGTACTTTCCTCCACACCAGGGCACCTTTGAGTCTGGGTGATGGTGGTAAGAATATGGTAGGGTGACAATCTGTCTGTACTCTGACTTTAGGGATCCCAGATATCTACCTTCAAGTCCTGCCCTGGTTCATGTTAGAGAGTCTGAGCCCTTCATACTCAAAGTCTGTCTTTCAGTGGGGCAGGGCTGAGCGGAGCCCTGGGTTGTGCACTGGAAGGTGGCCCAAGACTTATCCATGGACACAAATAAGCCACATGTGGCAAATTGAGAGCTAACTTTAAAAATGATTAATGTGGAGATTTTCACGCCCCACAGAAGCCTAAATAAGGTCACACGAACTATTGCTACTACTCAAGGATCTCAAATTAGATGCCAGGAAGGAGCTTAGGGAAAACAAGACACCGGACAGTGGGTCTGGGCTGGTTTAGAGGGGTCTGGCTCCTTGATCCCCTAGCTGTTCTGCTTCAGAAAAAGATCAAGGGCAAGTTGTAGTGATGGCAGAAGTTATGGGCACTGAGTCCTCCTGCCATTTTCCTTTGATGCTTCCCCTTCTCAGGTGGCCCCTTCAGCATCCCTTCTTGGAATGAAGGGGCCAAGGGAGTGGGGGCACAGGGAGGGTGTCCTCTGTTAAGCCTGGGCTTCTGGCTGCCTGGCCTCATCAGTTTATTACTGGCCTGGGTGACAGCTGAGAATGGCAAGGGCACGCTGAGGAGGGAGCGGGTGGTGCTGGGGCCATCCTAAGCTCCCAAGATCTCACATGCCATGTGGTAGGGGCTGGGGAGGGGGGAATGGAAGGAATGTCTGTCCATTCTCTCCTCCCCACTCCCACACTAAACGGAATGGCAACGCCCAATAGGAATTTAGCAGTGGGCTTTTGGAAGCCATCTTTCTGTCCTTGAGACAAGTTTAGAAAATACTTTCTTTGCCCAAATGACTGAATTAATGAAGAGGGATCTGGCTATTTTCTCTTTGCACCAAGCTCTGAACATGGGAAAATGGGCTTTATTATAGCAACAAACAGTGGGATGAGTGTAAGGAGTGCTCCACAGTGGTAATTCCACAGTGCAGCAGGGGCTGGCCTTCGAGTGTGATGTGGCAAAGGGGGTACCCGGGCATCCTTTGGCTGCTCCCCACTCCTGATAAAATATCCTTTGACACCCTCTCAGAGGCAGCTGCATCTAAAATGCTTTGCCACCCTTTCCCATTCTGTATCTCCGAGGGCACTGTTTCCCCAGTCAGGGTCCACTCAGTTTCCCCCAATACTCAGTGGCAGCCGGCCCTGGAGTGAAGGGAGATGCAGGGCTCTCCCAGGTGCGGGCCTTACAGTGTAGGGAGAAGGGCATTTCTAGGCTTTCGCCTTTTATGTGTGTGCGGGGTGACAGGGTGGTCAGTGCGGAGGAAGGAAGCTGAGAGGAAGGAGGAAGATGCTGCACTGAACTTGGATCCCCCGGGGGGAAATCTGTGGACTCCCTCAGTGGCTTCTTGATGAACAACATTTCCAGGAGATGACTGTCCACAGACCTTCAACAATGTAGGTCCTGAGACCTCTGGGAAAATGGCAGGTTTACAGCCTGATCCAACCCCCTGCAGGGCCACTTGGGAGGGACAGATGGAAGGGAGAGATGGCCAGCAACCTCCCTGACTTTCTCTCAAATAAGGGCTCTTCTCCGGGGAACACAGAGATACTGAGTTCTGAGTAAAACAAAAGGAAGTCTCATGCCACCAACTATCACCCATAGGCCCCTTAGATCCTTAGTAAGTTCAGCTCTCAGCCTACTCAAGGGAAAATTGGAAATGCGGTGGCTCTGTGACCACTAAAAGACACTGAATCAGCAGTTACAAATTATCTTCGAGGAAGCATGGAGCCAAGATGGCTTTCCCTTGGTGACAGCTGCCAAACATTCAAGGAACAGATAAGTTCTGTGACACAACTCTTCCAGAGAGTTTTATGAGGCTAGCAAAACACGGACACCCTAAATCAGTTTATTATTAGCCTGGATGGCAGTGGTGATGACCACAGCATCCTAGAGTGTAAGAAAGAAAACACGCAGGCCCATCTTACTCGTTAATATATAAACAAAAAATGTGACACACAAGATCAGCCAGATCCAGCAATGTACAGAAAAGATAACCTGTCATGACTGAGTTGGATTAATCCTAGGAATGCAACATGAACTTAACGGGAAAACTGATGAATATAATTTACTTCATTAATAGAATAAAAGCAAAAATTTATTATAAATAAAAGCCACTTGACAAAATTCACAGTCCTTCTTATGGAAACTCTCAGGAAACCAGGAATAGAAGCAAACTTCCTTAATCTTATGAAAGACATCTGTGAAAAACCTACATAAATAGCATACGTAACATTGAGATGTTGCAAACATCTCTTTACAGGCCAAAAATGAGATAAAATACCCATTACCCCTGCTTTTATTCACCACTGTATTGGAGATCTTAACTGCCACAGTCAACCAGAAAAATAAATGAAGGCATCAGGTTTGGAATGGAAGAAGCAAACTTATTTGTGTAGATAGTATGATCGTCTATATAGAACATGGCAGAACAATCATTACAATTAATAAGACAGTCTGAAAGTTTTCTGGAAACAACACCAATAACCAAATGCCAATGATATTATTATAAGTTAGCAACAATTAGCTAGAAAATTTAGTTTTAGAAAAGAGAAATTTATAACAGTAATCAAAAACTTAAAAAATATAGGATAAATATAATAATAGATGTATGAGATTTTAAAGAAGAAAATCATAAACTTTTATTAAGATATATTTTAGAAGTATAAGCCAATAAAGAGATATACCATGTTTTTAGATGGGGAGACTCAATATCATAAAGATGTCAATTCTCCCCAAATTGACCTATAGGTCAATGAGACTAATCAAAACCTGAACAGAATTTTTAATTGAACTTAGCAAGACAATTCTAATATGTACATGGAAAAGTAAGGGCCAGGAATAGCCAAAATGTCCCTAAAACAGAGAGCATAGTACATAGAAGGATTTGCTCAACTGGATTTCAAGACTGATCATAAAGCTTTAGTAATTAAGTCAGTCAGGTACTGGGGCAGGGATAGAAACATAGATCAAGGAACAGAAAAATGACCATGCATATTTAGAAATCTATTTGTATGAAAAGAATAGATTATTCAGTAAATAATGCCAGGAATTTCCATATGGAAAAAAAATAGGAATAGTATCCCACCTCATAGCACACTTGAATGTCACTTTCAGAAGGATTAAAGACCTAATGATAAAGAACTATAAAACTTTTAGATGGCAATTTAGGAAAATAATCTTTTTGGTCTTAGACTAGAAAAGGATATCTTTTTTTTTTAAGTTTTTTTTTTCCTCACCCAGCATGGAGCTTGAACTCACAACCTTGAGATCAAGAATCACATGCTCTTTTGACTGAGCCAGCCAGTCACCCCTAGAAGATTTCTCAAACAAGATGCAGGAAGCACAAACCATAAAGGATAAACTTTGTGAATTTAACTACATTAAGCAACACTCAAAGAATGAAAAGCCAAACCTCAAACTGGGAAAAGATACAGCAAAACCTGTAACTATCAAGGACCTGAGTTCAGAATATGTATAGAACCCCTACATTTCAACAAGAAAGAGACAAACAACATGAACATGGGCAAGCGACACAACAGATTATTCACAAAAGAACAAACGCAAATAGCTTGCAGACATAGAAAGATACTGAAATAACAAGTAAGTAAGGCAATGGGATCTTAAACCGAAGTGAGATGCCATTTATCACCTCTTAGAATGGCATAGAGTAGGGGGTAGGAATGGTGAGGATGGGGTGCACTAGGAACTCTGCAATGGTAGGTACATACACTTTGGGAAAACATCTGCCCGCACCTAATAAAGTTGACCTTACATGTGTCCCAAATTCTACACATATGTACCAACTGACATGCTCAAAAGTGTTCATAGCAATGTTGTCCACATGAGCCTCAAACTGGAAACAACACCAATGCCTACTGACAGCAGAAGGTATAAGTCATGGTTTAGGCACACAGTGGAATACTATACAGCAGTGAAAAGGAGTGGGTTCCAGCTAAGTGAAGATAAAATTGAGCCACAACAAACACCACACAGTATGTTTCTACATAGGTCAAAGACAGTCTAGACTAAACAATATCTTGTTTAGGAATATGTACACAGTCGGTAAATAAGAAAATGAGGGACTGAATAACCAAAATCTAGCTAGGCGTGTATAGGATCAGGGAGGGGCGCATCAGGAGCTTGGAAAGTACTGGTAATGTTGTGTTTCCTTACTTGGGTAATGGATTCATGGGAAATATGGAACATACATATTTTATTTTTTTATTTTTTTAAAGATTTTATTGATTTATTTGACAGAGAGAGACACACAGCGGGAGAGGGAACACAAGGAGGGGAAGTGGGAGAGGGAGAAGCAGGCTTCCCACTGAGCAGGGAGCCCGATGCGGGGCTCGATCCCAGGACCCTGGGATCATGACCTGAACCGAAGGCAGACGCTTAACGACTGAGCCGCCCAGGCGCCCCGGAACATACGTATTTTAAACACTCTTTTGTCTACATGGTAGATTTCATAATTAAAACAAAATAAAAACAATAGAGTTTCAGCTCTCACTGCTTAGGTAGGGTGTGGCACGTTTGGAAGTGGGTGCAGGTGGGGGCAGGGGGCTGTGGGCCCACCAGGAGAGCTGGGTCCCGGTTGGGAGAAGGGATGAGGGTTAAGTATTTGTCTGGGGTTCTGGCAGGTGTATTAGTCATGGTGGTAAATGCTATGAACGTGCTCAGAGAGAAGGCCAGAGGGACCTGTCCTTTATAGGGCTGAGTGGTCATCCCTGTTAGGTAGAGTGGCCAGACATTCATGGGTTAAGTCACATGAGGGATACAAAAATTCCTTTCAAACGATATTGCTCAAAGCTGATCCCACCAATAATCGAGGGGCATTTGCACCTGACTCAAAGGCCTGCTCCACACAGGGGCGCATCACCTAGTCTATAAGTAAGTGTTGGGGGGCTGGTGGGGCAGGCTGATGGGTAAAGGGAAAAAGTTTAGTTTAAAAAATTGTATTTGCTGGGGAGCCCAGGTGGCTCAGTCGGTTGAGTGACCGACTCCTGATTTCAGCTCAGGTCATGATCCCTGGGTCATGCGATCGAGACCCACATTGGGCTCCTTGCTCAGGGGAGAGCCTGCTTGAGATTCTCTCTCTCCCTCTCCCTCTGTCCATCCTCCCCTCTCAAATAAATAAATAAATCTTTAAAAAAAATTTTGTTTTAAGCAATATTTGCTTTGGGGCTGGGGTTCAAGGCTAATGGGGTGATGACAGAAGTCTGGGGGTTTCTTGTGAGAAGCTGGCATGGCTGAGGTTAAACGCGGGCGTCTGGGGACCTGACCACCAAACTGGGATGGGATGAAAGGAAATGAGACCAGGAGACCAGGGGCCTGATAAAGCGTTTTGACTCTGTGTTCATGATGGAGACTGGGTTCTCTGGCCAGTGGAAGTGGTTGGTAGTTACTAAGCACAGGGAATGCTAGGATTCGATCCAAAATTTAGAAAGATCGAGCTGGTGGCTGTGTGGAGGTTGGCCAGGACAGGGGAGGGACGGGAAGCAGGGAGACCAGTGAGAAGACCAGTGACAGGTGGCGCTGGCCTCAGCTGACACGAGGACCACGGGTTTGGAGAAGACCAGAGAGAGGCCGCGGTTAATACTGTCCTGAGAATGAAGCTAGCACCAATGTAATACTGCGTATTTAGGTGGACTTGGGCTTTAGACACACGTGCAAGAGCTCATTCTGCCAAAAGGAGACTCTGATAAATTCTTTTTTTAAAAGATGTATTTATTTAGTAGAGAGAGGGGGAGGGGCAAAGGGAGAGAAGCAGATTCCCTGCTGAGCGCGGAGCCCCTCACGGGGCTTGATCTCAGGACCCTGAGATCATGACTTGAGCTGAAATCAGGAGCCGGATGCTTAACCGACTGAGCCACGCAGGCACCCCTCTCTGCTAAATTATTGACTTATCCGGCCCCCAGGAGGTAAAGAAAGGACAGAGAAAGGAGGAGGAAGGGAAGGCCTGAGTGCTGATCACGAAGAGGAGGGCTTAACACCACCTGACGGATGAGTTGATGAGGTTCTGTTTCTTTGCCTAAAGTCAAACAACCAGTAGGTGGTGGAGCCAGAAGTCAGTCTGCACTACCCAAAAGGAAACTGCCACCCAGGCCCCCATTCTGACCACTTAGGAGGCTCATGTCAGGCACGGATGTGGCATATTTCCTTGGAGTTGAGACCTCAAAGGAAGGGAATGTGTGTAAGAGCAGACCGGCGCCCTGGGCTGAAGAAGAACAGACTTGAGAAGGCTTGAGGATGGGCGGGGCATAGGCCTGAGGATGGGCGGGGCATAGGCCTGAGGATGGGCGGGGCGGAGAAGTGCGAAAGTCATTTTTCTGGGGATCTGATACTGGCTGTACTCAGGTAGAGGGTTAGGCCAAGTCCTCTCTCCCACCCAGCCCCAACTCCAGCTGCCTGCCTGAGTCCCCCCGCAAAACCCAGCTCGGGTGAGTGCAAGGCCAGATGGGCCATCAGGTGACGTGCAGATTTTCTTCAACCAGAATGATCAAGCTTCGACCCAAAGCCGCAAGGACCATTGGGATAGCTCAGTTATCCAAGGGGCTGCATGTGTGTACTCTCCTGGCCCATCCTGACCTCGGTAGGCCTCAGTTCTCACCCAGAACTGGGTGAGAATCAGTCTTTGGTTTAAATTCCTGTAAAAAGGATAATATCGTCCCTGCCTCATCTGCCAAATAGGAGCAGTAGGTGACATAAGGCAGGGGAGGGGCCTGAAACAGGATTTATCTCAAAGTGAGCCCTCAACTCCTACCTACCTGGGGTCTGGATTCCCGTTTTCTTGCTGAGCCAAGAAAAAGCTCTTCTCTGCTGCCATCTAGTGTGAATCTTGGGAATGACACCTGAGGGGAGGTGAGTGGGGGGGAAAAGCTCTCCGGTGAGGTCACCTGGGCCCTAAAAGCTGCTGGTTGGAAGGTGGTGAGACGTGACGCAAGGCCTGTCACGCCCGGAATGGGCCACCTTCTCACCTCTGCATGCCTTATGCTACCCTCTCCTCTTGGCTTCCCCACCTCCCCAGTTTTGAACTAACAGTGTGCTTAGAGAGGCGCTGTAAGTCACCACACCCAGGGCTAGTGGGGTGCAAACCACAGATTTATTTTGCAAGTAAAAGAGGCATCCCAGCAGGGCCAGAACAAAAGGAACCATGGCTGAGAGCAGAACGCTTGGATACGGAAAGACCAGAGAGGTCCACGGGATTGCAGCCCCTGGGGAGAGCTGGGGAGGCAGGCCGTGGAGTGACCCCAGGGGCCTGGTGGCTGGGGCTCCAGGGGCCTCGGGCGCTCAGCTCCACGTGCAGCATTTGCAGGAGGAGCTGAACACCAGGCTCTGAGGGCAGCTCTGCTGGAACAGCCTCCCCGCTACACAGCTGTAGTAGCTGCTCTGGTCCCAAGGGTTAGGGTAGAGCCCGTCGGCTTTGCCTTGGCAGAAGGTGCCCTGTTCAAGGCTGGGGCCATGCTCAGGTTCAGAAGGACGGGGTGGTGTGGGGACTTCCGGTTCTGGGGTGCCTAAAGGCATATAGGGAAGACCTGGGGAAAGAGGGAAGATTCAGCCAAGTCTCCCCCAAGGGATCCCCACCCACAGGCAGAGAACAGTCCGACAACGCTATGCCCACGGCTGCGGCACAGCTCAATGGGCCACACGGGGACCACACGTGTAAGAGGCAGTCGATGGCCACCCACCCTCTGCGCAGACCAGCCACGCACTGGCGAGGGCCCCCGGGGGTCTCGCACTGCGGGCGGAGCGCAAGCTTTCCCTTTGAAGAGAGGAGCAAGCTGCGGTTCCCAGGCTGAGGGCCCCCAGAGAGAAGCCCCGGTTACCGACACCCCCCATGGGCATTGCCACAGTTAGAAAGGGGAAGAATAGCCTGGAAAGAGAATGGTTTCAACAGTTTCCTTAGCCCTCAGGGGTGCATGATATTTGGGAAATCGCAGTATTGGGACAAGGTTATTTCCTCAGAAGGAGCCAGGACCTGCAGCTCAGGGCGGGGGTGTTGGTACCCTAGCCCCGAATTCTGCCTCTGGTCCCGCACCCCTTACTCACTCAGCTCCAGCTGCAGTGCCTTGATGAGGGGGTAGAGGCCCTGCTTACAGAAGAAGCCGGCGAAGTCGTCCATGTCCAGTGCCCAGACCATGGCCCCGCCCAGGCCCTTCTGCTTCAGGTAGCTGGCCTGTGAGGGGAGTGAGACCACAGGAGGAGTCTGGGGCAGCCCGGCCAGGCCCGCCCCAGCGCCCATCCTCTGGCTTCTTCATCAGAGACAGGGCTCTTGTTTCCAGCACCCCCAGGCCATGAGTGGTCTGGGCTTCTGGACACAGCCTTGGGCTAGAAGCCCAGGTAACCGAGTCCTGATCCCTACTGGGCATAAGTCATTCTAGAATCCTCCTGCCTCAACAGGAGCATGGCCTGGGGTGGGCATGAGGGTGGAGGTGTGAGGAGTAGATGCGTGTGAACTTCCGTAGGTTGGAAGCTTTAACATCTCTGTCTTTTCTGGGCTGAGCTGCTGTGTTTGCGGGCACTGCCTGCTGGTTGTGATTAATCCAGTTACCAAAGGGATGACGAAACTTCCCCAGAGATCTGAACAATTTCCTGTCTTTAGGTCTTTGTCCTCCCTCGAGGGCCTTCTCTCCTCCACTAGATCCCCAAGTCGTCCCCCGGAAAGGGTTGTGTGTTCCCTTAAGGGGGCTTCCCTGTCCCCTAAGCCTGCCAGGGGGCCCTGGCATGAGGCAGGGTGTTGGAAGGTAGGGCCGGTCTGGGGCCTGCCCACCTTCTCTGCTTTCAGACTTTCTCAAAGACCTTTTTCCACCATGACCCCTTCTCCCATCTGTCTCCTCCAGCCAGGATCACTCTCCCTGCTCAATTCTCCCAGAGCCCTTGATCTACCCCTCTAGGAAGACCTGCCATTGTCTGCCCTGCATCATAAGGGATGTGACTTGTCCAGATGAACAGGCGCGGGTGCCTCTGCAGGAGGTCACAGTCTCATGGGGGACAGAGGCATGGAAATACATAAATGCAGGGGAGGGGGTGGAGAGATGGGGTAACTGGGTGATAGACATTGGGGAGGGTATGCGATGTAATGAGCACTGGGTATTATATAAGACTGATGAATCACAGACCTATGCCTCTGAAACCAATAACACATTATATGTTAATTAACTGAATTTGAATTAAAAACTGTAAAAGAAAAAGAAATACATAAATGCACTTGTTTTGAACCACCAACATTGGGCAAGAGTTGATGGGGGGATGGTCATATAAGTAAATCAAAAGGTCTATAATTTGAACATGCACCAAATATTGTCAATGAGCTGAATAAAAGGATACACCTCACTGTATGTCTCCTCTTCATATGTCTGTAGAATCTGCATTTTGTTAAAAACAAATACAAGTATGTAATAAAATGCAAATTCTTCCAAGAGTGGTACTCAATGTAGAGCAACTTTTGGTGATCATGTCTTTTCTTAATCAATAGGTGGTAAAAATACAAAATACTATCACCAGAAGATCTGTGACATGTTGAGATATTTTAAAGGAGACTCCTCTCTGAAGAGGTTCTGAATGTTATCATTCAGTGTTATTGACAGGCTCGGGCCCACCCAGGACCACCCGCCACTCCCAGCAGGGCTGGGCCTCACCTTGGTTTTGAAGCTCTCCACATCATCGAAACCTACCCACTGGTTGCCTTGGAAGGCATAGGGTACCTTCTGGTCCTTGATTCTGTGCTCAACGGCCCCCTTCCAGGAGCAGACCTGTAGGAGCAGAGGGCAGAGCTGGGGAGGAGGCACCTGTGCCCCCTTGCCAAGAGGAGACTAGAGAGTGGAAAACTCCTGCCTGAAGGAGTCTGCAGGACCCGGGAGGTTCTAGATTGAGTGACCTAGGACCCTGGATTCAATGAGGCACTGGGGCTTAACGATAATCCAAGATGACAGATAATGGATAGGATTCACCAAGCCGGAATTCGCTATGCCTGACATCCTCATTCAGAAACTATGGGAGAAGCAGCAGCCCCCACCCCACCCCATATTAGGGGTGGCTGTGGGTTCTCCTACCTCGTAGTAAGCCAGCAGCCCTCCCTGTTTGGTAAAGGGGCCAGGGGCTCCAGGCCCCGTGGCTGGGGCCCCTACTCCGGTGTCTGATGGGGAGGCCAGGGTGAAGGATCGTCCATAGGTGGGCATGCCAAGGATCAGTTTGTTGGCAGGGGTCCCCCTCTGCAGCCACAGCTGCACAGCAGAGTCCTGGTGAGAGGCAAGGAGGGGCAGGGTTAATTCACCTTGCCTCTGGCCTGGTTCTGGTCTTCCAAAGCTGGGGGCCTCAGAGAAGCTTCACAGTGTTCCAGCCTTACTAGTGTTCCAACCCTGGCCTGTCTTCTTTAGGTCCTGTCTTAGATTCTTGACCCCAGAGAAAGAGAAGCTGCATGGCAATCTAGCCAAGAGCGTGAGCTTTGGAGTCAGACAACCATTCACGGAGCCAATATTTATTCACGGCCCATTGTGCGCCTGGCTAGATGCTTGGGATACGTCAGGGAGCAAAGCAGCCGAGATCGCTGCCTGTCTCAGCAACTTACTACTTAACCTTGCTGAGCCTTGGGCTTCCGGTCGGTTACATAGAAACAACTAAAATTGCAAGAATTACAAGCTATGACGCAGGTATAAGGTCCAGCAAAACGCGGTAACGAATTGCTGTGATCATGCTTGTGCTCTTTGCGGTCTGCTTCATTTATCTCTGTGTTCCTCATGCCTAGAACAATGCTCAACACTTAGATGCTCAGACAGAAAGAATAAATGAGTACATGGTGTCCTCATGTGTACCTGACCAGGGCCTTCCCCCTCATGTATGACTTGACGTGACATCCCCAGCCTGTGACATGCGGACGTACCCAATCTAAGGATGTGGAACAAATAAATAATGACGACTCCTCCCTCAAGCCAGGATTACGGGGTTCCCCCAGGAAGCTTTCTGTTCAAATCTAAGTCCTCCTGTTACTCCATACTCTCTTAGCACTTAAGTAAGGAACACTTTTCACCTAATATATCCATATTTATTTCTTTTTGCTGGTCTACATGATTTATCTCTGATCAGACTGGACCTTTCCGAAGGCAGAGGGCAGGGCCCCCTGCTGAGGTCTATAGCACTTTGTGCAAGTTTGGACAAGTCACCTTCTGGCCAGAAGCAGTCCTGGGCACACAGTGCAGAGAGTAGAAGGCCTCTTTGTAAGAGGAGAAAGGCCTCCCTTCCCCATGTGGATCCAGGGCACACAACCTGGAGAACATAGTGCTGCTGGTGGGCTTTAGGGCCCTCGCCTCTCAGCTGAACGTCTCTGGGTATTTCCTGGCTGGGCTGGGCTGGCTTCCCCGGGACCCACAGTTTTCCAGATAGGGGTGCAGGGGCTGGGCTCAGTGTGAACTACGGATGCCTGACTCAAGTGCTCAAAGATGTGTCCCTTATTTGTGAAAGAGCCCCAGAAGTCTAAGATGTTCTACCCAAGCTGGTACACTTAAGATTCAGGCTCCTCAAAATTAAAAAGCATTTTTATTTAAGGTTTTTTGTTGTTGTTGTTTACTTTTTAAAAAGAAAGAATAAGACTGTTCTTAATTTTTAAAATGCAGAGTGGGCTTATAAAAACCCTCTGGGCGGCTCCACCCGGGTGAGCCAGGCAGGAAACCTCCACTCACCTCAGCCTGAAAACCACACCAGCCCTTCGCAGGGGCTGGGACTGGGGTGGAGGGGCGCTGCCCCGAGGGACATTTCCTGATGTGTTATCAGCTTAGGAAAGTTTCCACCTCCGAAAGCACCTTCAGAAGGTCAATCGGAGTGACCAGGAGGGAAAGTTTACCCATTGTCTTGAAGGAAATGGGGTGGGGGGTAGGGAGGAAGCAAGAAGCTATTTTCGCTGGACATTCAAGCTCAAAGGCAGCCTCCTAATGAGTCACTGCTTTGTTTGATGTCGTTAAATTGGTTTGTTGTGTCTAATATCAACCAGGATGCTACACAGAAGTAAGGTTTCCCCTCAGAACTGGCATAGGAGAAGAAAAGAAACAAGCAAAGAAACAAAAAGTCCTGGCTACTCTGTGTCCTGCTTTGTTACGCTGCTTTTCCCTTCCAGTAGGGCCTCAAGGCTCAAAAGAGGCCACCTGGGGGCGCCTGGCTGGCTCAGTTGGTTAAGTGTCTGCCTTCGGCTCAGGTCATGATCCCAGGGGCCTGGGATCAGGCTCCCAGCTCAGTGGGGAGTCTGCTTCTCCCTCTCCCTCTGCCCCCACCCCCACCCCCGGCTCTTGCTCTCTCTCAAATAAATAAATAACATCTTAAAAAAAAATGGCCACCTGACAGGGCTTGTGGATGGGGAGTCCTGCCTCGCCCCTGCAGCCACTCACCACGTTCAATTTGGCTGCTGCCCTGCTCTCCCCCTGCCTCTTGTAGAGGGGGCTATTATGTCCTGTGGTCTTCTCATAAGAGCCATGGAAGTCGTATGCCATGAGGCTTATGAAGTCCAGGCTCCTGCAGGAGGGGTGGAGAGAGGGGTGAGGGACTAGTGAGCAGCCCCTCCTTGCTCCTTCCTGCCCTCACTGTGGGGCCGAGAACAGGACCTCATGGTAAGAGACAGGGGTGCAGGCTCACCCCTGGTCTGTAAGAGGTGATCAAACAGCACTCCCTAGTTCCCCTCCAAGTCCCCAATATTGAGGTCATTGTCATTCCGACTGTGGGGTTGGCGGCTCCCGTCTTTGGCATCCTTCCCACAGCAACCTCAGGACACCTCGTGCCCTTACCATTTTGGAGGCAACTCTAGCTCAGTGTTGCTCAAACTTTCGTGTGCACATGAATCACCTGGGAACCTCATTCAAATACAGGCTCTCATTCAGGAGGCCTGTGGTAGGGCCTGAGATCCCGCCTCTCTAACAAGCACGCAGGTGCACCCTCAACACTTTGGGGTGCCAGAATCCAGATGACTCATCCTCTGGCCTTCACTCTTGCCCTCCCAGGGTGCTTGATGTTAAGACTGAGTTCCCAAGGAAAAGAGCAAGGATTCCAAAAGAGAGGATCTGGAACATTGGAGTAGCTGACACAGTGAGCAGATGCTGCCTGGGTCTGCTGCTGGATGGTCGGCCTTTCCCAAAACGATACCTCGCAGGTGAGCTCCTGCTCTACTCCCGGGGCAGCTCAGCCTGCTGTGGCCTCTCCCACCTCGGAGAACACGGCTTCCCTATCATCTGCCTGAGACTCACTGAGCGATTTTGTCCACCTCATATCCAGCATCTATGTCCTTTCTCCTGGCCGGCGCGGCTACACTCAGAAGGAGGCGTTCCTTCCCCGAAGTCTGGGCTTCCTGCTGGAAGGCGCTGGCCAGGTCCTGCAGGGGCAACTCAGAGTAAGCACAGAAACAGGGACCAGACAGGCCCTTGGGGGCTCCAAGCAGATGCTCACTCTCAGGAGTCTGAAAACCGACCACAGGGCTGGTCTGTGCTATGCTAACACATGAAGCAGTGGGCCCCGGGGACATAGCAGCACCCACATGTCCTGTGAGGCCACCGGTCCGGGCCCCCCCTGGCCAGTGGGGTGACACTCTCCCCCGCCCAGTCATACCTGCACCAGGGCTGTGAAGCGCTGCTTGTCTGAAGGAGGGCTCCCCCGGCTTCCTGGGTACTCCCAGTCAAGGTCAAGCCCATCAAAACCATAATTGCGCAGAAACTTAATGGCTGAGTTGACAAAGGTCTGACGGTTGTTGGCTGTCGCCACCATATCTGTGAACCTGTGGGGTGATGAAGGACAGTGTGGGCCTGCCTTGCTGACAGGGGGCCACTCTCTCCCTCAGACACAAGCGAGAAACTCCTCAGGCTATAGGTGGCCGGCCGTTTGGGCCGGGAGGATGCTGGGAGGGCTGCTTCAGAGGCTGCTGAGATATTTGCCGTGGAGTTACCAGCCTGGCCTCAGAAAGAGACAACCCAGAAGTGTGTCCTGTCCCCAGGGCACATTGCCTTGCCTGGAGCTCTGCCTCCTCGAATGCCCCCCACCAGCCTACTGCCATGTCCCTGCTCAGAGAACTGTCCTACCCTGAGTCAGAGCTGGCTGTCACCCCAGCGTGGAGGTTTAGAAAAGAAGAGCAATCAGTTTCTAAAACGAACAGAGAGAAGTACAGCAAGGTTAGTGAGGATCTGGGTAACCCGAGAGCCTGCGGTCCTCACTCCCCGGTGGGTTAACACGGTCATTTTCTTCAAACTCACATTCGTAAAATGCTTGTGCTATTACTAGTCCAGAGCTCCTTGAAATCCTGAGCTGCCCGAAGAACCCCCTCCCCACATCGTCCTGATGCCCAGGATCCCTCCAAGAAGTGTCTCAAGGTTTCTGATCCTATTTTAATTGGTTTTCTATTGACTCATTAATTTGATTAATAGCAGCAGTTCTTAAGTGGGTCCACGTGCTGGGATCCCCAGACGAGAAACCCCTGAATTCCAGGAAAAAATCTGCGTATAAACAGTATTTGGGGAAGGTGGGTCATAAATTTCATCAGGTTTTCAAAAGGGCTCATGATCCAAAAAATTTTAGAAATGGGACGCCTGGGTGGCTCAGTCGGTTAGGCGTCTGCCTTCGGCTCAGGTCATGATCCCGGGGTCCTGGGATCGAGCCCCGCGTCGGGCTCCCTGCTCCGCGGGGAGCCTGCTTCTCCCTCTGCCTGCTGCTCTCCCTGCTTGTGCTCTCTCTCCGTCAAATAAAGAAATAAAATCTTGGGGAAAAAAAACCAAAATGTTTTAGAAAGAGTGGTTTAGAACTTTGGGAACCTTATATTCTGGACTTTCTAGGAAAAGTCTAGGTTCAAATATCTCATTCCATTATCTCCATAATTCCTCAAAAATGTCCTAGAAATGCCAATATTTTGGGCAGCCAAGCTCACTCTCAGAGGTGGAACAAAAATTCTCAGATAAGATATCCTGTTTCAGAGCTCCGGAAATATAGACACTACATGTTGTCTGGGATTAGCTGGGACTCTCCCTCTACCCATTTCTTGGAGGAAGAGACTGAGACCTGGAAAGAGGCCAGAATCTCTCCTGCACTCCTGGCAAGACTGGATGTGTAACAGTCTGGAGCTAAGCCCCCTCCACAGCCCTCCGAATGAGGTACCAAGAGCCCAAGAAGAAGGTCAGCCCTCAGAGTCCAGCCTCCCCTCCCGACTCCCTCACCCTGACTACACTTCAGCCTGGCCTGATTCCCTGACCAGGGCTCTCCCTTGCCAGTAAGTCGGGTCTCCACCCACTGGCTCTGCCGTACAGGTGCCCACGGCCAACTCACTTCCGGGTGCCGAAGTTCCAGCCCCCAATGGCAAGCAGCGTCTTCAGCTTGGGATTCCTAGGAAAGACAACACAAATGCTGGAATTGACAGAATTTAATGCCTAGCCAGCTCCCGGGGCTCACCTCACTGATGGGGAAAGCAAGGGGTGGTGGGTGCCCTGATGGGCGGCTGATGGGGTGGGGGTTGTGTAAGTCCCTATGCATAGAGCCTGGATGGGGGAGCTCTAGATTGGGAAAGAAAAGGCATGTTCCTGCCTTCAAGGGCCTCCCATCTGGCTAGGGAGATATACAGACAAAGAACTCAGGAAGCAGAGATAAGGGCGGATCCATAGAGAGGTTTTGTCAAGGTGGCGATAACACTTGACCTAAAGGATGGATAAACTTTAAGAAGAAGAAGGGCATGCATACCCAGCAGAGGGAAACAGTTTCCCAACCCAGACCCCACTTAGACCTAAACTAGAATGGCCCTTAAGGAGTCCCTCTCGGGTGCCTGGGTGGCTCAGTTGGTTGGGCGACTGCCTTCGGCTCAGGTCATGATCCTGGAGTCGCGGGATCGAGTCCCGCATCAGGCTCCCTGCTCAGCGGGGAGTCTGCTTCTCCCTCTGACCCTCCCCTCCTCGTGCTCTCTCTATCTCATTCTCTCTCTCAAATAAATAAATAAATAAATAAAATATTAAAAAAAAAAGGAGTCCCTCTCTACCCCTACCTCTTCCATATAAGCACAGGAAAGCCCAGAGAGGTGATGCAACTTGCCCAAAGCCACATAGCAGGTCTGTAGCTGAATTGCAGCCCTGGGGAAGATTTCTGACTCTGAGAAGAGGTACCTGCCTTCTCTACCTCCCATCCCCCTCCAGAGCAGCTCACATCTTCTTCAGGCCATTGAACTCCTGGTATAAGGCCTCATCGTCCCACTCTGTAGAGCTGAGCTGGTGGTTGTTCATGCCCGCAAAGGCATAGACGAGGTGGGTGCACAGGTTCGGCTCCACATCCTTGGGCAAGAAGCAAGTGACCCCCTGTCTATACTGGGCCCAGTTGGTGAAGTAGCAGACCAGCTTTGCGGCAGAGCCTGGCCATTGGGGACAAAGAAAAGAAATGGCAGTCATAAGGGTCTGCTGAGGACTGTCATCCTCTGCCCAGGAGCAGAACCTACGTAATGCCAGAGAGTGTTAACGATGACTCTTGACCTGCTGAAGGCAGGTCGGCAGAACTTTCAAAATGCAGCTTGGAATACTTCAGAAGATTCATTAAAATGCAAATACGTGAAGTAGCAGAGAAGAGACCTCAGTTACATGCCTGCGTTTATGTTTTAAGTCTTGCTTTAAAAAAGCTTTATTTCAGGGCGCCTGGGTGGCTCAGTTGTTAAGTGTCTGTCTTCGGCTCAGGTCATGATCCCAGGGTCCTGGGATGAAGCCCCTCATCGGGCTCCCTGCTCCGCAGGAAGCCTGCTTCTCCCTCTCCGACTCCCCCTGCTTATGTTCCCTCTCTCGCTGTCTCTCTCTCTGTCAAATAAATAAATAAAATTTTTAAAAAATAAAATAAAATAAATAAATAAAATAAAAAAGTTTTATTTCTTGCAGAAAATCTATGTTAATATCGCTGATAAGGTTCTAATGAAGAGTTTGTTTTATCTAGGAAAAGGCAGGTTGTTTCTGGAATCCCCAGAAAGTTTGGGAATTTTGGGGGGGTGGGGCGTCTTGTTCCTAGAAGTTTGATCTAGCAGTGATGGCCCCCACAGAGGTCAGTGCTATGCTAGGTTGACCAGATAACCAGACAGCAAGAAGGCTGACTTTTATTCCTGCATCTGTCAGAAATGCACTTTGGGCCGATTGCTTCTTCAGCTCTGGCCCAGGGTCCCCAGCTGAAAATGACGGGTTGGTCGCTGAGGTTTCTTCCAGAACTTGCGGTCTATGAGGGTGTGGTCTGCATGAGCCAACATTTTATGCCAGGGACTTGCCAGAATCGTGGGTTTGTACTGGAGTACATCTATGGCCAGTGTCTAGACCTGAGGACTTCCTTTAGCCCCGACAGGGTCTCTCTGCAATCGCCTCTGCCTTCCATGTGGCCAGTAAGAGGTCAGGGGAGAGGGAAGGGGGTGCAAAGTGTCTACAGGAGGCTGTGTGGAAACCCAGAGCATGAGGAGCTGTCTGAGACTCCCCTGGGAGAAGCTGGAGTCCTTGGGTCATCACTGGCTCTAGCCAGAGGCCACTCAGGAGTAGAACTTGCCAGTGGGGGCTGGGAATGTAGCCTGCAGTGATATAGGAGGAGGAGGATTGGTGAACTCCCCAAAGCAAAGGGTTAACCCGGGGAACAATACATCCTAGGACCTACCATCTAGGAGGAAGCCTGGAGGCTCTTCTTACATCATACCCTGTTATATCAAATATTGTCCATGGATTTTTGTACTAGAGAGGCAATAAAATGTGGTGGTTAAGAGCAGGGTCTCTGGAATTTTAATGCCTGGGTTGAAATCCCAACTCTGCTGCTTTTCAGCCAGGTTACTCAGTTTTTTGCTCCATATCATGAGAACGATCATCATTTCTACCTCAAAGTACTGTTGTATGGATAGTTAAGATATTAAATACTCAGAACGGGGGCGCCTGGGTGGCTCAGTCTTTAAGCGTCTGCCTTTGGCTCAGGTCATGATCCCAGGGTCCTGGGATCGAGCCCCGCATCGGGCTCCCTGCTCGGCGGGAAGCCTGCTTCTCCCTCTCCCACTCCCTCTGCTTGTGTTCCCTCTCTCGCTGTGTCTCTCTCTGTCAAATAAATAAATAAAATCTTTAAAAAATAAATAAATAAATAAATAAATAAATAAATACTCAGAACGTTGCTAGCAGACAGCAAGCTCTGTTCTAAGTGCTTTACATATATGAACCCTTGATTCACACAAGACTCTGTTAATATATATACCATATATATACCAATATATATACCATACCATAAACCCAGAAGTAGCTTGGACTTCAGCTTTTGGGGAAATCTTCAACCTTTCTTCCCCATGTTTGTTATTTCTGTGGCCTCAGGCTGTTGCCTCCTGGGAGACCAAGAGGAGAACTATTTGTCTAATGTCACAGCCCCGCCTCAAGATGAGGGTCTGAGGAGCCAGCATTCCTGGGGCCACGGACACACAGGGAGTGGGGTGGGGTGGGAAGGGAACCCCAGAATCCAAGTTGCTGAGCATCCCCCAGAGATCTCTCTCCTGTCTGACACGGGAAGTAGCCCTTCTTGGCTCCCCTGAGCCCTACATGCCATCAGTCCAGCAGAAACGGGAGTATGTTGTCTAGGTGGAGCTAAGGGGCTGGGATGTGGAGCTGGGTAAGACTTGAGCTCCTTCCCTCCAGGAGCTCACCGCCTGGTCGGGGAGACATCTATGCCAATAATTAGCAACACTGACATACATACTGGGAAATGTGTTCAGCTCTGTGAGAGCACAGAGGTTGGAGCAAGTGACCTCAGGAAAGACCTGAGAGAGCTTGACAGTGAAGCTGGCCCCATGGACATGCAGTTGGGCTAGTAGGTAAGGCGGCAAGAACTTTCCCTGAAGGAACGGCAGGGCTGTTTGCGGCACAAGGACACTTGCAGGGGCCTGAGCTTTGGAGGAGAAGCCCCACGGAAATCTGGCAAGAGCTCTTGATGTGGGGGGTGGGGGTCGGGGTCAGGGTTGGGGAGCGAGTGGGGAAGGCAGCAGAGCCCAGGGAAGGGGCTGAGGGGATCCAGGGCTGGCCTCAAGAAGGTACCACTTACCCTCCCTGCCTCCAAAAAAAGAGAGCATCCAACTCTTGATCTCAGCTCAGGTCTTGATCTCAGGGTCATGAGTTCAAGCCCCGCGTTGGGCTCCACACTGGGTGTGGAGGCTACTTCAAACAAACAAACAAACAAACAAACACAAAACAAAACAACAAAACAAAAAAGAAAGGCTCCACTTACCCCACTGGATTGTCAGCAGAACTATCAAACCTAAAGCAGCACAAGAGAGAAGGCAGAGGTTAAGAGGTCATTCGTATTTTCCCCGGACCCTATCTGCCTCTTGAAGCCCAGGAGGTAGAGATGGTCAGAGAGGGGTAGGCCCAGGGTGGTTTCCTCCAAATCAAACTTCTTCTGTCCAAAAGGGACCCAGGAGGGCACTGTGTCCATCCTTTCACCCCGGCCAGACATCAGGGACCCTCCCTGGCCTGAACTAGTCCCAGAGCTGATGGGTTTCTGAGAACAGAGGCTGCCCCTCCCTAGAACATCAATATTTAGGAAGATTCTAGGAAAACCCGTGAGGAGAGAATGTTTCTTTTGGAACAAGCAGAAAAACTGTCCTGGGGCTGGTGAGAGCCAGTGTGGAAGGGCTAGGTCAGAGATGCCATCTCTCGGTGAGCCCTCTGCACCTCTGTTCACCCCCACTAGTTCCCTACTTCCTGCTGCTTTCCCACTGCACCTCATTAAGAGCTTGGTTGAGTTACCAGCATCCTTGGAGACCTAGGGCCCAGCAGGACTCCTTTAGAAAGATTTATTTCAGCTTTTTGGTGACCTTGGATTTTCCTGTTAACCTAATGGAACCTGTGTGAACACTTTTTAAGGACACCCAAAGTCATGGCCTCCAGGCTGCCCTCTTTCTTGCAGGACAACCAGCACAGAATTAGGGAAGAATTCTTTGGCAGTGGGCATCCCTTGGAAAAGGCCAAAGGCAGAAGACTAAGAACATGGGAAAGATAAAACCACCCACTGCAGTGGTGTTTGCTGACTCTGGGCTTGCAGAACAGGAGGAAAAGTCCATTTCAGCCTGTTGAGAAAAGCCTCTCCTTGCAGCACGAAGTCTCTTGGATTAAAAGAGTCCAGGGGGACCCCACAGGAACGGAATGACCCTCTGAAGTTCTCCCGCTTCCTTGCAGACAGCACCAAGAAGCCACCTAATAACCACATGCTCACCTCCTCACAGCTCCCTGGGCCCAGCCCACTCTCCCAGACAGTGCCCACGCACCTGCCCAGGCCATGGACCGTGCCATGGTGCTGGCTCGGCACCAGACTCCAGCCTGTGCCACCAGCTCTCTAGACCTGCTCTCCTTTTATCAGGCTGCCCTGATCCACCGTAGCCTGAAGTGTTGAAATCAGACGGTGGCGGTGCGGGAAGAGAGGGTCTGGGGTGTGGCATGAAGCTAGGGTGTCACATAGCATGGATTGGGCAAACCTAACTCAATGGCCTTTAGCAATTCTTGGTTTTCTGGAACAATCACAGAGTGTAAACTGGGCCCTTGGCATGACCAAAACTGGGAGGCAGAGAGAGGGAAGCAGGAAATGTTTCTAAGCCTCCTGCTGGACAAGCACGGTTCTCATTTCCTTGGTGGGAGTTGGTGAAGACTGTGAGTGACCTATAACTTAATGGGCTTGGGAGGAAAAGGGATGACTCACAAGTCGGGGGAACTGGGCTCCTGACCAGCCTGCTTGCTTGCTTCTCCACTGCCCCCTCTGGAATTCACTTGCCCTCTCTGTAAGATGATAGGGTTGCAAATATAATATGTATTTCATGAAAGTTCTATTTTATTACCCTCTACATGATACTAATATATTTTATAGTCATTGATTGAGAAAAATACCTAATGGCAAATGACAACTATGAGCTTGTTAGTAGATTTAAGTGCCTTGGTTTTCTTTGTCTTTTATTTATTTATTTTTTAAATAAGCTCTATGCCCAACGCGGGCTTGAACACAGAACCCCGAGATCAAGAGTCACATGCTCCACTGACTGAGCCAGCCAGGTGCCCCTTGAATGCCTTGTTTCCTATAAATTATATATATATTAATTTCCTATGGCTGTTGTAACATATTCCCACAAATCTGGGAGGCTTAAAACAACAGAAATTCATTCTCTCTCAGTTCCAGAGGCCGGATGTCTGAAACCAAGGTGTTGGCAGGGCCATCTGTCCTCTGAAGTTTCTAAGGAAGAATCTTCCCTTGCACCTTCCAGCTTCTGATGGCTTCTGGTATTCCTTGGCTGGTGGTGGCATCACTTTGATCTCTGTCTCATGGCCTTTCCCCTGTGTCTCTGTGTATCTTCTGTTACCTCTTACTAAGACACTTGTCATTGGATTTGGGGCCCACCTTAATCCAGGATGATCTCCTCTTGACATTCTTGCCTTAATTACATCTGCAAAGACCCTTATGCCAAATAAGGTCACATTCTGAGGTCCTTTTTCAGGGGCGGGTGGCATGGGGAGGAGTACCGTTCAACCCACCATAGGACCTAACTGTGTTCGTGTTACTGATTCTGTCTGCAGACAATGTCTGGTGCGTGCATGAACTCCAGGGTCCCAGGCGAATGGCAGCTCTTAGGTGATCAGATCTTTGATCCTTGACCTTAATATGAGTGGCCTGGATGGCTGAGTGGGAATGTCCAGTGGCAGCAGGTTCTGGGGTCAGGTTGCCTAGATTTTAATCCCAGCTCTGCCATTTACTCTCTGCACAACTTTGAGCCAGTTCCTTAACTTCTCTGAGCTCCAGTTTCTTCATTTGTGAAGTGAAATCCTCAGAGGATTATTGGGAAGGCATTACACATTGGCAGCTCTTACTCCTGGTTCTGCCGTGTGTGTGTGTCAGAGCTCAGGGTCCTGGTAACCTCTGTGAGGTCCCTAAGAGGGTGGGAACTTGGTACCCAGATGGGCAGGCCCTGTGTTCTCGCCTTCCCTGCGGCAGCCGTGGCCTTTTTTTTTTTTAAGATTTTTTATTTATTTATTTGACAGAGAGAGACACAATGAGAGAGGGAACACAAGCAGGGGGAGTGGGAGAGGGAGAAGCAGGCTTCCCGCGGAGCAGGGAGCCCGATGTGGGGCTCGGTCCCAGGACTCCGGGATCCTGACCTGAGCCGAAGGCAGACGCTTAACGACGGAGCCACCCAGGCGCCCCAGCCATGGCCTCTTTTTTGATCATTTCTGTTCCCTTCCCTTAGGGATCCTTCAAAGGAGCCTGCTCAGGGTCCCCTGAGATCTGCAGCTCCTGGGATGTGAGCGAGAAGGGGAGGGTGAAGTGGTGCCTGCCTCTCAAGTCGCTCTTTGTTCTGTTCTGCTGATTTGTTTTCTGTCAAGTACTTCCAGTCATGCAGGGTGAATGCATGAGTGAAGATCGCTTCTCCAGAGAAGCCAGGGGCCTCCTTCACCTTCTGGCCACCCCCACAAACACAACTGAGCTGTCAGCTTGGAGCTTCTCTGACTCAGCTTCCTGTCCCCAAGAGGACGCTGAACAGCAGGGCCCAGCATTCTGAGTTGCTCCAAATACCCATCTGGCCCAACTCACGTAGGGTTTCCACTATACCCAGTAGCCCACCATTAGCATTGCTACCTTGGTTAATGCAGCTGATTCTTCTTCTTCTTCTTCTTCTTCTTCTTCTTCTTCTTCTATTGTTTTCTTTTTTGTTCCAGACCATTTCTTCAAGGGAAAATAAGTAGGAACCTATTATATGAAACAAGCTCCTCTAAGTTCCTCGGGGAAAAATCTGATGAGGGTCAGGGGCTCTGACTCTTGCCCCCTCGACACTAAGATCAACATGTCCTCCACATCAGCTCCATGGCACCTCTGCGGGGGAAGGATTTGCCTTCAGTTGGGGACACTGGCAAATGCAGCTATGTGCCCTATCTCCTAAAAACCAACAATACATGTCATAAACTTTGAAATGCTAAAGGCATTTCCATTAAAATAAGTAATAAAGAAAGCTTGAAGGCTACGACCACAGTTGCTCAGCATTGTTTTAAAATTTTGCCTATTATAGGGGCACCTGGGTGGCTCAGTCAGTTGAGTGTCTGACTCTTGATTTCGGCTCAGGTCATGATCTCAGGGTCGTGGGAGCGAGCCGCATGTGGGGCTCCACACTCAGTGGGGAGTCTGCTTTGGATTCTCTCTCTCCCTCTCCATCTGCCCTTCCTCCCGTTCCCACTCTCTCTCTCTCAAATAAATAAAAATAAATAAATCTTTAAAAAAATTTTTTGGCTATTATACTAAGAAAAGGGGAAAATATATATAGTATACGAATGATATAACTGCCAATAGTTGTAGATATGTTTGGATATCTACAAAACCCTTCTGTTTTCTAGACTCTCAAAAAAATAGACCAGGAATAAAACAGAATTTGCTGGATTTAAGGTGAATTAATAGCTTTTCTCTATATTAGCAGAAACCAATTAGAAATAGAAACGGGGGCAAATGTCTGATCTACAGAAGTGTCAAAAGCTATAAAACACTTAGGACTAAATTTAATAACAATAAATTTGATAGTAAAATCTATACAACTTATTGCAGGACATAAACAAGATCCAAACATGTGTCTGCACAGGGAAACTATATCATTAAAAAAGTGTCAGTTCTCCGTAGGGCGCCCAGGTGGCTCCGTCCGTTAAAGCGTCTGCCTTTGGCTCAGGTCATGACCCCGGGGTCCTGGGATTGAGCTCTGCCTCGGGCTCCCAGCTCAGTGGGGAGTCTGCTTCTCTCTCTCCCTCTGCCCCTCCTTCCCGCTTATGCACTTTCTCTCTCTCTCAAATGAATAAATAAAATCTTTAAAAAAAAATGTTAAGTCTCCTCAAGTTAAAAAAAAAAAAAAAGATAGTAATGATGAGGGACATACTATACAAAACTTACTATAAATCCATTGGGATCAAAACATGGAATAGGCGCCAGAGCAGACAAACAGGGGTAGATCTGAGCATATATGGAAAACATATGTCCAACAAAGGCAATGTTTCAACTGGGCAGGAAAAAGATGTTTCATAAATGCCAATGACTTAATTGTCTACCAAACTAGAAAGAATCAAGGTTGGGCCCCCCACACCATATATAGTAGTGAGGACGGGGTAGGATGAAAGGGTGTCCTGGAAGTAAAGGGGGGTGGCCAGAACCCAGCCAGAGAGGGCGAGGGGAGGCCGGGGGAGTGGTGCTTGAACAGAGCTTTGAGAACTAGTAGTGTGGCAGGCAAAGAGAGAAAGGCAGGATGGTTTGGGCAAGCATACCAGATATTCAGTGATAGGTCGTCTCAGACAAAACCGCCCATCATACTGCAGGGACAGTGAGACAGCATCCCATCAGTTGAGAAGCACCGATTGAGGAAAGCAGACTGGGGGTGAGCTCTGCTAAGGGGCTCTGCGGGGGAGGGCACTGGACATGCCAGCAGGGGAGGAAGGGGCTGCGTTGCTTTATCAACCTGGAATTCTTCGGCAATTGTGTCTCAGACTAGGTAGGGTATATCTGAGGCTGACCTGATAGGCCTGACCCAAACTGCAAAATATCAAGGAATAGAAAGCTACAGCCTGGGGTCGAGGCCTGAGAAGCAGAAGACAGGCCCATGTCCGGCGAAGCCCAGGGAGTGACCCAGAATACCCACCCGTGAATTTCTAACTCAAGTAAGCAGGTCTCGGCCTCCAGTGCAGGTGGCCCATGTCTAAGCTGAAAGATCCCTGGTACCTTCAGCAAGCGCTAATCAACAGCATGCCATGCCTCTGCTCCTTGGCCTTCTGCCTCCCGGGGCAGACTTCCTGGCCCCTCACATCTTACAGGGATCCATCTGAGTCAAGCCTTGCCTCTTCCCCAGTCATGCTGGTCCACACCAACTCCTGCCATGTGGGAGCCATTCCTTCTACCCAGAGCAGGAAGACACTCCGCTTGAAGACCGAAAGGCCTGGGTGTGCCTCAGTGGATCTCCCAAGAGATGACATCAGGGGGCTTTATACCCTTTCTTCCATCCCCATTGGCTTCTCTCACCCTCTCTCAGCCACACCTCCCCCCCAAAAAAACAAATTCAGGTAAGGCCAGTGCGCTTGATACACAATAAAACTTCAAGATAAACCCCCAGCCTGCCCCACCCCAGAGCAGACTCTTCTCCAGAAATTCTGGAGCCTGCTCTGGTTCACACACATCCTAGTTGTCTGAGCCGGGGCGAGTTACAATGTCTCCAAGCCTCTGTTTCCTCATCTGCAGAATGGACACAACGCTACCTATCTTCCTGGTGAAGTGAATCGAGTAGAGAATGTGTGGAAGGGCTTGTAAGTGACCGAGCACCAACCGGATCTCAGCATGAGACCCCGATCACAATGGGTGGCGTCACGCTGTTCTGCCCTTGCCGCCGGCCGGCGTCCCATCTGCACTGTGGCACCGTCCCCAGCCAGGCGGGCCCGGGCCTCTCCCCGCGACGCCGCTCTGTGCCTCCCCACGCTGAGCATGTGAGGAGCCTTCACATAAGTCCGTTAACTGCTCCTTCCCACATTCCAGTTCTTCCCCACCACCCAGCCGGTTCCTCCAGGCACCCAGGAAGTACCCCTGACCCCCCCTTTTCCCCCACCCTCACATGACCGGGTGCTACGAAGAGCCCTCCCTCCTGTTCCATCTCCTCCGCCATCCCCAAGCCCCGTCAGCTCTCGCCCTGTCCCCTGGAAGCCTCGTAACTGCCCCCCCTCCTTCCTTCTCTCGTCCCCTGCCCTCCATTCTCCACACGGCAGCCAGGGCAGGCTTTGAGAACCTGCAATCGCATCCTGTCACCCTCCTGCTAAGACCCCTCCGGGGTTGCCACTGAACTCAGAATAAAATACAACCTCCTTAACTGTGTCTCTTGAAAATTCCAAGACTGCTCTTTCATTAAGGCCTTTGCACCTGTCATTGCTTCTGCCTGGAATGTTCTTCCCTGTGATCTTCACATGGCCGGCTCCTTGTCCCCATTCAGTCTTCTCCTAAACGTCCATATAAAGTGGTGCCTGCCTCTCAAGTCGCTCTTTGTTCTGTTCTGCTGATTTGTTTTCTGTCAAGTACTTCCACAAGCTGATTCTACCCATGGAGCATCTATCTATCTATGCACACGTGCCGTCTGTTGCCTATCCCTGGAGCGCGGGCTTTGTGAGAGGAGGGGCTTCGTCCTGCTTATTCCTTTAGCTCTACTGCCTAGAACATATCCCAGCACACAGTAAGTGCTTCATCCTTGTCTATTGAAAAAAAAGAAAGAGGGGCCCCTGGGTGGCTCAGTCGGTTAAGCCTCCGACTCTTGATTTCGGTTGCGATCATGATCTCAGGGTCGTGAGATGCAGCCCCACGTCATTGGGCTCCGTGCTCAGTGAGGAGCTGGCTTAAGATTCTCTCTCTGCCTCTCCCCCCTCCCCTGCTTGTGCTCTCTCTATCTCGAAAGAAAGAAAGAAAGACAGGAAGGAAGGGAGGGAAGGAGGAAGGGAGAGAAGGACGCAGGAAGGGAGGGAGGGAGGGAGGGTAAAGGAAGAGAGAGAGAGAGAGAGAGAGAGAGAGAGAGAGAGAGAGAGAGAGAAAGAAAGAAACAGAGAGAGAATATGGCCTCCAGGGTGCTGCATGATCTGGCCCCAGCTTTCAGGCTCACACTGATCACCATACCCCAAGTGCTCTGGTGCTACTTCATGAACACAAACATGACCAGCTCTCTCCCACCTCAGGGCCTTGGCACATCCTGTTCCCTTTGCCTGGAATGTCCCTTCTTCCCTCTTCTTGTCCTCTAAGTGTTGTCTCAACTGTCACCTGTTCTAAAGGCCTTGACTACCTGATTCCTGATACTCTCTCCTGAAGCAGCATGCTCTTTCCTTTCCAACCCCTTATCCTAATTTGCAATTATATACTTATTTTGTGAGTTTGTGTATTTAATGTGTATGTGTGTGTATCTCACTAGGCCAGAGGCTCCAAGAGAAGGGACCGTGTCTGTTTGTCCACTACTATGCATCAACAGCCCCAGGGGCTGGCACATAGAACAGGAGGCCTCAAGAAAATATCTGTTGAGTGAGCTAATTATTGAATGTTATTTCCCAGGCTCCTTTAATACTCAATGTCAAGTGCTCATGAAGTAGCCACTTGATGTGAGAAACGCAAACCTCCCCCTCAATATACAAATATACATATATGGTCTAAATATACAAATCAAAACCTCTTAATGTATTAGCAGAAGCCGTTCTCCCCAAAGTGTGGGTACCCAAAGCTGGATAAAAGAGGATCCAGAGTAGAGTGGAAACTCCTGAGCTCTTCCCTTTCCTATCTGGGCACCTTTGGATGAGCCTGAGTCCTGGACAAGGGTGAAGTTCATGGCTGCTGGCTGATGTGGCCTTCAGTCATGCTGACACTCAGGTCTGGGAGTCAGGGCACCCTCTGGGGACAAAGGACATACTGAGTCCACTCTGGTCATGTGGACTGTGGCATTGCCCATCCAAATGTCAGCTTATTTTCGGATCCTGGTGGACCACATCCCAGGGGAAGCTGCTTCTCTTAGCAATAACAGGTTTGAGCCTGAGGCAGTTGGCATGCAGTGGGTACCAGAACTGAGAGAGAAGGATCCGGTCCAGCTAGAGTGGGTCAACATGGGAAATACAGTCTATTCACCCCCCAAGGCTCTCCCCTACCTGTCTGCTTCAGATGCTCGGAGACACCAGCTCCTTTCCTTCTCTTTCCTTTTCCTGTTCTTTCTCTCTCTCCCTCTCTTCTTCCCTCCCTTGTATATTTCTACACATAATTTTTGATATACAATAATGTCCACTGCATTCCTTGCAACATTCAAAAACATAACATAAACCCAAAACAGGCTTAGGTGTTGCCTCTTGGAGCTTGGAATTCTATGTCAAATTAAAAAAAGATAAAGGGGGCAGCTGGCTGGCTCAGTCAGTGGAGCATGAGACTCTTGATCTCGGGATTGTGAGTTCAGGCCCCACGCTGGGGGTAGAGATTACTTAAAAATAAAATCTTGAGAGAAAGAAAGAGAAAGAAAGAAAGGAAGGAAGAACGATTTCCTCAATATATTATTAAAGAGAAAAAGCAAGGTGTACCCATAGCACATGGCAGATTGAACAAAGGTATTTATTTATCTCCACTCTCCTGAAAACCCCAAAAATAGCAGTTAAAGGAATGAAATGGTATAAATCAACTAAAACAAAGCAAGTGGGAGAGGGGACCAAAATTGATGAGACATAGCAACAAATGTTTGAGCATTTGTTCAAATACTCACATTTGATAATGAACACAGAGTGAACAAGCGGGACCAGCTTAGCAGACCTGAAGAGGCAGAGACCTCAGACTGCAGGTGGGGAGCCCACGGGAAGCAAGGGACTCATGCCAAGGCACCCTGGAAAGCCACAGGAGTTGGTAGAACGTTGCGAAGTGGAGTGAGGCTGACAGTAAGTGTGGGTGAATTGTTAGACCCCCAGATCCTCTTCTTCTTGGAGCCCTGCCTGTCCAAATGGGTTCTGCCCAGCTTCTGGGGAGCCAGTCATAAAATTTGGAAGGACCAGAGTGACTGTAGACTTGGGAACACCTTGCCCAGCACAGAGGGGAGTGGGGATGAGGGTGTGGGTGCCTGACTGAAGACAGAGACCGGCTGCCAGGAGGGTGGCGCGCCGTGATCGTATAGTGGTTAGTACTCTGCGTTGTGAAGACAGAGACTGATGATTGGGGGATTATGTGAAAGTCTGCCCGTGGGATGCTCAGACCCCAACCCTTCCTTCCACAAGAGCCCCAAGCAGGGCATTGGAAAGTTCTTCTCAGGAAAAACTGACCAGCCTGAAAGAAAAGTTATTGAAGCTCAGACCACCAAAACTCAAATGACATCTAGGGGCCCCCAGTGGAATAGCTGTGTCCCTGTCCCATCACCCCAAGGTGGGGCCCTGAGATAAGAAACCACCCAAGCCCGCAGAGCTTCCAACAGTGATGACTCACTATGGCATATGGAAGAAAAGCCAAGATCACCAGACACTTGATGAAAGAGTCCCCACATGAAAGATAGAGCAAAACAAACAGAAAAAAAGGAACGTAAAGAAACCAGAGTGAAGGGTGTCTGGGTGGCTCAGTTGTTAAGCGTTTGCCTTCGGCTCAGGTCATGATCCCAGGTTCCTGGGATTGAGCCCCGCATGGGGCTCCCTGCTCAGCGGGAAGCCTGCTTCTCCCTCTCCCACTCCCCCACTGTGTTTGCTCTTTCGCTGTGTCTCTCTCTGTCAAATAAATAAATAAAATCTTAAAAAAAAGAAAGAAAGAAAGAAAGAAAGAAACCAGAGTGGGTAGCAGGAGAGGCTTCTGATTTTCTAACCTCAAACAATTACATTCTGCCTACTAACAATGAGCATACATTACTTTAATTACTTAAACATTGTTTTAAATGTCCCTGTTTTCTGTACACCTTCTGGATAGTAAGTACTGAGCCAGGCACTGGGGACCCTGAGATGAATTCACAGCCCCTGTCTCTGTGGAGTTTACAGCCTGCAGGGTTAAGCACTGTTTTTTGCTGAGGTCATTTTTCCACATGCAAATCCCCCTGTGAGGTGCAACCCTCTGAGAATTCACACTTCTGCCTCTTGTAGGGAGCATCTTTGGTCCCAACCGCAGCCTCTGAGGCTTTTCTTATCTTCCCCCAAACTTGAAGTTGAGACTCCTTATCATTCAAGGATTTAAACATGTGTGCAATGGTGGTGGCCTTTAGCTTGGGACCTTGGGCCAGAACTTGCTGGTCCCTCTGAGATGGGTTTTACTCAGCCTCTGGGGAGCCAGGCAGTGAGGACTGACCAAAAAAAGCCCCTGTGGGAGCATCTCAGCCCTAAAAGGGTTTCCTCAGCTCCCACTCAGGGGCTGTGCTCAGGCTTCTAATTTGGGGGTTTCCACCCACTCCCTGTCCACTGACTAAGTGACTCTTAAGTGTCTGCTTCCTCTCCTGTGAGCTCCCCAAGATCATCATTGGATACTTTATCACATGGCCTGGGCTGGGCTGGGCAGATCCTGGCAGGACGCCCTTGTATACTTGTTTATAATTCTCAGTCTCAATTCTGGGCATTTGAGTTTTTCCTTTAAAAAAAAAAACAAAACTGGGCGCCTGGGTGGCTCAGTTGGTTAAGCAACTGCCTTCGGCTCAGGTCATGATCCTGGAGTCCCGGGATCGAGTCCCGCATCGGGCTCCCTGCTCAGCGGGGAGCCTGCTTCTCCCTCTAACCCTCCCCCCTCTCATGTGCGCTCTCTCTCTCTCTCTCTCTCTCGTTCTCACTCTCTCAAAATAAATAAATAAATCTTAAAAAAAAACTAACATGTCAAACCTCTGCGTATTTCATTCATCTTTTAAAGGACACAATCTCATATGTTTATTAATTGATTCTACAAGTTTAAGAAACTGGTAGGAACACTTAAATAGCAAATGTAATGAATTGTTGGAGGCTGAGAATAAAAAGCTGCCGGGGGCCCAGTCTACTTAGTGGTGTCACGCTTTATAGATCTTACCTCCAGAAGCCCCACCTGCGTCTCACATTAAAGTTTAGGAAAAAATCTCTTCACATACATTCCCTTCAGGGGGAGGGGAAAAGCAGCTATTTGGAAATATGCCTTGAGCATTGTCCATATAAAGGCTTGTCCTCTAAGGGAAGTTACTCTGCCAGAGCTTTATCTGAGCTTGGGAGAATCAGTGCACTCCAGCCCCTCTAGCCTTGTCTTAAGGGGATAAAACACAAAGGCTAAGAAATTCTTTTGAAGAGCAGAGCCCAGAGACTCAGGTCCACTAAAACCTGAGATTTAATCATAAGATTATAGAATGCTTCACCTCCCCAACAATTTACCCCCCCATCAACAAAGCTCCAGTATAACAACAGTAGATTCCAACTGAGAGAGATGCATGACACAGACTTTATGTAAGACGCAATTCTAAGGGAAATCCAAAGACAACAGGAGAGGCAGAAAAAACAACAACAAGGAAACTAAACTAATAGCCACATGAAACACGAAACTCAGGCCAGCTCCTTGCTTGATATTATGTTAAAAGCCTTATTATTTCAGTTTCTATTACCTCATACATCATCTCTAACTTTCAACAACAACAACAAAAAATGATAAGGCATAATAAAAAGCAAGAAAAGGGATGCCTGGGTGGCTCAGTCGGTTAAGCATCTGCCTTCGGCTCAGGTCATGATCCCGGGGTTCTGGGATCGAGTCCCGCATTGGGCTCCTTGCTCAGCGGGGAGCCTGCTTCTCCCTCTCCCTCTGCCCCTCCCCCTGCTGTGCTCTCTCGCTCTCTCTGACAAATAAATAAATAAAATCCTAAAAAAAATAAAAATTAAAAGCAAGAAAAAACAGTTTGAAAAGAACCAAATTCAGATGGGACACAGATTTTGGAATGATCAGATATGGAAGTTCAAGTTAATATGATTAATATGTTAAACACTCTAATGAAAAAGTAGACAACATGCAAGAACAGGTACATAATGTAAGCAGGAGGTGGAAACTCTAAGAAGCAAAAGGAAATGCTAGAAATCGAAAACACTGTAACAGAAATGAAGAACGCTTTTTATAGGCTCATCAGTAGACTAGACACAGCCAAGAAAAGAATCAGTGAACTTGAAGATATGTCAATAGAAACTACCCAAACTGACAAATTAAGAGAAAAAAAGAATTCTAAGAAATGGAATAGAACACCCAAGAAATGTGGACCAATTACAAAAGATATGCATGGAATGGGAATATCAGAAAGAGAAGAAAGAAAGGAGCAGAAGAAATATAAGTAATAGTGGCTGATAAATTTCCAAGTAATAGTGGCTGAAAAATTCCAAAATTAATGACAGACTCCAAACCACAGATTCAGCAAGCTCAGTGTACACCAAGCAGGATAAATATGGAAAAAAAAATACACCTAGGCATATCATATTCAAACTGTAAAGCATCAAAGACAAAGAGAAAATCTTGAAAGGACGAGAAGAAAAATACACCTTACTTTTAGAGGAAAAAGGATGAGAATTATATCAGACTTTTTTTTAAGACTTTATTTAATTATTTGTCAGAGAGAGATAGCACAAGCAGGGGGAGTGGCAGACAGAGGGAGAAGCAGACTCCCTGCTGAGCAAGGAGCCCGCTGCTGGACTCGATCCCAGGACCCTGGGACCATGACCTGAGCTGAAGGCAGACATCTAACTGACTGAGCCACCCAGGCGTCCCTATATCAGACTTACCAGAAACCATGCAAACAAGGGCACATGGGAATTGGGAATATTGTTATAAGGTGCCTGCACTACTCATGAAGTGGTATAGAGTTAGCTGAAACTGGACTAATGTTAGTTGTAAGTGTATATTGCAAATACTAGGAAAACCACTAAAAAATGTTTGAAGTACACCTGATATGCTGAAAGAAAAGAGAAAATGCAATCTTATGACATGTTCATTAAAACTAGAGAAGGCAGGAAAGAGGGGAAGATTAAAAAAAAAAAGTGTGACTAATAGAAAACAGTGACAAACATGGTAGATATTAATCCAACTATATCAATAATAATTTTAAATGTGAATGGTCTAGGGACACCTGGGTGGCTCAGTGGGTTAAGCGTCTGACTCTTGATTTTGGCTCAGGTCATGGTCTCAGGGTCCTGGGATTGAGCCCCGGGTCAGAGTCCATGCTCAGCAGGGAATCTGGTTGAGGATTCTCTCTCCCTCTCCCTCTGCCCCTCTCCCTACTTGCTCGCACGCACGCTCTCTGTCTCTCTTTCAAATAAATCTTTAAAAAAATAAAATAAATGTGAATGGTCTGATTAATACAAATCAAAAGATATAGACTGTTAGCATGGATTAAAAACCAAGGCCCATCTATGTTATTTATAAGAAATCCACTTTAAATATAAAGACACAGATTAAAAGTAAAAGGATGGAGAAAGATACTGATGAGCTGATACTAATCAAAAGAAATATGAAGTAGATGTTAATTTCAGAAAGCAGACTTCAGAATAAGAAAAATGATCAGAGATAAAGAGGGACATTACGTAATGATAAAAGTGTCAGTTCTCCAAGAATACACAGCAACCTTTAATGTATATACACCTAACAACAGGGCATCAAAATATGTGAGGCAACAACTGAAACCTTCAAGTTGAAACAGACAAATTCACTCTTACAGTTGGAGACTTCAACATCCCATCAAGTACTAATCCCATTCATGAGGGCTTCCACCCTCCTTTCCAAAGTCTTCATTAATTAACCTCCCAAAAGCTCCATCATATTGGAGGTTAGGATTTCAACACATGAACTCGGGAGAAAAGGGACACAAACATTCAGTCCATAGTATCAGGATAAATACATAGGTGTGGAATTACGGGATCATTGAGTAGATATGTGTTTAACTTTATAAGAAAACTCCAAACAGATTTTCAAAGTAGTTGTACCATTTTAAACATCCAAGAGCAATGTGTGAGAGCTCCAATTATGCCAAATGTTTGCCAACATGTGTTGTTGGCAGTTTAAAAAATTTTAAATATTCTGGTGGGAGTGTAGTGACAGCTGACTGTGATTTTTATTTTTTCCTGCTGAGTAATGATGTTGAGCACTTTCTCATGTGTTTACTATCCATTTGTATGTCTTCCTCGGTAAAGTGTCTGTTTGAGTCTGTCATCCACATTTTTATTGAGTTGTTTGGTGTTGTTAGTGAGTTATGGGAGTTCTTAATATATTCTGGATAGAAGTCCATGTTCAGATATATGTATTGTGACTGTTTTATACCAATTTGTGGTTTGGTTTATTCTTTTCTTAGTTGAGCCTTTTGATGGACAGTGGTCTTTAATTTTTAGTAAGTCATATTTAATTCTAATACTTCATAAAAGAAGAATTTCTTCTCTGGCTAATGGTTTTTTATGTACTATGTAGGAGACCTTATGACATATGTGTGTGGGTCTATTTCAGAACTCTGTTCTGTTTCGCTGGGTAACTTTTTTTGACCTGTCTTCAAATCCATAGGCTTCCACAGCTATTGACGTCTCCTACGCTAGATGAAAAATTTAACTTTGCTACTTCCCAGTTTTTGTCAAAGTAAATTGTTATATAAAAACCTCAGTTCATAATGATGCAGTCTTTATTATATATAATTGTAAGAATTATCTTTATCTCATTTTTCTGGAGTTTTGCATCATGCGAATCACAATTACTTAGCTTATATAATGTTATTTAGTTCTACTGATTTAATCGTTCTTTGCCCTTTCTTTTATAACTTCATTTTTTTGAGTTCTTCATTATGATTCGTTTTTCAGCCGGCAGGGATATTTCCTAAAGAAAGATTTTTCAAAAAGGTCATCAGTTATCAATGTACTTTCTGCCTTTCAGCTCCAAATCCCCCCTTCATAGATGCCTGAACAGCTCTCCCTTGCCCGCTTGTACACGTCGGGCGTCGTCAGTAGAGGGCGCTAGAGGGACAGGGCGGGTGGGGAGAGGACACTTCTGCTCCTGGTTCCGTTGCACTTCCCGTCCAGCTTGCTCCCGGACTGGCTTGCTGGGAAGGTGCTATGTAGGGCGAGGTCACTGTAGACACCATAACAGGGCACTCCAACAAGCCAGTTGGAGAAGGTGCTGTCAGTGTCACAAAAACTATGTCCTTCCTGACTTCTGCCCCTGCGCCAGTGGGCGCATTGTTCTCTTATAACCTGTTGGCGGGAATCACAGTCCTGTTTCCCTGGATGAGGTCCTTCACACACTCCCTTAGCTACCCTCGCTGCCACTGCCTGTCCAGGCCCTGATCACCTAGCCTAGGCTGGTGGCTTCCCCTGGGGACGTTATCTTTCATCACTCCGTTTGGTCCAGCTTAAGTTTCACCTCCCAGGAAACTTCCCCACCAGCTCGACTCAGTGTTTCTCCCTATTCTGTCCTCTCCTACTATCTGTGCTGGTCTTAAGTCATTTTCCTAAGTCTGTTTTGCCATATAACTCATCATCTCTGCCAACCTGCTGAAACCTGGTCCAGATTAGCGGAGGAAACGCACGTATTTGCGTGGAAATGGCGCCCTCTGTTGGTAAATGTATATAATGACTGCTTTTTTTTTTTTTTTTTTTTTTTTCATCAACGGCGTAAGGACCTTCACTCAGGGCCCAAAGCAGAGAAAACCAGCGATAGTCAAGAAAATTCAGCTGCCCCTCTCTGCTCATCCCATTCCCTTAGCAGGTGAAATTCAGTACACTGACCAACCCACTAGATTTCCACCCCTTACTATCACACTAAGAGGTTTCTGATACTCACGTCTCCTGGATAACAATCTCTAACATTTATTGAACACTTGCTGTATACCAGGCATGGGACTAACTTCTTTCTCTACATTATATCATTTTATTTTCACAGAAATTTTATGAGGTAGACACTTGGGTCAGGTTTCCTAAAAGCAGATTTCAGCTCATGTGATCTACTGAGGAAAAACCTTCAGGAGAAAAAGAAAGCAGGATAAGGCAGATGATGGAACTAAGCAAGGTTGTGGCCTCAGCTGTGGTCCAGCATCAGCTTGATTCTGTGGGGAACTCTGGAGCATAGATTGCATCAGAGATAATCCTATCTTAAGGTAAGGGGGGCTGGTCTTTCCTACCCCTGTGTCAGGCAGTCATTGGCTGCAGGCTCCCAAGCAAGGCAGCATCCATTAAGCCAAGGGAATTCTCTGGAAAGGGAATAGCTATGAACTGTTAGCACCAGTCCTCATACAGCTGGAGGGTGAGTGCACCAACCCAGGAAAGAGGATCTGGTTGGGTACAAAGTGTCAACAGTAGTATTTTTATTTCCACTATTCAAATGTGGAATCATGATCTTTCACATTTGTAAATGCTTTACGAAATCTGGAGTGTTTTCATACTTAGCATCTCATTCAGTGTTGCAGTAAACTTGAGAGGTAGTGATTATAATTCCCATCATAGGAACCAGGAAAGAGACTTCCTCAAGATCACCCAGCCAGTTAAATGTCCTCTCTGTTTGTGAGTAGCATCTTCTCGGACATACAGCCAGCTCTTGTGGGTCCTACTTCAGACTCTCCTTGGTGATGTGGAGGTTTGGTGGTTTATGGTAAGATCTTAAAGCCCTTTTAACTCAGACTAAGTACTAACACCCCTTCTGAGATTGGGTAAGAGAAAATATACCTCCTTACCAGAAGGGGGCCATGCCTTGCCTATGTGAAATTGTCCTGGGCTTACAAAGCTCCTGCAAAATTCCCCAATGGAAAGAGAATGCTCCTGGGGCATTGCTCACCTGTTTTAGCAGGTCTCCTTAGCAAAGTTTCCTTAGAGGTATCCCAAGTGACCAGAGTCTGTCAGACAAGACTGGGGTGGGGGTGAGGGGGGCTACATGAATGCACCTGTCACAGGAAGAGGCTGTGTGCCAAGTCCAGTGGCAGAAGGATGGAGTTTCCTGGATCTTAGGGGAAATGTTCTCTCCACCACCCTCTCGGGTCCTGGGCTTTGAACCCAAGGTGCCTCTGGATTCATCAAGGGTCCCTGGGCTGTCCTCGAATAAATGAGCATGAAGAGTTACATTAGACAATCCTTTCTCCAACTCCCACACCATCATAGTTCCAAGTAATGCTTCACACTACGAGCTTATGGTGGTACAGTGGGAGCGCATATAGGGGCCCCACAAACATCACATTGTAGCGGGAAAGCATGGTTTAAGACCTCACTGAGGGGCGCCTGGGTGGCTCAGTCGGTTCAAGAGCTGACTCTTGATTTTGGCTCAGGTCATGATCCGGGGGTCGTGGGATCGAGCCCTGCACCGGGTTCTGCGCTGAGCATGGAGCCTGCTTGGGATTCTCTCTCTCCCTCTCCCTCTGCCCCCCACCCCTGCTCTCTCTCTCTCTCTCTCTCTAATTAAAAAAAAAAAAAAAATCTCACTGACAGGCTCAAATTCCCCACTCCATCACTTACTAAGTATCTCAGGATGAGGTACAAATGAAGGTAACAGAAAGCCCACAACAATGTGGCTTTAACAGGTAGATGTTTATTTCCCTCCCACGTAAAAGCCTATAGGTAGGAGTCCGGGGCTGCTACCATGTCCCAGTCTCCTTTCAGCTCTCTCTCCTGCTGTTCCTAGTGGGTGGCCCTCCTCTTCATGGTTCTAGGTGGCACCCACCTACCAAACAGCAAAACAGAAGAAGGAACAAAGAGGAAGGGACAGAAAGCCTAAGCACAAACTGTGCCTTATGGAAGTTTCCTAGAAACTGCCACAAGACACTCCATTTACTTCTTATTGGTCACAACTCAGTCACATGACCACACCTAGCCACACAGGAGGCTGGGAAATGTAGTCTTCTTTCTAGGCAGCTCTGTTTCCGTAACTGAGATAAAGTAGTAGACAATTATTGGGGAACTACTAATAGCTTCTACTACAGTAGGTGTGTGATCTTGGGCAAGTCTCATGACCTCTCCAAGCATGGAGATAATGCTATCTTACCATATACACATTGTTGTATTGCCTGAAACCTCCCATGCAAATCATCTAGCCCAGAGCCTGGAACAAACACACCATGCACAACCGACCTTTTTGTTCCTTTCTGATTCCAGGATTCTGGACTGTGCACTGATAGCTCTCATCCTCTCAGATGTGGCCAGAGCCACTGCAGCCAGTTTCTGAGTGCCATTCCCAACCAAATTCCCAGAGTCAGCCTGAAATTTCCCAGGGCTTCCGCCCTGGGCCTCAGAGTACTAGAGTAAAGCCGTAGTGACTTGCTTTGTCCCCCCGGCCAACAACCCTGGAATCTGTGAAAAGAGATTCTCCCCAGCCACCTTTCTTCATCAGATAGCAATTTTGCACAAGAGAACACCTGCCCCAGTCCCTCACTGGAGCCTCAGACTCTTGTCCCGGTGCTGGTGGCTGAAGCCCAGGGAAGATGTCAGATGCGCAAAAGCCTGTACAAAGGCTGAGACGGCTCCGCTGAAGAGGTCTGTCCTGCTGTGCATGAGCAGGGGCCTCACACATGTCAGACTCTTCTATCAGAAAACTCCCGAAGGCTGAGAGAGTGTTAACCACCAACCCCTGACCCCCAAGTTTAGAGGGTAACCCAAAGCAAGTGACCACAAGTAATAGCATTTCTTTCAGTCTGCTCTTTCTTCTTTATGTCTTCAGACTTTGCATTTTGCTGGCTTACTTCAAGATACATTTCCCTAAACTTTTCTAGTAAAATTAACACTCCAGCAAGATATTCCATGTTTATCCTTTAGCGTCCCCTGTCCTTGGCCCAGTGTCCATGCTCCTTGGAGTCACTGCATAAGCCCCTTTCATTCCTGCCCCCACCTCATGCCATTCAAGCCATGGCTCATTGGCCTTTGAACAACACGGGTTTGAATTGCATGGGTCCACTTAGATACAGATTTCTTTTGATGAATACAGTCTGGTACTATAAATGTATTTTCTCTTCCTTATCACTTTTGTGATAACATTTTCTTTTCTCTAGCTTGCTTTGTTGTAAGAATATAGTATATAATACATACCACAAACAGAATCATTGTTAATCGACTGTCTAGGTTATCAGTAAGACTTCTGGGCCACAGTAGTAGGCTCTTAGTAGTTAAGTTTTGGGGAGTCAAACATTATACTTGAACTTCCGACTGTGTGGGGAGGTTGACATCCCTAGCCCCCAAGCTGTTCAAGGGTCCACTGTATTATCCTCGCTGACAGATTCGTAAACTGAGATTATTCCGAGAAGTAATGCAGATTGCCCAAGGTAACACAGAGAGTAACAGGCTGAACTGGGATTTGGATCCCAGTCTATCTGATTCCAAATCCTTGTCCTGTTGTTATTATGCTACAGTAAGTAGGGGTTACCCGTGGCCCAGTAATGGAATCTGTTGCTAAGGGATCTTGGTCACAGGGGGGAGTGGGTGAGGAGGGACGGCCATGAAAGAAGCCTCTCCCAGGTGAGGAGACTGAGCTTTGGGGACTGCGGGTCATTGACCCCAGTAGTTAGCACCAAATCAACCTAGCAAGATGCCCAGAGGCTGGAGAGGTGCTATGGCTAACAGCATGGGGTCAGCTTGGGGCTTCCTTGCACGCTCCTCATATTGCCCTGGCCTCCAGGGCAGAGAGCCAGGACCCTGTAGGAGCGAGAGCCCCTTGGATCCTGAGCCAGCAACTCTGAAAAGAGAAAGCTCCCTTGTGAGCTGCAGTCAGTCATTAGTCCAGGGGTGTCCAGGACAAGTGACACCAAGAGGGCCTGGGCCCAAAAAAGGCAGGACAGGGACACTGTCTCAACCTGTATGTTCTCTAGAAGACAGAAGAAGGGCCCTTGCTAGAAGGACAAGCGAGGGCGAGGGCCCCCTTATCATCATGGAGATGCTGAGTGTGCAGGAGAGGATGCTACAGGAGACTCCTGACATGGCAGGAATGATGTCTCCCCGCCAGAGACGCCCACCTGGCCTCAGCCTCAGGAGCCCCCAACTTCACCTCCCTGCTTGAGGATGTGACTTCTTGGTAGTTCCATCTGGCCTGCCCTTCCCATGACTGAGAGCTCCCCCCAAGGGAGGGCCATGGCGGGCTCCTTCTCCTGGACCCCCAGTTCCTACACCAGGACCCCCTACATTCTAGGCACTTACTCCACAGCGGTGGGTGCCTCGTCCCACAGCCCCTGTCCGACCGCGTCTCTGTTGAAACATCAGCGATTTCTTCGGCCTAGACACTCACCGAGTGGGCCCAGAATGCAGAAATGGCTCCTCGTCCTCCCCTAAAGAAGGTTTCCGCGTCACACAGCCACCACAGAATATGAAGGGCTGTTGTTCAGACAGGTCGCCTGTAGCTCGATGGGGTCGGTGGTGTGGCGTTAGCCACTGTCCAGCCAGGGAGAATGTGGTAAGGAGGCCTTGGCCGCTGGAGATGAGAAGACACTGTGAGGTCTCCCTGCCAGGTTAGGTGGGCCTAGTGACACTCAATGGGCCCGTCTGCCTCCTCGCTGGTTCCCAAGTAGGAAGCTCCAGCTTGCTGTGTTATCTGGGGAGAGTCACTTGAACTCTCTGAGCCTCATCTTTCCTTCCACACCCCAGGGAGGTGAATCCCGCCTTTGGGAGAATGAATGGAGGTAAGTCCATCTGGTTCCTTGGAAGAAAAGGAGAGGAAGATGGGAACTCTTCTAGCTTACTAGTCTCAGTATCCCCACAAAACCCAGGACAGACGTGTTTTCCTGGGTGTATTTGGGATCGTCCAACCTGGTGTGTGTGTCCAGACTCACCAGCAGGGGGCGCTGGGCCTCTGTTTTGGTCTGGGAGCTGGGCACATCTCAACAGGTGTTGCCCCAGGCAAGGTGTGTCTGGCAGCCCTGAAAAGGCACCTGGTCCCCAGAGGTCTAAAATAGCTGATTGTGTTTATTTAAAACCAGTCACCATTTCTCACTGTCTGACTTCCTCTGGGTGTGTGTGTCGGTGGAAATGCTTGAGTGCAAAGATCTTGACTGGCTGAGTGTGGGGGAAATGCTTGCGTGGGCCTCCGGGCTTTGTCCTGAGTGGGGGGAAGGGGCTTCTCCTGTTCAGCCATGTCCTGGGTTCCAGGCAGTGGCCAGGCAGCATGTCTCCTACAATTGGAGAGGGAGCCCCCCCTAGTGCTGGACAAGAGTCCAGAACCACTGGCCTCTGTGTTAAGCCCAGAAAGGAGTCACTCTGTAGGCCCCGCAATGGGAAGGACCCACTTGAGTGGCCTCCAGAGGAAGCCCCTGGAGGCAGCCCCCCCACCCCACCCCCCCACACACACCCCAACCCTTGCTCCTGCTCTCCAGTCAGTTGGGCCCAGGATGAAGGAAGTCTCCCTTGCTTTCTGGCCAGAGGAAAGGGGCAAGTGGTTGCAAAACAGCTCTTAGGTTCCTGCACAGGAAGGCAAAACAAAACAAAACAAAGCAAAACACAAAATGAAAAGCTCAGCGAGATCACTGTCTTACCGCAAGGGAAGTAATTGCTCAAGTCAAATCAGCCAACCCGGGCTCTGTCACCTGCTAAGCCCCCGGGAGTGGACCCTGCCCAGGCGGGCCAGTCTGTTGGGGGCAGGAGAAGAAGCAGGGCCTCTGCCCCGGAGCTCCTGCCTGAGCGGGAATGCTGTCTGCCCCTCAGGGAACTGCAGGAGAGAGCAGCTTACAGGATGATAGTCTACCAAGGACAAGTCAGGCTGTTTCGAGAAAGGCCTGAGGCCATACGGGGGCAGAGAAGGTGAACTCAACCTGCCAAGTAGACAAAGTGCTAAGGCCCTTCCCACTGCCCAGTCAGCAGCCGGCTCTCCTCTCGCTTCCTGACTCCTCAGAGTGTCCCCTTTTAAACACTCACTGAAGGGCCACTGTGTGACCATCCTCCCCAAGTTGGAGGCAGGGATAAGGAGCTTACAGAACAAGGTGGGTGCTAGACAATCACGACAGAGTGACAAGCCCTGAAGAAGCCTCCTGACGGGAAAGGTACCCAGGAGGGCCAGCTACAAGGAAACCTGGAGGAAGCAGGGACGTTGTCTAGGCAGGTGACAGGGACAAGGCCCCACTGTGATTCCTGTCCTGGAGGGACGTGGGACCAGTGATGACTCGGGGCAGACCACAAAGCACTTTAGTTTCCTGAGTTACTTTACATACCTTTATTCTGTGAGGTAGATCAGACAACGAAGCTAGGATAAGTTAAGTAACTTACCTCAAAAAAAAAAAAAAAAAAAAAGCTAAGTAAATGCCTCAGGATACATCCCAGAGATCTCTGATTGCACACCCCAAGCCTTGACTGGGTCTTTAGGTAGCTCCTGACCCCCCAACCGCCACCCCCACAGCCTGAGGCATGACCTTGGTGAAAACAACAGGGCCTGACTTAGCTTGACAGGTCTAGAGCTTGTTTCTGTTTTATTTCTCAGGTGCGGGATTTGGGGAACGTCAGGAGGCCTGGCTCACATCCCCAGACACACAGGAGGGGGATGGGCAAAGAGAATGCCAGTGTGTCCATTCACAGGGGAGCAGGAGTTTTTGTCAGTAAGGCTGGTGTTGCAATTTGCGGGAGCCACCGCTTCCCCTCTGGTGGTGCCCATGAGTGCAGGACCAGAACAAAGGGAGCTAGCCCACCAGCGTGAAGGACTTCCGGTCAGCCAGACCCAGAGACTGAGACATGCGACAGGCTGAGAAGCATCAAACGGTGGCTCTGGAGCTTACCTGGGTTGCAATCTTAGTGCTACCCGTTCCTGACCGTGTGTCCCTGGCAGGTTACTTAAGCCTGAGCTTCTTCGTCTGCTCGATGTAGATAATCATAGAACAATCCAGAATAGCTGGGTTAGCTTCCCTGTGCCTGCAGAAGGTGTATTTACAGCCGTCCCCACCGCTGGATCCACTCACACACTGTGGCTACCCCATGCCCTCCTCTTACGTGGGGTCCCTCCAGTCAGGCGTCTGAACAGTTTGCTGGGCTGCAGCTTCATCTAGAGATGTTCTGCTCCTGAGGATGCTCTCCACTCAACTTGTTGGAGACATGCTCTGTTTTTCTGGGAGATCTGAAGATGCTGTACCTCACTTCCCTCAACCGTATGGCCTCCCTGGAGAGGTCATTTTCCAAGGACACTGGCTTCCAAGTCTGGGACCCTCATGATGCTACCGTCTGGGACCTTAGCTATGTGACTCCCCCTTGTGGGACCCCAGCTTCCTGGCCCCTCCGTTGGGGCACACCCCCCCCCACAGGGCTGTTGGGAGGATCGGACTCGAGCCGTCAGGTGTCTGATGTCAGGTGTCTGACCCTGAGCAGCGTGTGGACAGGACTCCATAAATGGTAACTGTTTTGTTATCGTAGTGAGGTGGGTTTTATGTGTCAAGTTCAGAGATGTTATTTATATAACTACGGCATAACTAGGGTGTACGATGACAAGAGCTCATAAATGGATGGCTGTGATAGCCCAAGGGTGGGAAAGACCAACATCACAAACAGGGCGATGTGGGAGGCTTCCTACAGGGGCTGGACCCAGGTCTGCTTACACCTCTGCCCGCCTGGGCCCTCCCTCAAATCCTGCTGGTCCGCCTTTCCGAGTGTCCACTCCGGGCGCTCCAGATATGGGAGCTGGGGAATGGGAGAGGGGGAGGACACCCTGCAGAGTGGTCTGCTCCTTGACCCCCCCCAGAGTGCTTCTTGCCTGGAGACCTGAGGGTCCCTGAGGAGTCTGGAGATTTGGGTAGGTAGGAAAGAGGCTGTGGGTAGTTTGGTGAGGCAGGGGGACCCAGGCCTTCCTAAAGAGCCTTTTTTCTCCTCTCCAGCCGCTACCCCTACCCCACATTCTATACACAAACCCCTGAGGGAGACAGGCAGTCCTAGGCAGGTCTTTCTGGGGACACCCGATTCAGTCACACCCTCTAAGAAACCACACTCAGACTAGCTCCCCATCCCTGCTGCGGTTTGGAGCCTGCTGGGCCCAGGGAAGCGTACACCAGCCTGGAGCACATGGGACAGAGCTTACAAAATTCCTCCAATGCTGTCACCATAATCCCTGCTCACAGCAGTCCTGTGGGGTGAGCAGAGCAGAGCAGATGTTTGGCTCTTGTTTTTTTTGCATTCAGAAACTTTTATTAATAGTCCCTAAACCACAAGAATCAGATGGGTCTTTTGAAGGGTGCTAAATGCGTAATGATTTCTATCTTGAGCATTTAATGAAAATTCTGCTGAATTCTGGATTGTATTCCACCATCTCAGTTTGCTAAGGCTGTGGGTTTTACTGCCGTCTTCATTTTCCCAGGTGCAGGGGAAGGGCAGTCCATACCATGGTGGGGACCCTGCACGTAAACATTTGGGCAACCTAAAGATTTGCCCCACACCAGCCTCAACACATACACAACCGCCTTTCAACCCAAAGTCAGTGCAAATGAGGAACTGGAACTCAAGGTTCAAGTCCAAGTGGATGATCCTATTCAGATATTGAAGTCCCCCATTCTTGAATAAAAGCTTTCACTGCGCCTCAGCAGGATGTCAGGGACGCTGGTGATGCAAGGAGCCAGCAAAGAAATGTGGCAAAAGGCATAGGATCTAGAGCCAGACTGCCTGGCCTGAATCCCGGGGAAGGTAGTGTCGTGGACCAGTTAGCTAACTTCTTCGTGTCTCAGCTTCATCATCTGTAAAAGGGGACAGCAGAGTTTTTTAAAATTAAAAAAAAAATTTTATTGAGGTGTAATCGACATAGAACATATTAATGTCAGGTGTATGACATAATGATTTTGATATTTGTATATACTGCAAAATGATCAGCACAATAAATCGAGTTAACATCTGTCACCATATATAGTTGCAAAGAAATTATTTTTCCTGTAATGAGGGCTCTTAAGATCCACTCTCTCAGCAGCTTTCAAATATGCCACACAGTGTCCCTAGCTGTTGTCCCCATGCGGTACCCCCATCTCCATAGCTTATTTAGTGTGTAACTGGAAGCACTTTCTGACTCCCTTCCTCCATTTCGCCCACCCCCACCCCCTTCCCCTCTGGCAACCACCAGTCTGTTCTCTGTATCTGTGAGCTTGGTGTTTTATTGTCGTTATGAGGTCACACAGTAGCAAATGTTTTCTTCCCATTTTCCAGACGAGAAGACTAGGGCCCAAGAGGGAAAGGACCATATCCCTCACCTTAAAGTCAAGTGGAGACGGGACTTAGGTGTGTCCCGAGGGGAGTGAGTCTCCCAAGGTCCCTGTGGCCCCTGATGAACTGGGTGGCTCAGGAGGGTAGCCTGGCGGACACCCGGCTCCACTTAGCTGCCTAGCGAGACTTGCCAAGTCCTAATGCTCCAGAGGAGAGGCGGGTACCTAGTGCCCTCCCTGACCCAGGCCCTGACCACTGGGATGGGGCCCAGCCTCACAAAGAGCTGTCAAAAACGTGCCCTCACCTCCCCCCACCCACCCAGCCCCCCTACCCCCTGCCCAGCCCGGAACAGAAGGAGTTAGTAAGCCCTTGGGGAGGGAGCTTTGCTCTGCAAATTCCTGAGTCTAGGTGTTCCCTGCTTTTGCTTTTTTCCAGAGCTGACAGGAGAGGGAGAAGCTAGTATACATTTCTGAGCCAGGGGTGTGGACGGGGAACCGGGCTGGACTCCATTACATATCAACATCAATTCTGCCTGTTTTAGCAGGTCTGCCCTAGCTGGGGCTTTGAAAATCGTCACGGTTAAAACCCACGTTTGGTCGCCCCATCTCTCTGTCTCTGTCTATCTCTGTCTATCTGTCCCTGTTCCTGTTTCCTGTGTCTACTTTGTCTCTCTCTCCATACATAGACATGTGTGGGTATGTGGGTATACATGTGTATATTTATAGACATATACTTGTGTACACTATCTACAGATAAATGTGTATATCTCTAGATAGACCCACACACATGCATATATATATTGTCTCTGTCTCTGTGTTCTCTCTCTTCACTAATCTAACTTCAAGGTCACGGAGCTGCCCATGGATGGGACAAGGGCCACAGGGCCACCTCATCCACTCACTACCTCTGATCAGGATGGTCCTTGGACCACTGGAGGTGGGTTAGATTTTCAGACAGACTTCTCCTTCTCACTCTTGTCACTGGGGAGTCAAACAGTCTCCCTATCTCCCGCTTTGGCCAAACTCATATCCTTCGTTCTGCAGTTCAGACACTAGGTCTGCTGTCCCAGCAGGGAAAGGATAAGGCCGGTCAGACCCTGGCCCTGCCGGCTGCGTGCTGGAATTTGGTGCTTTACAGGCCTGAGCCTTGCCAGGGGGGGACAGGAGGTGGCAAAGGCAGCTCGGGGAGTGTGGCAAGATGCTGTCACGGTCCCGTGTGAGACTCCAGCCAAGTGCTGCGTACAAGTCTATTTATAGACACACACACAGAACCACGCACACACGAGAAAATACTACTCGTTTCCTGGAAACGCGGACTGGCTCTCACGGTCTTACCAGCTATGACGAGCCGCGTCATCCTCAGGCAGGGAAAGCTACGTCCTCTCCTCCCTGGCGTCCAGCCGCCGCATGAAGAGCCATCTTTGGAAACCAGATCTCATTGACTCTCTCCCCCCTTGGAAGCCTGCAGTGATATCCCCTTGCTCTCTGGAAAAGCTCTTTCCCCGACGTGCCTGAGGCCCTGCTAACTACTGTAGCTCGGCTTCCACCCCTCACGCCTCCCCACAACCCCTCCCAAACCAAAGCGTCGTACATGGTGCGCCAGACCCCTTTCCACCTCTGTGCCGTGGCGCACACGGGGCCTTCGGCCTGCAGTGCTTTCCCATCGCCTGTTCTTTGGGTGGAGCCCCGGCCACACACTGTCTCCTCCGAGCATCTCACCCCCTGGGCAAAGTTACCCGTTCGGCTGGGGGCTTAGGACTGCACACTTAGCTCTTAAAACTGTAGTTATTTCTACTCCTGTCTGTCTCCCTCTCCAAACCATGCACTGTCCAAGGTCAAGAACTGTCTCTTACTCATTTTTTGCATCCCCAGCATCTAGTCCAGTGCCTGATACAAGGGAGAGGTGCACGTGGGCTAGTGTGTCCGATTGTCACTGCGGAGCTGCTGAGGAAGGGCTCGGGGCTGGTGTTCAGTGGAAGACTGGGTTTGAATACCGGCTCTACCACTGGCTAGCCAAGAAATTTTTCAAGTTATTTAGCCTCTCCGCCAGTTTCCTCATTGCATAGAACAATAGAACCTCATGGGGCGCCTGGGTGGCACAGCTGGTTAAACGTCCGACTCTTGATTTTGGCTCTGGTCATGATCTCGGGGTCCTGGGATGGGGCTCCCCTCCCTGACATCGGGCTCCCTGCTTTTGGGGGAGTCTGCTTCTTTCCCTCTCCTTCTGCCCTTCCCCCTGTTTGCACGTTCTCTAAAATAAATAAATCTTAAAACACACACACAATAGAACCTCACTTATATGAATGTTGCAAAATTTGAATGATTTGCATATAAAGGATTTCATGTAGCACCCGGCATATATACACATGTGATTTTTTTCTTACAACCCCTGTTTTGCCTGTCAGCAAATCCGGTAGGGTCTTCCTTTAACATATCCAACCAGTTGTTATCTTCCCATTGCTCACAGTCCGGAGCAAACCACCATTATTTCTCATGAACATGTTTCGATGGGCTCTTACCTGGTCTTGCTTCCACTCTTGCTCCAGATCATCGATTTTCAACACAGCTGCCAGAGGTGATCTCTTAAAAATGTAAATCAAGTCAGGTCACTTTTCTGCCAAAATTCTCCTTTGGCTTTCCTACCTCACTTGAGAGTAAAAGTCCAAGTCCTTGATAGGGCCTCTAGGGCCCTTTATAATTAGTCGACGCTACCTCTGATTCCATCTCCTCGCTTTCCCTCTTTCTCTCCTCACTCCAGCCACACTGGCCAACGCACTGTAACTTAGCCCTACCCCACACAGCCCTGCCCCAGTGCCTTTGCACCTGCCATTTCCTCAGCCTGGAATTCTATTCCCACAGAAATCCTCGTGACTCCCTTGCTTACTTAGAGTCTTCACTCAAGTCACCTTCTCCATGGGTGCTTGCTGACCATCCCATCTAAATTTTTGATATGTTCACTATCAACTCTTTCTAACTCCCCTCTCTCTTTCAGCCTTCATCATGACTAGAAAGATAGATTTTATTTATTATCCTGTTCAGTGTCTGTCTCCCCCAATAGAATATAAGCTCTAAGAGAGCAGGGATTTGCCTATCTTGCCCACTGCTGTATCCTCAGCCGCTAGAACAGGGTCTGACACAAAGTAAGTACTCAGTAAGTACTTTGTGGAATACATAGATCATTCCAGGAAGTTTTGTGAGAGTCCATTTCCCCTCTGGTACCAGAGCTCGGTGTCCTGACCGCACAGATGAGAACTGAGATTACCGTAAAATACTGGGACAGTGGCATCTGGGTTGGGCCAGAGGCCCTCCTCACTGCCCTGGGGTGTCAGAACTGACTCAGGAGGCAGAACCCCAAACTGAGCTTCTGTCCTCAGACTGGATTTTCCCCTTCTTCCAGCCCAACCCAGCTGCGTCTGGTAGAGCGTTTGGCTGGGAACTCCAAACTCATCCTTTTCTCTGGAGAGGCTGAGTGTTGGGCCTTGGACCCAGGAAGAGGGAGTGGCGCGTGAAGATCCCCCACAGATCAAAGCCACGGGGCCTAGGAATGTTGTCGCTGCCTCTGTCCAGTTTTCTTAGGGTCCCCACAGGGCCTTCCTAAGGTAAAACGCAGTGCCATTCTTCTTGGACTCGGTTTCCTAAGGAAGCAACGCTCCCCAGAACAGGTCCATGGCATCACACATCTGGGCCCAACTCCAGGCCTGCTAAATCAGAGCCTCGGAGGTGAGGCCTGGGCATCTGCATTCTACGGCTCCACCAGGAGATTCTTCATTAAATTCAAACTTGAGAGGCGCCCGTCAGATGGTGACCTCCTGGGGTAGGGACCATGACCTTCTCACACTCCAGCCACCCTAGCTCCAATCTCATCCCCTCCCCTGCTTCATTTTCCTCCTTAGCACTTCTCACAATGCAATCTGATATGGTATGAGTATATTCCACTTGCTTATCCTGCTTAGTATCTGACCTTCCCCCACCCCCACTCCCCACCCCCAGAATGGACATTTTGTCTGTTTCAGTCACTGTTGTATCTCCAGTGCCTAGAACAATGCCCAACACATAGTAAGTGCTTCAGCAAATAGCTGTTGAACGAACAAAGCCCTCCTTGATAAGAACTCCCCGTGAGGGAGGGGGAATGCTATAGGAGGGAGATAGTGATCCTCTTAGGATCAGTGAGATTGTCCCTACCCTCAGGGGACTCTCAGAGTCCCCAGGCCGAGCAAGAGCCAGCAATCCCACGTGAGTTCACGTTGAGTCATCTTCTACCAGCCACCTGAAAGTTGAACCACTTTGTTTAGCGCCGGGACACACAGCAATGGGGCTGGAAACAAGCTGTGCGCTTTTCCTCCCCCAAGACTCCCTCCCTTTTGCCTTCACTACTCCCACCCCTCCTGTAGGCCCCTTCCAGCCAGCAGACCTCCTTGGGCTGCTCTGGGACCCTTGTCCTCCATTTGGCCCTAGGAAGCTCCAGGGCCCAGGCCTGTGAGACGAGCAGTCGGCTGCCTTGTCACTGGGCCCCTCCCAGGCCTCCTCCTGGCCTCCGCTCGAGCTTGCTGACAGCACCGACCCTGTCCCTACTGACCTTCCTCGGCCAGCACCAGGAGCACCGTAGGTACTCAGTAAGGCAGGAGACTGTGGCTTTAGGGAAGAAGAGCATATGGAACACAGTTCTGTTCAGGGCTTAGTGGATGCCGGGGCCCAGAGGAGGCTCAACAGAGGGCTTTTCCTTAGTGGGAAGCTCTGTGTATCATACAGGGAACAACTGTGGAGCAAGGGAGTCTGCAGCAACATGCCTCGATGCTGGAGCTAAGTCACCCACCTATTTCCTCTGACCACTACCTCTGGTAATAATAGCTAACATTTATTGAGTATTTACTGCATGCTAAGTGCTGGTCTAAGCATTCCATAAGGATTATCTCATTTAATTCTCATAACATTCTGAGGCAGGGATTATTATTATACATATCACATGCCTGTCAGGGCCTGTGCCATCTTGGGGGTAAGGGCCGTGAAGCGGTTGGTAGGAGCCCCAGCATGTTATGCTGAGGGGGTTAAGGAAGAGATGGGGAGGAGGGACTCTGTCAGCATGGAGGCCCCACTGCACATGAGGTCCCGTGAGCTTTTCAGAGCAGACAGGCCTAGCTCCATCTCTGTCGTGGCTTCGATCCTGATACCACAGGGTCTCTGGAACGTCCTTCGGGGTTCCCCAGTGTTTACAAGCTCAGCCTTCAAAAAACCCAACCCAGGAGGCAAGTGTCTAGGCTTGTGAATGTTTGCCTCATACGCTGGCCATTCTTGATCCCTTCATCCAGTTAGCTTTTTGTTTCAATTAGGAGTGCAAAAATTCGGAAATCTCCCTTCCCTGTCCCTATTCCCTACCGCCCCCCCACAGAGGTCTCCCACAGGGGTCAGGGCTAGGTCAATGCCACTCAGAGGGACCTCTCCACCCTCCCTGCCCAGCCAGCCCCGTGACTAGGAACTTCTCTTGGTGCTTTGGCCCTGGCGGTGGGCCCTCCGCCCTGCTCCCAGGCCCGGCCTCTGTCCTGAGATCACTTTGTCCAGGCTTCCAGATGTGAGCAACATATCACCTACAGGGGCACCAGGCACTCCTGGCTAGAGCGGAGGTGGCAGGGAGAAGGACTGTGACAGGGTGTGAGAAAGTCAGAGGGCAGGAGACATTGGAGAAGGCGGTAAGGCCAGGCCCTCCCTCCCAGCTTGGAGGCTGGGTCATTAGACAAGGTCTGTAAATAACATCGGGACGGTCTCTGGGGCTGTGTCTGAGCCATGACGTTCTACTCCCCAAATAGACCTTGACTCTGTGCCCCAGGCATTCCGTGGGCCCTGGGGAGGCGCGAGAACCTGTCCCTCTCCCTCAGGGTGCTCTAGAGCCAGGACCCAGGGCACGGGGACCCCCCGCTCATGGGTTTACGGCAGGGCTCTGCTGGAGGTATGGGAAGCCTCACCTCTGTCTCATGCCGGTGTCCTGGGAGCACTCAAAGTCCCCGTTTTCACCAGTTCGTAAGAGTGACAAATACTGCTGTGTTTTCCCCTGAACATAAGCAGAGGTTCAGGGGCCCAGGAGCCACTACAGTGGGCTCAAAGGAAGTCCGTGTCTAAGCCCTCCAGACATTCATCCACTCCCGCCCCTATGTTTCAGGTCCCCGTGGAAGGCTCTGAGAGCGTGCCGTGGGCAGACCCCCAGTACTCGCTGCTGGCTGGAGGTGGCGGAGAAGAGGCAGGGTGGAGGAGTTCATGGCCAGAGCCACACAAACACGCAGCGGTTGTCCAGTCCCCAGTGCAGTGTCTCCCCTGCCACCCTCCGTGTCTCCCGCTTTCTTGCCCTTCTCGCTCCAGTAATCTCTCCTCCTCCCTCTGTAGGGCAGAGGGGTGACCCCGAATCTGCCATCTGCCACCTCCCTCGATGCCCAGGTCTCTGCCAGGGTAATCTAAACGACTCGGGTAACCAAGATAAGCGTCTCGCGGCAATTAAACATTGACAGGCCTTAGCGTGGTGCTCAGTTGCAGAGAAACTCCTGGGTTAGTCCACAGGGAGGCAGAGAGAGAGACCACAGCAGCTGGGCCATTAAAAATGGATGGAAACCAGCCCCTTTCAGAAGAGCTGTGTCTCTTAAAGTGGCAGTTCTCCTGTTGGCCAGAGAGGGAGGGACCACCGGGAGGACACAGAAGAGGCCAGCAGGGCCCAGATCCTGAGCCAGTTTCTAAGTCTCGGCTGTTCCTGCCCTTTCCCTTCTGTTGGGTACAAAGAGCGTCGGCTCCAGGGTCAGGCAGCCTTGTTTGTCTCAGCTGCACCCCATAGCACAGCTTTCAGCACCCTGAACCTTCGTTTGTTCATCTGTAAAATGGGCTTAATCCTTACCTAAAGATTGTTATAGGGATGGAATGAAATCGCACGTAGAAGTTATCCAGCACAGTGTTTGGCCAAGAGCGCTGATTACCAAAGCTTAGTCCCCTCGCTCCTTCCTCCTGGAAGGGAGTGGCTTTCTTCCCAGACTTGAGTGTCCTCAGGGAGACCCTGTCTGGCTGGGCGGGATCCTTTCCCTGTAGAGACCCTGGCCTGGTTGTTGGTTTGCTGGTCTGTCTTCCCCCACTAAACAGGAGGAACCTCGCCAACAGCTATCTTGACCACTACTGATCTCCCAGCCGCCAGCTCAGTCTGGCATATACTAGTTGCTTGGAGAATGTGAAATTAAATGATTAGAAAAAAGAAAAACCTTTTAAAAGGATTCACATGAGACCAACAAACTGAAGGTTTGTTGACAAAATGACAGAAGATGGAAGGAACTGAGCCTCTTTTGCACAGAGAAGGTCATTACAGGCTGCCCAGGCTCACGCATAGCCAACACCCCCACTTTATAATGGAGGGGATGGAGGCCCAGCGAGTCGGTGGCAGAGCCCCACATTTCCCTGGGCTCCCGACTCCTGGTTCCTTGCTGGAGAGCTGGGGCTGGGACCAGGAGGCTTTGCACCCATCCCCTGTGAGCAGGGGAGGACCCTGTTCCTCGCCCAGGGACCTAGAGGAGTTACGTGACTGACACAGAATCAGCTCAGGGTGAACCTGGACCCGGGCAGCTCTCCGGCTGTCTAGGCCTGCACCATGGCCCCTGGAGCACCCAGAATTCCTTGTTTGCAGGATAAAAGGGTACTCCGCCCTTCAGTCTTGGTTCTAGCAATTGCACCACATACTCCCTGGACTCTGGGAGGTCAGGGGTTAAGTGGGAGGGTTTGAGGAGGGGAGAGGATGAGCCCTTTCCCTACACATTGCCCCCAAAGAACCCACGGAATCCATCTGTTATTGAGTCACCCTGTTACTGTGGGACCCTGAACTTTACCCCCATGGAGCCACCTCACAGCCTCCTCAGTGGGGTGACCCAGGGGCCGGGCTGGCTGGGCCCCTCCTCGCCCCTGAGTGGCCTGCCAGAGCGGAGGTCGGGAGTGGGAGATCCAGTCCCAGCCAGCTTCTCTGATAAGTTCTTTACAGCTTATCCTGTGGGTTCATCGTGAAGATCATGTAATACCATAAATGTGAAAGTTCTGGGAGATAAATACTATCAATATAAAAAATATTTGGCTAATGAGGAACTGAATCAAGTCAGGGACACTTGGCCAGGCAGATTTCTTTCTTTCTTTCTTTTTTTTTTTTAAGGTTTTATTTATTTATTTGACAGAGAGAGAGGCAGTAAGAGCAGGAACACAAGCGGGGGGAGTGGGAGAGGGAGAAGCAAGCCTCCCGCCGAGCAGGGAGCCCCACACGGGGCTCGATCCCAGGGCCCTGGGATCATGACCCGAGCCAAAGGCAGACACTTAACCAACTGAGCCACCCAGGCGCCCTGGCCAGGCAGATTTCTTACACTGAAAAAATCCTCCGACCTTCTACCTCCCAGGCCCCCAGAGTGGCTGTTATCCCCCCATTGTTGGTGGTGGACATTCCTGTGCTCTCCATAGTCCATAGGAAGGGGCTGAGCATTGTCTTCTTGCTGAGCCTGGAGTTCAGAAGCCAGAAGAAATACCTATGTAAATGCTTGAATCAGTTCAATGGCGTCTGAATTGGGGAGAGAACTTCATTTCATAACAGCAGAGAAATAGATTAGCAGGCCTCTTGAGTAAGGTCCTATAATGACCGTATTTATAGGGCCCTGAGTGTTATTGAGTGCTATCACCTCATTAGTCACAAAGAATCCTACGTGATACTCTTGTAATTCCCACCTTACAGATGAGGAAACCGAGGCACAGAGAATATTAGGTAACTTGTTCAAGCTAAGGTTTGAACCCAGGCAGTTTGACAGAGCAGCCCAAGCCCCTGACTCCTCATCACACAATTTTGATTCTACTCGACAACTCTGGGGAGCCTGCTGGGTGAGGGGCAACACTTGTTACGATGATCAACCCCAAAGAAATTTCTCTGGACCTTTGGAGGGAGATTCAAAACACCTCTCCATCCCACCCAGTTCTACGTTTGCTTGATAAGCTAGGAATGAAGCTATGCTGTGTCTTCTAGAAACTTCTGCTCCCTGGGGCAGTAGGGCATTTATTTGAAAAGGGCTTCTTCCCACCTCAAAGGCTCATCTGCCCCAGCAACATGGGCAGCTCATGGACACAGGCAGTGATAGCTTTCAGACGGGGAGCTGCTGGGGCGCTTGCCCTCTGCCACGCCTCCGAGAGGCAAGACCAGCTGGGCAGGGCAGCCCACTGAGAGCTGAAAACCTGAGACCTTTGTCCTTCTCTAACAGGAGGGATTTCCCCAGCCCCTCTGCTGAAGGCCCGGCTCTTCTTGGTTTTCTGGGCTCCTGGGGCAGGCAGCTGCCTTCTTGAATGCCCAGTGAATCCCAAATTAGCTTAATACATGAGGAAAATAAATACACAAAACCCCTCTACAGCCAGAGAGTGATTTGTCTACAAAGTCCTAAGTGGTAGAAATAAAATTTTGCCCCACGGAGCTGTCTGGCTGTGTGCCCTCTCAAAACGACACACTTCGATTCACTACATTTATTGTGACCCTGTGCTGTGGGGGGCAAAGAGGTACCGGCCGGCTATGGATCAACAAGGAACAAGCTTTTATTCTCCTGACGCTAGGACTGGCAGGAGCAGATAAGACAAGCACAAAGACCATGGAAAAAAACTTGAGGATATTTTCCGCACCCCACAAGCAACAGGTGTACCCGTCGGTGGCAGGATTTGAGTACGTGAGCCCTGAGGAGACGTAGTGAGATGCACTCAGCTGCCCAAGGAGGGGAGACTTGATTTAGGTTTGAGGGAAGGAGGGCCCCTTCTAGAGATGGCGGCTGGCAGTGACCGGGCCTCTGGGTGGCAGGGGGTGAGGTGGGGGGGTGACAGGCAGAAATAAGGCATGTGCCAGCACTGTTCACGAGACGCCTTCACAGCCGCATCTCATCTGATCTGCGGGCCACTGTAAGCAGTAAGCAGGCTTCGTCGCCCCCAGAGGAGGACAGTAGGCTCGGAGAGGCTTCTGAGAGGCAGTGAACCCAGGGCTTCTGACTCACATCCTTTCCCCTACGTGGAGGCCCAGCCCTCCCGCAGCGTGAACTCTTGGCTTCTATAGAAGCAGCTTCCTCCCGGCCTTGGGCAAGGCCCCCTGCAGATGCAAAGTCCTGGTGCTAAGAAGTGAGTGTGCAGGGGGCCACACTGATGAGAGCCGGTGGCCAGACGGCACAGGAACAGCCCGGAGCACTCAGGGCCTGAGCCGGAAGTGATCCGATCACCCAGTGAGGACGGGTCGGGGCGGGCTCAGCGGCAGGCAGAGCACCCCAGGAGAAGGGTGGGGAGACAGCTAGCTCAGGGGGCAATCGACACGCTCTGCCCAGGGCCAGGGTCTAGCCTGAGGGAAGCAGGGCGGTGCCAAGGTCTTTGGTGGCCAGAGGTAAGGGTGAGGTAAAGCCAATCCCACTTTAAACCCATCAGCCGGAGGACAGTTGTTTCCTGTTTCCGGAGCCAGCACCCAGGAACCCGAGGAACCTGGTGACCTGGGGTCGGGGGGGGGGGGGGGTGCGGCTGGGGGAGCGGAGGAGTTTGGGGTAGTGCTGCAGCTGTGAGGAAATGGAACCTGTTGCCCAAGCACTTCCCTTTCAGCCTGATGTCTGCTCTCCTCCCCAAGAGGAATGGAATGCAGGGGGCGAGAGGTTTTCCGCCCTGGGAACCTAGAGTAAAACCAGTCTGCACAACGACATGGCCCTTGGACTGACGGCAGGGACCCTGGGCTTTGGGAAGTGCAGGCAGGAATCCTTGAGTCGGGATGGCGCCTTCCCTCCTCTGTCCTCCTCTCATCCCCGACCCCTGCCTCCCAGAGGACAGAAGCCTGCTCCCCCAAATTCTGCGGGGGCCACCTCCCTTGGCCTCCCTCCCTAGGATTTGCTGATAGACGAAAGGACACTAGCTTTTACTGAGCCCCTACTGTGTGCCCTGCCCTGGGCTTGGCACTGTGTCACCCAGTGAAACAAAGAAGACCTATCTCCTGCCCTGCGGAGGTGTCCACCCGTCAGGTTTAAAGGTCTGAAGGGAAAGCCATCCATCGGGCCGAGCCCAAAATGGCCGAGGCTGTGAAAACAGCGAGACAGGTCTGGAGGAATAGGAATGCAACGGGAGCTGAGGCTAAGGAGGAAGACGTCTCCAGGCGGAGAACTGGTAGGTGGGGACAGTCTTCAAAGTATGTGCACACACTTGGACTCCCTTGACTCTCACAATAAGAGAAGCCAGCCAGAAAGTATACTCCTTATTTCAGGGATAAGGAAATTGAGGCACAGCCGGGATGTGAACACCTATGGTGTTTCCATGCTCGCGGCTCTTTCTTCAAGGCCAGGCTGGGACCCGGATAGAAGAAGAGGTGGTCTGGGTGATGAGGTACTAGAGGTAGAAGGAAGCTGAGGGGCGGGGGACCCCGGAACTCCTGACAACTCAGGCTAGCTTTCCCTGTAGGTGACCTAGAGAGGCCTTCTTCAGTCACTGCTACTGCTACTAATAGTAATAACAGCTACTATTTATTGTTTTCTACATGCCAGATGCATAAATATTACACAAGGGATTCATATGTATGACATGCTTTGTAGGCACGATCACTTTTAAATCCTCAAAAGAACCAATAAGATACTCGTATTCTTATTTTTCAGACAATGCCTTGTCTTGAGGTTTGGGGAGGTTAGGAATGTGCCCAAGACCTCATGGAGAGTGGCAGAGCGAAGACTTGAAAGCCCACCCTCAGGACCAGTGTGCAGGACACCTTGGTATGATCCAGCCGCCCGGGATGCTGGCCCCCCAAGGAAGCAAGACCTCTGCTCTGCAGTCTCTTCCATTCCCAGCCTTAAAACCATTTTCAGCTAATTACCCTGAGCTTAGGTCTGGGCAGTCAAGGCAAACTGGCCGAATCCTGGGCAGATGCCCCAGAGGAGGGCCACTGTCTCTGCCCCTGCCGCGGACTCCCGTTTTCTCTCTGTGCTGGGGGTTTGGAGCCCAGGAGGCTCCACCAGCCACTCTCTATCAGGGGAAGTAAAGAGAGGAAGTAGGCCTTAGATAGGGGAGGGAGAGGGGGTGGGTGAGCACTGGGTGTGAAGGGACAGTTTGGGAGGCCCTGGGGACTTTCCCCTATGCCTGAGCCCCACCCCCAGAAGGGCAAGCCAAGTTGCTCAACCACAGGCTGAGCCTCTGCTCGGTTCTGGCTCTTCCCATCTGCATCTTACTTCTCTTACACCCCCTCTGCAACGCATCCCCCCCTTCGGAATCCTTCCTCATCACTGCCCTCCAAGCCCCCTCACAATTTCAAGTGGCACAGGCAGGACTACAAGGGCCACACTCCAACAGGCTGCACTTGAACACCGCGGGACTTAGAAACGACCCCTCACACCCACACCCACACCCACCAAGGCTCCATAAAGAAGCCTGGCGGAAATGGAGCCCTGAATCTCTGTCCTTTGGTGTCTCTTCCGTTTCCAGTCCTCCGCGTGGCACTAACCATCCCTAAAACTTCCTTTTTAAGGCTTCTTCTCCGTCAGCCCCTAAGCCAGACCTCTTTTTATTTGACTCCGCTCGGGCAGCGGTGGGTGGGAGGCGGCTCGGGAAAAGGGAAGCCCGTCCCTTACAGTGGCGCCCCTAGGGAGACGTTCTGGGGGTCTCCGGGGGCACAAGGGCCGTGAGTCATTTTGTTTGTTTAGCGAGGAAGAAGATGGAGACGCGACGGTCCCCAACCACCCCACTGCAAAGCTCCTCTTCTGGCTCCCAGGGTAAGAATGCGCACCGTCGCGGTCAGTGAAGTGACACTCGGAGACGAAACAGACTGCAGACGCCCTCGGCCGTCCCAAGCCCCGGGCACAGAATGTGCCCACGCGCGCGACCCCCGCGTCGCACCCACGTTGGCCCCGACGGCGGCCCCCTCCCACCCCCCGCCGCCGCCGCCCCCCGCGGCCCGGTCACGCGCGACGTCACTTGTTTTCGGGCCGCGGTGCCCGCCCCTCCCCGCCACCCGCTGACGTGGTTCCCGGCTCGTCACTGCCCGGCCGACGGGAAGCGCTGCCCTTATATGGGCGCGGACTCCGGAGGGGCCGGGCGACAGCTGTCCGCGTCCCCAGCCCCGCGCTCGTTTTCCAGGCCCTTCGCAGGCAGGGGCAAAGGTGAGCCAGTTTGGAGAGAGGATCTGGCTTTTACATGTCGTTTGAGAGCCAAGGCAGGGAGTGCCCAGGCGCGCAGCCTTCCCTCCCAGGCTTTATCTCCCTGCACCCTCCCTCTTTGGGGCTTCTCAAGATGTCATGTGCAGAGCGAGATTGAAATGCGGATGAGGACTTGGCCTGTAAGGGATGCACTCCGTTCCTTAATTCCCCCACATCCCTAAAGTCCAGGGCTGTGATGTGGAGGCCAGTGTGCCCTAGTGGGAAGGACCTCCTTGCCTCCGCTGGCTGACCTTAAGCCTCCTAATGCCTTTGGGCCGCAGTTTCCTTACTCATAAAGTATAGAGGATACTTGTCTTATGGATCAGATGAGCCTTCCACTTGTTGGTGCAAAACAGCTTTGTAAAGGGGGAAGCGTTGTGCAGAATCCTGGGTGGTCACTCTGTGCCCTGGAAGAACCTGTTCGGGTACCCCTTCAGAAGAAGGCAGCAGCAGAGGCCCACATGTTGCCTCAGCCTCCAGAACCTGCCTCTCTGGGGCCTCCCCCAGCTGCTCTGGGAATGCCCTTTGACCCTGCTGAAAAGTGGAAGCTTTGTAAACAGAGTCATCTGGTGTTTGCCTCCTGGCTCCCAAGGCTGTGAACGGCTGTTTTGGGCCTCTGGTCTGTAAGCAAGTGGTGAGCCTGCTCGAGCTGACCCTTCCAGTTAAACCTGGGAGGGAAAGCGGAATGGCCAAGAGCCAGCAGGCCAGCAGTCCTGTGAATGCCTCGTGCAGTACTAGACAGTATACAGGATTGGCTTGTCTGACCTCCAAATCCAGTTCAGGCTCAGAATTCCCAGCTGGTTCCTGCTGGACCCCAGCTGACTGCTGGCACCTCCCCTCCAGCCCCGTCCGTTTAATTGTGGCCTGTGTTTGTGCAATGCTCGTCTGCCCCCATTTCTCTGTCCACTGGCTGGTTGGCACGCAGCGTCCTCCATGTGCACGCTTCCTCCGGGAATTCGGAGTTTCCTGAGGGCAGGAACCGTTTCTCCCCAAACTAGACAGAGGAGCCCCCACTCTCCAGCCTTGAGAGTGGGCACCACGTCTCCTTCCTTTGATCGCTCGCTCTTAGACAAAAAGGACAAAAGGTGTTCGGATCCTGGAGTCAAGTGGCTGATTTATGACCCATAAGTAAATGGCAGTGAGTCATGGTGAGAGCCAGACAGGGCGAATGAATCTCTGCAGTGCTTACTCTCCCTCTCTTACTCGCCAACGACTGACTTCAGGGATCTCCACGGAATCCCCTCCCTGCCAAGGAGGACCAGGCTGGGTTGCTGAGAAGTAGATTGCACAGTAGGCAGGAAGGAACCCTCCTTTGGCAGTGGTTGTCCTCATTAAAGTCAAGGAACTTGGGGGCAACACCTATGGCCATGCTCCCAGCGGGTGAGCCGTGTCAGCTGAGGTCAGATGCTCTTTAGGTGCTGGCTAAGAGTTGTTCAAAGATGCATTCCAAGATCTATGAGAGATCCGATGCTCTTCCTCAAAATATTCCAGATTCCTCTAGGAGTGGGGATGGAGAGTGGGGAAGACTTTTCCTTCTCATCATTGCTTCTGGCTTTGAGCTCCTATTTTTCTCCAGTCAGATCAGGTTAAGAATCATCTTGCTGGTCCATGAGTGTTTTCACTGTTGTGAGCTATAGGTTTCAGCCCTTTTCCTTGCAGATTCCTCCTGTTTTCTTTTGCAGAGTAATTCAGCTGTTCCTAATCCCTACCCACACCTCTGCACCTCTCTATGAATTCAGCAAGATAGGTTCAAAGCCTTTATGTGTTTCAGTTCTTAAGCGGAGCCCCTCCTCCTAAGCCAGGCCAGGCTGGACTGGGGTGGTGGCCTTCCTGGATTTTTACATAAGGATGCTTACTTACCATAGATTCTTTGAATTCAAAACCTGGGGGACAGGGAGTTGTTACCTTGCTAGGAGCTTACCCATTCCCACTAAGATCATCATTCTGCTCAAACTGGGGGCTCCCCCTTCTCAAAACGCTCTTAGCCTTATCTCATAGCATTCCTCTCTCCACTCACCTCGGGAGTTGCTGCCAGGGGACCCACCTCGCTTCCACAGAACTCCAGTGCTGTGGGGAGGCAGCAGAAAGCACCTGCAGGCATCTGGCCACTTGCGTGACTCAGAGGACTCAACCCCTGACCTCAAGGGAGTTTCCTGAACCAAGAGGGAGGGTGGAAGGGAAGCTGAGCATAGAAGGAAACATAGAAAGGATATTGATTGCTATTTTCCCGGCCATTTATCCTGACTCTGATTACTCCCACTGTCATCATGGGCTCTCATTAAAGCCCAATTGAGAAAGATACTAAATGCCAACTGAGAATAACTTCGGATCCTTTGGCTCCAATAGTCCAACATAGGCATTCAAACCATAAATTCTTTCTTTTTTTTAATTTTATTTTAAAGATTTTAATTAATTTATTTATTTGTCAGAGACAAAGGCAGACGCCTAACCGACCGAGCCACCCAGGCATCCCCATAAATTCCTTCTTGAGTTCAGTGTGTGTGTGTGTGTGTGTGTGTGTGTGTGTTGGGAAGGGGTGTTACTTTAACAGGCCAACTTGGATGCTTTCTTACATTTTACGATGAAGACTATATAATGCATGTATTCCTTTCTTGACTTGGCTTCCTGGAATCTCACAGATAATTAAGGGGTCAATAAAGGAACTAATTCAGACACATTAGCAAATACCTAACTTTATCTCTCTCCCTCACACTACTAATTGGTTTCTGATCTTTAATATAATATAAATATATACATATAATTATCCTCTTTTATATGTGTGGTTCAATATTTTAAGGTGTCTCAAATTCTTCAAATTATAAGTAATAATAGTTAACGTATACTGACCACTATCATATGCCAGGCACAAATCTAAGTGCTGTAAACTCATTTAAGTCAACAGCTATATGAGGTAAGAACTGTTAGCCTCATATTATAGATAAAGAAACTGAAAAAAAAAAAGAAAGAAAGAGAAGAAACTGAGCACAGAGAGCTTTAATAACTTGCTTTAGATGGCACAGCTAGGATCTGGGCAGTGTGGCTCCAAGGCATGGGCTCTAACCACCACACTAGAATAAATACAAGCTAGTTCAGAAGTTTAATTATGAACCATCAAGGTCAGTCCTCATCAGAACAGGGCTGGTATCCTAAGTAGCGGAGACCACCCATTCTTAATCTGCAGAGATTCCTCCCCACTGACCTTATTCTTGGTGCTGGGGTTGGGGGTAGGCAGTAAGATTTAGAATCCCTTCCCACCCCTTCCCAGGCCCACGCCGCCCCCCAGCCCCTTTTAGTGTCTTTTCTGACATGTCCATCATCCTGTCCGTGTGTACTTTTTCCTTCACTAATATGGGAAGAATAATGTTCTCTCTCTATCACTTGCATGGAGATATGAATTCAACCAGATTCACCGAGTCCCTACTGTGTGCCGAAGGCCGAGGTGTGTGCCAGGCATTGAAGTACAAAGGTATAAGCCAGACCCCGCCTTCAAGGGACCCCAATCTCACAGGGCTACACAATGAACTATAACACCAGCCTATGAGCTATGGAGTTATAAAGAAAGGAGGAAGTGACTAATTGCAATGGGGAATGGGAGGTTGCGGTGAATCCAGGAAGGCTTCACATAGGAGGTGACACAGAAGCCAGGTCTTGAAGGAGTGAGCAGCCTTTTTGATGGGCAAAGACGTGAGTGAAGAGAATTCTAGGCTGAGCCCATAAAATGAGCAAAGGCACAGTGGGATCAAAGTGCAAGTGTGTGTTTAAGAAACACTGAGAAGGAGGTTAACTGAGCTAAGTGGCTGGCCCAGATTATAAAGGCCTTGAGGGCCAAGCTCCGAATTTGAACTTCCTGTAAGGAGCCTTCAAAGGATTTTAAGCAGAAGAGAAAGATAAATCTGTGGTTAGAAGGAGTTTTTACAGCAGAGGATAGACTGAGAAAAGGGCGTGAAGCGGAGCACTCCAGGCACACAGACCGTGTAGGAAACTGCTGTGATTGTCCAGGCGAGATCTGATGGCAGAAGCTTTAGTGATGTGGAGTAGAAGCTGTTTCAAACGGATCATCAGCAGCGCTGGGTCCCTAACTGGATATGGGGTATCAGCTCAGGCAGTAAGCCCCCTGGAGATATGTCACCGAATCAGGAGATCTGGTGAGCACATATTCTACTGGGCTCCAAGGAGTCAGCAGTGTGGAGCACAGATCACAGATGAAGGAAGAGACAGGGTGGAAATCCTGGCCATGCTTTCTTGCCACAGATAAGCAAACTGAGGCTCAGGGCAGTGGCTCCCAGTCTGGCTACCCGGCCCCTTCCCTGGAACCATATGGATCAAATGGGAACCATATGATCAAGAGCCGGGGCTGAGCCACAGGACAGTTGACAAATACCGTGGGCCCCGAGCCAGGAGGCTAGAGGCAGGATGCTGCAGGCCCTCTTCTGCAGATTCTTCCTTGTGTCCCTCTTTCTTGAGTCTGCCTCTCTCCACACTGGGCTGTCACAGCTGTGAATCCTGCCTGCCCCAGACACCCAGCCCCGGGAGGCCCGGCCCCATTATGGTTCTGCCAAAACAACATCTGGGGAAGCTCCTATCATCTCAGGGCCTCTTGTTTTCTGTCTGGAGATGAAGGAGGTTTATCCTGGGCCCCCAGGAGTGAGGATGAGGAGGGTTTACAACGTGTCTGTCCTCTGAGTTTGGGAAAGAGGCAATAAATTCAGCTTCAGATCTGCCTCTGCCCCCAAGTCCATGTGTTCCCCTGGCGAGTTTCCGGCACTTTCAGTCACACCTTCTAGTACCATTGGAGAAGGCCCAGAGGGTGAAGGTGTGGGAGGTCACATTCTTGGGGGACCTCCAGGATAATAGACTTTTAACAGATAGTTTCCATCCTTTTGCTCGGATGATACACCTAGGGAGTCACAGAAGCAAAAACACATCACTGGGGACCTTTCCAGCCACATACTAGTCTGGCCATCTGTCCACATCTCCCCCCCCACCCCCCCCCCCCCCCCCCCCCCCCCCCTCACGCACTCTCTCTCTCTCACATACCCTCAGCCATCCTTGCCTTGCTTTGCCTTTCCCCTGCTGCCGGCCAGGCTGGCGAAGGAGGGGAGGAAAGCAGAGCGTCCCTTTGCCTGTGGTTGCTAGTGGGTCAGTAGGGTACAGCAGCTGAGAAGCAGCCCTCAGGGACAAAGCTGTCTTTGGGGGAGCAGATTCCCTCCCTCCATGGGGCCTGGCGTACCATCAGCCTCAGTTACAAGTTTGATGAATTAATAACACTTCCCAGCTCTCTCCCAGAGGGAGGAGAGTGAGTCTGCAGGAGACAACGTGATGGTGCACGATGACGTAGAGGGCATGAAGGGGTGAATTTGGGGAGCACAAAGCAGGCCCTAAGAGCCCAAGTCCAAGAACCTGGAGGTCTCAACCCTCCAAGCCATGGAGGTAACCCTGTGGTCTCCCAGGTCCTCTCCCCTCCCCCCAGAGCAGAAGGGGCAGTTCCCTGCCCAGCACTCTGGGTCTCAGGTCTCCTGGCTGAGCCTGGCTCTCCGGGGCCCTGGGTTCGCTTTTCTCCCAAAGCCCAGTCAGGACTAAATCCCCACTCCTCCTGGCGCTGGTTACTGTCCGAAGGGCAAACACTGTCATCCACATACCACTATGTACATGCCCTCCAATACTCTGACTCCCACAGCCTCCCCTCCAGACCCCTTCACCAGGCCGTCTTTGGTCCAGCAAGTTCCCCCATGTCCTCAACCCCTCTGAACATTTTTGTTACATCGTGACCTTAACTGAAGCCAGCTATACCCCGAAGGCCCCCTCAGGGGAGCTTGTCTCTGTGTCACACCCCACACCCCTCAGGCTCGTGCAGGGGGGGCAGAGTCCTCCTCGCTCTGCCTTACCTTTCCCTGGCCATCGTTCCCCATCACCTTCTCTGAGGTCTACTCTGTCCCCCTGTAACATTGTCTTTGCCCTCCTGCTCACTCCTCATTGAGCCAAGATCTTGCACCCACAAGCCCCCCAGCTTTTCTCTCTACCCCAATCTCCTGCCGCTGCCCGAGGAAGCTTCAACATCTGTACGAACAGCTGAACTCACTCTGTCCCTGGGCTCTCACTCTCCCGACTCCATGATGCCAAATGACCATGTCCTGCTGTCAGCCTCCAACACCCACCACTCCCCTGAATCTCCAGAGCCTGGCACCCAGGCGCTGCTGATGGAGAATTAGTAAGCCTGGACAACTGATTATCCAGGGTCGGGTTAAAGATGTCGGCCAGATTGTGAGCCTGGTGACTAGAAAAAGAATCATAATGCCATTGAGAGTTGAGAAAGAAATCGGAAGTGGGGAAGAAGGGAGAAAAGGATCTTTATTTGTTACATGTTGAGATTACAATACTGGAAGAATATTTCAGAGATGTCCAGTTCTCAGTCGGAAAAAAAACCAAACAAACAAACCAGGAGTTGGGAGCTCAGTTGTCAAGTTGGGGTTAGAGATGATGGTTTGGGATTTATTCTATATCGGGAGATAGTATAATTTTTAAAAACCCAGCATATCTCCTTGAGAAATGGTAACCATTGCGTGGCCTCAGAAGGACGTGACAGCGAGGGGAAGGGACCATGGCGAACTGGTCTTAGGTGCCAGTCACCGCTGAGCAGGAACGTGGGACCAGTGTTAACAGATTCAGGTTTTTAAAGAGAAATCATCACGATTCTAGGGTTTAAAAATACAGGACACTTCCGAATAGTTAAATGTTGACAACTAATTTTTAAAACACTTAAAACACTCTACGGGCCAGACAGAATATCTCTGCGTTCAGCTCTGCCTCAGGGGCTACCAGTTTGTGGCTTCTAAGCCACACAGGTGGCATTTGGGAGAGAGAGTTGAGGAAATTGGGAAGAAATCAGGGACTGTGCTGTGGGGAACATGAGCCTCCTGGGCTCCCAAGCTCACCTGTGGGTATGCCCGGGGCTTAGAGAGGCCCTGAGTTTTTTAGCCACTGGGTGTCTGGTGGGCTCCCAGGTTAGTGGCAGCAAATGGAAGCTGGCATCTGCCATGGATGTCTCTGTTCATTATCTGGAAGTTGGGTGGCAGCTGCTGAGGTTCTGATACTTTCCAGCTTAGATGCCACTTTGGGAAGGAGCCCGCAGCCTTCACCCAGCCACCCCCTGTGGCCATCTCATCCCGCCCTGGAAAGATGCCCCGTACCCCAGAACGTCTGAGTCCTGGCCGGAGCAGGCATCTGGGCGAGCACATCCTAGATAAGCCTTACCTTCCTAACAGGAAGTGACTCTGTTGTCGAAGTTAGCTGCTTTTGGTACCATTAAGTCTTCTTTTGCTCCTATCTTTAGAGCAAGTGGAGGAAGCGTTACTTTTTAGCTTTCAGACTCTTCTCCACTTCGCCACAAGTTCTCAGAAATGGTCCTGAGGGACTCGGAAGTTGTTGTGACCCAGGGATTAGGAAGCCCTTCACATATTTATATTTTACCAAGGCTTCCTTCAGTCCAGATGGGTAGTTTTCCACTTAACTCTCAACCCTAATCATCTTTGCATTAGCTATTTCTGTTCCTGTTCTCGGTTCACTTTGGGACAGGTGAAGGGGTTTAAAGACAGAAATTTTTAAAAGAGCTAACATCCTCAGTTTCATACAGTCTTCACGAACAGGTTTGAAGGACAATGTCATTTTCTTCTTTCATTCCTGTTTCTGATTGTAAAGAATAACTCCCAGACGGGCTGGCCTAGGGCTGCTCTTGAGAGGTACAACTTTGTGAGATGACAGGGAACCCAAAAGATGTCCTGGGCATGACCCAGCGATGCTCGCAAACAGTGATGAACATATTTGGCAGTATTTCCAGCCTGATTAGGAAGTGAGGAAGAGGCGTCTGGTCCTCCCTGGGTGGTGTTTCTTATCAGCCCTGGGCAGCAGAGTGAGGTTGTCACCAGTGAGGTCTGAAACGAGGAAAGATCAAATTAGCATCTATACCAGCTACACTCAGACATACCCTGCCAAGTCTACTCTGCCCGCCAAAACACGCACTCCACCAAAACATCCACACTTCACGAAATGACATTCCTCAATATATACTAGTATAAGTACATTTTTAAAAAAAGATTTTATTTATTTACTTGACAGAGAGAGACAGCGAGAGAGGGAACGCAAGCAGGGGGAGAGGGAGAGGGAGAAGCAAGCTCCCCACTGAGCAGGGAGTCTGATGCCCAACGCTGGGCTCGATCCCAGGACTCTGGGATCATGACCTGAGCCGAAGGCAGACGTTTAACAACTGAGCCACCCCGGTGCCGCATAAGTACATTTTAACATCTATAAACACATAGCTATATCCCCTCCTACCCTCAAACATCAGAGCACACAGCACACTGAAGTGTGAACTCACTCAGATATACATATATGCTGCCCTCCCTCCCCACGCTGGTACACACAGAGACCCACAAGAACTACACGCTACACAGTGTGGGAGTGAGCTGACGTCATCTTTCTAGAATACCTCAGTCCAGTCTCTGCCAGCAGATAGGCTTCGCTCAACCTCAGGGTTCCACATGTGGTCAGGAAACTGAGAGGTACCCTTGGCGACCAAGCCAAGGCCTTGGAGGCCTAACAGGACACCGGGAAAGACAAGCGTCACACCCAATGGTCCGGGGAGTAGAGAGCAAGGCCTGTGTGATGACCCCACAGACGAGGCCAGAGCTGAGGCCCAAGGAGAGGGACCCTGTTCTGGGGGTGGGGTTAGGTCTGAGGAGGGCAGCGTGGGATGCTGCATGTCACTCTACAGTGGGCCACATAGGTGGGCCAGACAAATGGGCGAGATGGGCATCCAGGACCAGGGAAGTCAGCGGGTCAGGATCACAAGGCACAGAAATTTCTGGTCCAGATGAGGCACAAGCTGATGTCCACCCCCACCCCCACCACTGCATGCCCCCTTGGCAATGGGTGGGGTCACAGGTCAGCACCTTGTGTCAGGGCAGTGCATGTTCAGAATTCAACTCAGGGTCCCTTGGGCGGAGGGGGTGGGAAATGAATGAGGAGGAAGAGGAGCAGGAAGAAGAGGAGAGCGGGGAGGGGGCGACCCACCATCCTTACCCCGGTGCTCCAACTACACCTTGACAAGGCCAAGGAACGGGAGGCAGCCCGCAACATGCAAAGGGAAGAAGCGAAACTTGGACTTTTGAGCTTCTAAGGATCTGGTCCTAGCAACTGAAGGGCAGTTTCAGGGAATTTCAAAAAATAATTTGGACAACTATCATATATTTGCCCTTATAAGAAATGGATTGAGAATGAAAATCCTGAGTTGGGTACAATTACAGTGACACTGCATAGTGACTTGGGAACTTTGAGTGTGGGATAAATTAAGCCTCTTCTCCCTATAGGCTGGTGAGTAGAAAGGAAAGAGGATGAGAAGTGGGGGGAGCGCCTTCTGGTTCCCACAGATGCCCTATACAAAGTTCAGGAGCTAACCACCAATGAGGAGGCGAAGACACATCGGGGTAATGGAGGAGGGTCAGGGATAAGACCCCCTTCCCCCAGATGCACCCTGTTTGCCCCCAGTTTGTCGCACCATCACCTGGAATAACAGCTCTGTGGGACCACGTGGAACTGTGGGCCATGCCATTGTAACAACAGCACAGAGACGCCATGGGCCAATGAAAAGGGCGCCATATTTGAAGTCGGCAGATGCGGCAGCCATAGTCTGGCTCTATTGAGAAGATACAAATGACATGTGACCTGCTGAGTGATACAAAAATCTACATAATGACAGAGTTCTGCTTCCTAAGGCAAAAAACAGGTGATGGTCTGTCAAAAGACTTTTTTTTTTTTTTTTTTTTAAATCAGTTCTGGACAAAAGCAAGGCCCAGAACCCCCAACCCTTGTCAAAGACACACCCACCCAGATGTTAAGTATTTTCAGATTTAAGTGGTGAACCGCCCTGTATACCGATCTATACTTTGATCTGTTTCTCTGACTTCCTTGGTAGTTGCCCTCAGTTCTGGTCTGGGCGACACCTGGTCTCCCTGGATGATGCACTGTAGGTCTTCCTGTTTCCACTCCCAGGCCTGCTTTCTGTAACAAATCATTTTCCTCTCAGCAAGCAGAGGGAAGAGTCTCATCTGGCCTGATCCAGCTTTGGGGAGGAGCTGGTGAAGAGGCCATCTAAGAGATGCGTTCCAGGGCATCTCAATGAGCTAGATGAAGCCGTGGAGCAAAATATTTGAAATCTAAACTGTCCTGGACAAATGAGCATGGTAACCTGTTTTCAAGCAGCCTGCAGACTGTTGTTGAGATAAGCTGTCAACCTCTAAAAATATCCCTAATAATACCAAACAACAGATTATAAATGCCACATAAAGTGGTACAGATAACATTAATTCTGTAGAGGGAGAATGGTCAGTGCGGGTTTTCAGGGTGGAAGACCCAGCTTCAGCTGTACCTTCAGGAGTGTGGGAGGGAGATTGGGAGAGGTGGGTAGGAGGCAGTGAGGTGTCCAGGACATAATGGCATGAGCCCCTGTGCGGCAGAGCCAGACATCTTCAGGCATACCTGGAATGGGGGTCATGTTACAGAGCAGGGATGGGGATCATGGGCAACATGTTGAGGGCTCTGGGCTGCAGAACTGCTCTGATGCTTGGAGAACAGTGAGGAGAATGACACTGGAGCACAAAGTGGCAGAAACCTAAAAAAGTGGATGGGGCCACATTATGAAAGATCTTAATAGCAGGCAAAGGAGTCCAGACTTAAAGCAGTAGACAAATGGGGGTGGAGGGTGTTTCAGAACAATCTGAGCAAAAGAGCAAGTGAATGCAGACTTTTGGGAATGCAGCTCTCCTAACAGGGGGAAGGGTAACTTGGGGATAGGGTTTGACAAGTCTACTGCAATCATCTAGATATGAAGAAGCAACAGGTCTTGCAGCTGGATCTGAGGAGCAAAGTACAAGGAGAAGTCAAAAGTGAGTGTGAGTTTTCAGGATGGAGTGCCTGGGGAAGTGATGGTATCTCTGACAGAAATGGACACCAGGACATCTCCAGGACAGGCGAAGACAGTGGGCTTGGACTGACACTGAGGAGGTGGCTGGACACCCAAGGGCGGGGCAGAGCGGGTGATGGGAGTGGCAGGGTGAAAGCACACAGACTATGCAGCCGCAAAAGTCAGTTGTGAAACAGTAAACATCAGAGTGGACAATGTGAATAGGGTTTCTCTGAGGAAGGCAAGGGGAGAGAAGAGGGAGAGGAGTGAGGGAACACAGAGAGGGAACAGGGGCAGGAGGGGATCCAGGGCTGACACAGCTGGGAAAGGAGGCTGAGAAGCCTGGCGTCAGGTGCCCAGGAAAAGGAGGAGGGACTGCCTCCGGAGGTGGTCAGCAGGGCCCAGCGTTCAAGAAAAATAAGAATTGACAGAGGCCATTGGGTTTGAATCATTTAACAAATATATATGGAGCACCTACTATGCCAGATGCCTGATGTGGGTCAGAAGTTAGCCCCAGCGAGGGGGACATCTGCTGAGCCCCCGTGATGGTGCCGGGCCCTGAGCACAGTCCTGCCTGTGGACCCTGGAGACTGAGGCTGGGTTCTTTCACCCAGAAGCCCGTGTTTACAAAAGCTTCAATCCACAAGGAGGAAGGACAGGAGAGGGAGGGCTGGGCCCCGAAGGGAGGAGGAGGAACAGGGAGTAGATGGGAAAACGTGCGTAGTTGAGAGCAAACCACTTAGTAAAAAATTTGGGCATTTAAAGGAAAGCGAGAGCTAGGAAAACAACTTGAGGGGACAGAAAAGTCTTACAACACTGCCGTCAAATAGGTAAGACTTGGATGCTACTAGGCAAGAGAAAAGGCATTGGCATAGAGGAAGGGCAGAACTTGTTTGGGGGAGGTGAGATTATTGTCGAAGTAAATAGAAGACTTAGTCCACATTTCCGAAGAGCCTAGAGAAACCTATTTAACAAAGACGGCAAAGTGGTAACATGGTGACAAAACGTCCGGGTGAGTGGTTCTGACAGTGGGGACTGGAAAATGTGGGAGCCGCGAGGGAGAGGTGGTATCAGCAAAGGAAGGCTTCTTGGGGGAGGTGGCCGGTGACCTAAGTCTTGAAGGACTGGCGGAGAGGAGAGGTCCTGGGATTCCCAGCGTGGAGCGAACTGGGCGCAGCTCTCCGTCGCCGAGCGGCTTCGGCCACTCCCCGGCTCCCCTTTTTCTCCCCGCGCCACCTCGGCCCGCAAGCCCGGCTCGGCTTCCTAGCACTGACGTCAGCGGGCGATGACCTCAGCGCCGAGGAGGCGGCGGGGGCGGGGGCGGGGGCGGGGGCTAGCGGCCTGGCCTAGCAGGGGAAGCGCGCGGGGCGGGGCGGGGCGGGGCGGGGCTGGCGGGGGTGTGGCCCCGCCCCCATCCGCTGGCGGTGGCCAATGGGTGCCGCCGCGGGCTCCCCCGCCTCTCGGAACAGTATGAAAGGCGCGTCCCGGCTAAAGTCCCGGCAGAGCCCGAGCAGCGGCCCAGCGAACAGAGGAGCCCTACGAGCCAGCAAGTCCCACCGGAGCCCTCTCACTGCTCCCCGCCGCTGCCACCGCCGCCCGAGCCGCGCAAGACATGAGCCAGGCCCGCTGGACCGGGAAGAGAACAGACATGCTGCCGGAGATCGCCGCCGCCGTGGGCTTCCTCTCCAGCCTCCTGAGGACTCGGGGCTGCGTGAGCGAGCAGAGACTAAAGGTTTTCAGCGGGGCTCTCCAGGAGGCACTAACCGGTGAGCACCCGCCGAGGATCCTGGCTTCCGTCGAGCCCCGCCGCTGGCGCTGGGCCCCTCCTTCCTGCCTGGGCCGTTTTTTCGTCTCCTGTTAGGGCAGGGCTCCCCTCGCGAGCAGCTCCGGGACTCGGTTTCCCTCCAGCCCCAGGGCGGCCCGCATCCCCCCATTCCCCTGGGTCGTGTCTCCCCTGTGCGGCCCCGCGCTCGGGTCTCTGTCCGTGATGGTTCTGGTCGGGCGCGTGCCTCCACACTGTCGCGGACGCAGACCCTTGTCCTGGAGTGCGAGCCCAGGCGCCGGCTTCTGTCCGGGGAGAGGAGGCACCTGCGGGCCCGAGTGCGAGCTCATTCCCCTTACTGAGACGCCGGGGGCGCCGGGGGCGAGGCAGCCCGGCCAGCCAACGGGTCGTCATGGGGGAAGAAGGCGCAATGGAGCCTTCTCAACAACTTGGATCCTTAGCCATGGTTCTTCCGGCGGCGCGGGGCTGCGCTGTGCCCGGGCCCGTTGTTCACTTGTTCGGAGTTGGGATCCCGGCCCCCTTTGTATGCTTTGGCCCCCCTTAGCCATCTGCCACCCATTATGGTACTGAGAAAGCCTTGTAGGTAGTACCTGCGCTCTGCTGGCCTGCGTGCTGGGGGCGGGGGCGGCGTGAAACGGGAGGTTGACAAGAGATAAGCAGCGACTGCCAGGGGAGAGACCTACCTCCCAGCTGTTTCTAGCCGGTTGGCCGCCGGTCTCAAGCAGCGATAGCCATCTCCAAACGTGCCCATGCAGACCCTGCCTTCTGAGGAGCAACATATGTTTCATCAAAAAGAACCCGGTTTTGACTCCTAGCCACTGCAGAAGGTCTCTCTGGCTTTTGAAGGAGGCGGAGGAAGCCTCTGGGGCCCAGGGTGGGAGACACAGTGACTTGCTGTGGGTCTGACGGTGATGGCAGCCTTGGTCGCCTTGCAGCTTCAGCTCATAGGTCTCCAGAGGCCCTGCCTGGACATGTCCTCCCTGGTCTCACCCCTTCTCCTTAAACGGTGTGCCAAAAGCAACACACCAGCTACTTGGCATTGCCCCAGAGCTATGGGACTCCCTCCCCATACACACTCACGTCCTTGTCCTAGAAGGAGTGAGGGGGGAATCCTGTAAAATGCTCTCTGCTTCAGTGGCAGGAGGGTTTCAGGAGGGTCCTGGAACTCCTGAGAAACCACGTCGCTTACTTAAAATCTCTGGGTTCCTTCCTCTACTCCTATTCCTTCATCCCCATCCCCCCTTGTGGCGGCCTTCACAGCCCAGCTGCTCTAACCAGGGCATCTCCCTCTCCTTCCATCCCCACAGAGCACTACAAACACCACTGGTTTCCTGAAAAGCCGTCCAAGGGCTCAGGCTACCGCTGCATCCGCATCAACCACAAGATGGACCCCATCATCAGCAAGGTGGCCAGCCAGATCGGACTCAGCCAGCCCCAGCTGCGCCAGCTGCTGCCCAGCGAGCTGACCCTGTGGGTGGACCCTTACGAAGTGTCCTACCGCATCGGGGAGGATGGCTCCATCTGCGTCCTGTATGAGGAGGCCCCGGTGGCTGCCTCCTATGGGCTCCTCACCTGCAAGAACCAAATGATGCTGGGCCGGAGCAGCCCCTCGAAGAACTACGTGATGGCGGTCTCCAGTTAGATCCCCCGCCACCCTCACCAGGCACTCTACTGTACTCATTCTGCCGTGACAACAGGCCACTGCATACCTCAACCTGGGGAACTGTATTTTAAATGAAGAGGGTTTTTTTTTTTTTTTTTTTTTTTTTTAAGAAAAGGGGAGAAAAAAAACCAAAAGATTTTTTTAAAGAAAAATCCTTAAAGGGAGCTGCTTGGAAGTGGCCTCCCCAGGTGCCTTTGGAGAGAACTGTCGTGCGCTTGAGTCTGGGAGCTGGTGCCTGCCTCACAGGAGTGGGGAGTAGTAAGGGGGCAGGCCTGGCAGGGGCGAGGTGGGGAAAGCTTGGCTGGCCCCCCAGGAAGATGTGAGAGGGAGCAAGCAAGGTTAGCAACTGTGAATGAGAGCGGTCAGGATCTGCTGTGCGGCGGAGAGAAGAGAGGCCAAGTTCAGACCTCTCGCTCTCCAGAGCAGGACACCTGCATCCATGGCTCCTCTCCTCCTCAGGGGCATTCAAGCCTGGACTTCAGTGATGCTATGTTGCCTCATCTTCTATTTTTCTGGTGAGATCCAGGGCAGAGAGTGAAAAGGCCTCTCCCAGTTGCTTCTGTCCTAAGTGGCTTTTCTTGAAATCATGACTTGTTTCTGATTCTGTGCTCAGGGGCCTGTAGATGTTGCTTCCCAGGCAGGAAACAAAAGCTTTTTGTTTTGTGGGGGGTCGGGGGAGTAAGGCAGGAGTTAGAGGTTATTGGGGTTGGGACGGAAGGGTACTCTGCACAAAACCTTTGCTGTGTGCTGCTCTTCATGTCAGTGTGTGTGGTGAATAACTTGGGGTGATTTGCAATGGAATTTTGGGACCCAAAGAGTATCCACTTGGGGATATTTGTTTTTGGCCAAAACCTTCTTTTTGGAACCACATGAAGTCCTGATGCTGCTGCCATTATACCTTCAGGAGTTGGCTCAAAAGCTACAGGGAACTCCAGGTTCTTTATTACTGCCTTCTTTTTCAAAGCACAACACTCCTCCCTGACTCTCCCACACCTGTCCCCTTCGGGTTGGGTCATAGAGCCACCCAGTTTTCCAGAACAGGAGCTCTCACTCACTGTGCAATATGGCCTCCTGGGTCCCAGGAGAGTCTGAAGGAGAACTGGCTCTCAGAACCTCCTGGTGCCCTGGAGGGCTTAGGGAATTCTCCCTCCATCCTCGGGACTCTGGCTGGCTGGTCAGCCTTGCCAGGTATTCCTTGGCTGAATGGGAGAATGCCCCAAGTTCTGCAGGACTACTTGGTATTCTTGTAGGGCTGACACTAAAAGCCACAATCCTGGGCATTGTTTTTGTTTTTGTTTTTGTTTCCTCCCTGGTGCTCAGAGCACCTGTGGGGAAGTTGCTGTCTCAGTACAATCCAAGTTTGTCTGTAGACTTGTGCAATATTTACTGTTCTGGGTTGGAGCCCGTGGAAATCCATACTGGGAAGAAATCCCCTTTCCTTCGGTTTTTCAGTGACATTAGTGAGGGGTCCCTCAGAAGGCCTTGAGTTTCCCAACCCCGAGTCACTTTAGAAGGACATAGCTAGAGCATCTGGTCAACTTGGCTCCCCTCCTGTCCAGCGTAGTAAGAAACCTCCCCCCCCCCCCCGCCTCCGCGAGGGTTCCTGCTCCACTGCCAGTCCCCTTCCCTGGATTCCTGAACTACTCCGTTTTGACACAAAGGTGCTATTTATCAAACACTCTCCCCCCCTACCGATTCCTGCCAGTTCTGCCCCCTTTTCAACTCTAGACTCCAAGCTGCCTTCCCAGACCCTGCTTCCAGCCTTTCTTGCTTTAAAGGTAACTTCAGGCCCACAGACCCAAGAGCTCCTTTTCTGGCCTGTGGGTGGAAACAAAGCTGTGAATCCCCACAGATTGTGGTGGTGCATCTTGTCTGCAAACGGGTCCCTGCCTTTTTAGAAGCAGCCTCACGGTCTCGTGCTTGATCTTCTCTTGTTTTTTTGATGTTCACTTTAAAAGACAGCAAAACACCCAGAGCTGGACTGTTGAGCAGGTCTGTTTCTCCTATTAAGTAAAAATAATAGTCCTATGTTTGTAAGCTATTCTGACAGAAAAGACAAAGGTTACTAATTGTATAATAGTGTTTTTATATGGAAGAATGTACAGCTTTATGGACAAATGTACGCTTTTTTTGTTACTTTAATAAAAATGTAGCAGATGAAGCCGTGTGGTATAGAGGTCACATTCCCACATCAGCCTTTCCAAATCCTTTCTTGGTGTCTCGGTATTTCTCTTTGGTGATATTCCGAAGACCTATAGCATGTGGCTGGTATAAAAGAAAAATCTAGTTGTGTGACTCCTTTCTTCATCCTTTAATGAATGTTATCACTTCCCTGTGACAATGCTGGACAGGATGGGGTTCTAGACTGAGCACTCCTGAGTCTGGCCAGGTCTCATGCCTCTGTTACTAGGCTTCTGCTGTGCTCATTTTACTCATTCAGCACGTGTATACTGTCTGTCTGCACGAGGCACTGATAATTCTTACACATGATTATAAGACTCATAGCCCAAGTCTCAGACTGAGGTGGTGAGCCAAGGACACTGAACCCCTTCCCAGGTTGGGACAGAATTGTGGGAAAGTTCCAGGTCCCGGCTCTCCATTACCTCCGGGGACTGGCATTTGGTACCTCCGCTCTTACTAGACAAGAGCAGTTGGGCCTCCGGATCTGGGCACTGGAGCCCAATGTATGACTGGAGACCAAGGCTGCCAGTGAGCTAGAGAGCGTCTACTCCTGACAGCAAAGGTTTGAGAGCCAGAGGTCTGTTACCAATGTGTTACTCCCTCTGGCTGTATGGATCGCACATATGCAAGGAAATGAGAATAGTCTTCATCATCCCGGACTCTTGTGCTCTGTCCATGAGGTTTCGACACAGGCTTCTGCACCCCAACCCCACTGACCAAGCTCAGCAGTTCCCACGGAGGTCACAAGGACATCATGGACCTGGGCTAGTTTTTTTTCCTGGCCAGAGGTGGGCTGTATTTAAATTTTGAACACATTGATTCATGAACAGAACCACCCCCCATCAAAACACACTTCATTTCACACCTCCAGGACCCTCCTCAACAAACCTGCGGTTGGCCTAGGTGTCCCCGATGGCAGGGAGACCAGAGAGGCTGTGTATGGCACAATGGGAGGGTAGAAGAAGCAGGAGTTGGGGCCGGGGGTGTAGCCAGCTCATCTGTCTCACAAATAGACTTGGTTATAAGGCCCCACTTGTGTCAAGAGGTTATTTGAAGGAATGGTCCCATTTTTGTCTGTAGCTCCTAACAGAAATGTCCTAGGCACTCATTTGTAAGGACCCGCCTTTGGGGATGTAAGGATGGGCTTAAGGTTGCATTTTTGCCCATCCCGGTGTTTTATTCTTGTCAGCACCTGCCTTCTTGTTTCCTAACAGGCTCCACTCATGAAGGAGATTTCATTATGTTCCTACTGTCTGGCAGAAAGCCCGAAAGGGAAGGTTATCTGGAGGTCAGGGGGACATCGTCACCCACCTCTGTCTCCAAGCCAGGGTGACTGCAAAATGGCAGATTGATTTGGGGATTGTTCTCGGCTCCTGGTAGCCTGACAGTCCCTCAACTGACACGGGAGTGTTCTGTGACCGAGCAGGGTATTACTTACTTTAGATCTGACCCATTTTAGCAGCAGCGGCAAGTACCCCTTGGCCAGCTCGGGGTACAGGGGCTGTGGACCCAGTTTGAGGGTTTGCGGCTGGTGGCTTTCATGTGTTCAGGGACTGGGTGTTGGTTGGTCCACTCCGCTCCCAGCATCCACACTTGGAACACCGTGCCAGCCTAGGAGACCTGCGCTCGGTCAGCTGTTTCTGGATGATAACGCACTGTCCGGAGAGTATAGACAAGGCCTGGGAGTTGCCGATTAAGAGCCCATCCCAGCTTCTGATAAGGACGTTTGGGTGGGGGAGGCCTTGATGCTTCAACAAGCAAGCCCAGGGGGAAGAAACCTTCCCCTGTGAGTCTGACATCAGCCTTGTAACAGCCTTACGTGAGCCAGGACAGTGAGGACTCCTGGCTTCCAGGCCCATACTGGCACCAAGGCCCAGCAAAGCATGATGCAGTGGAAGGAGTTCTGGGCTGGGAGGGAGGATATATGGGTTGTAGTCCAGATTCTTCCTAACTAGCTGTGTGAGTTTGGACAAGCCTCTCAATTTTCCTGTCTCAGAAATTAGGGAGTTAGATTAAATGACCTCTGTTCCTTTCTTTGGCTTTTGATTCTAAATCATCTCCATTATCCTGGCAATCACAGAGGGCAAATTAGCACAATTATTATCATTATTTTCAATTAGATGAACCAGAAGGTCATTTGGGTTGAGAAGTGGGGAAATAGTCTTCCCCTTGCTTGAATCTGACTCCGGCCTATGATAAGGTTTCAATTTCCACACACAGTGAGGCAGTGCTGCAGAGGTTAGCGGCTCAGGCTCTGGGGCTAGGCCATCTGGGGGTCTGATCTCGCCTCTACCACCTACCTTCTGGCTCTGCCACCTGGAGCAAGTTACTTCAACCACGCCCCCATTTCCCCATTTGTAGAATGGGACTAAGGATAGAACCCATCTCAAAATATTGAGGACGATTTAAATGAGATCTAAACCACTTAGAATAGCCCTTGGCATATTTAAATACTCTACAAAGGAGAATTGGAGTTTTAAGTAGAAGTTAATCTGAAATGGTTGTGAGATGAATAAGGACACTCCGACATTCTGATAACTGGGAGGAAACCATTATTTAAGGAGTATTTCTACTAGAGCCTCCGGGATAGCGGCAGTTAACAACGTCTGAGCAGCCTGTGTTCTCCCCCATTGAAAGACGATTTTCAATCCTTTGCTTAAAAATCTTCACAGCCCAGGGGCGCCTGGGTGGCTCAGATGGTTAAACATCTGTCTTCAGCTCAGGTCACGATCCCAGGGTCCTGGGATCGAGCCCCACATCGGGCTCCCTGCTTGGCAGGGAACCTTCTTCTCCCTCTCCCTCGACTGTTCCCCCTGCTTGTGTGCTCTCTCGCTCTCTCTGTCAAATAAGTAAATAAAATCTTAAAAAAAAAAAAAAAAATCTTCACAGCCCGGACGCCTGACGCCTGGGTGGCTCAGTGGTTAAGCGTCTGCCTTTGGCTCAGGTCAAGATCCCAGTGTCCTGGGATTGACTCCCACATTGGGCTCCTTGCTCAGTGAGGAGCCTGCTTCTCCCTCCCTCTGCTGCTCCCCCTGCTTGTGCTCTCTCTCTCTGACAAATAAATAAAAATCTTAAAAAAAAAAAAATCTTCACAGCCCTGGGGCGTCTGGCTGGCTCAATCGGTAAAGCATGTGACTCTTGATCTCAGAGTTGTGAGTTGAAGTCCCCACACTGGGCGTGGAGCCCACTTAAAATAAAAACAAAACAAACAAACAAAAAGTCTTCACCGTCCAAGAGCCCTTCCTGGTGTCAGGTAGCCCGGAGGAAGTACTCCATAAGTCTTCGCAGAATGAATGAAGGCACTCACGTCTGATCTTTGCCACTCTTGCTGAAATGTACCACGTCCTCCTTGCCAGACATTTGACCTCCCTGGCTGGAGGGGAGCTCTGACCTCTTGGCTCCGTCAGCTGCTTGTGGATTAATACCAAACTGGGCTATGTGCTCATTCACACACAGAGTGGGTGGGGAAATGGATTTTCCAATAACAACTTTGCTTATCTCCATCCTGCCCACGGGTGGAATGAACCCACGCGCTCCTTCCAGGAAGAGAGAGAAATGGGGAAGCTGAGAAGGGCAAGCCTGGTGAGTTCTGGAGAGTTCTGGTTTTCCCTCTGCACCACTTCTTTGCAGAGCGGGCATGAAAAACATTTGAACTCGATTTAAGAGGCTATCAGGGCCCTGGATAATGACCTTACACAAAACAAGCACACTGAGATGTGCTGCCTGTCTTTTTCCCTGCTTTGAGAGGGGCCTGCTTCTCTGGGCACCCATAGCTCCAAGTCATTGTGCTCCCAGTTGAAGTGGCTCTACCACTCTCCACCCCTGTTCCCATAAACAAGGACAGGCCTTTACTCAACCCTTGTCCAGCAAACCTGTCGGGCTGCCCAGAGCACATCAGATAAGAGGAGGTTATAGCTGGGCAGGTTGGAGCAAGGGCAGCTTTCTTTACCAGCACCAGCAGGGAGGGGCCATTTAAAGTTCGGTGGGCAGCCAAGGAGCGAAGGGAGGGCTAGGCGGGCAGTGAAGGAGGATGGCCAGACAGAGGCTGCAGGGGACTCGGGGAGCGAGCTCTGGCTTTGTCTAAAAGGGACCCTGCTCTTTAGCTGTAGTCTGCTGTCCTCCTGGGAGACCAGTGATACCAGATATTGTGTTTTTTCAAGAGAAACCTGAAATATAGACTTTTATTTCACATCTCCCTAAGTTCTAACGATGGCAACTTTTTTTTTTTTTTTTTTTTTTTTTTTAGGGATAAACTGCTTTTAAGTACTTATTTGTGTAGACTTCCCGTTTGTGACTTGTGATGCGCCTTGGACCACCTGGGAGTGGGGATGTAGGGCTTTCTGACCCCATCCCCCATACTAGGAGGAGACGGTGCATTGAGGACATCGATGGCACTCTGTCACCATGGCTGTGATCTCTTGAAGGAACATTCTAGCATGTTCTTGATAGGACCGAGTGCACACATGGGGCCTCGGCTTCCCCTCCAAGGATTAGATCAGAAGCAGCTCAGATCACCCTCAACTGGTGCCCATTAACTCATGCCTGGGACTGTAGCCTCTGAGCCTTGGCTAAAGGAATGTTCTGTCTCCACCTACCTACCCACTTTTGTCTGGTTAACTCTTGTCTCTCAAGCTTCAGATCTTCTCTTCCAGCTTTTCAGTGACATTGTCCCTTCCCATGCTGCCCAGGTTTTCCTCTGTCCTGGTCCTTATAAGCCTGAATTTACAGCTAGAATGCAGGCCAGAGACCTTACCTGAGCAGTGTCTGGTGCTTAGCAGGTGTAGTGAATATTGGTTGAACAGATGAATGTTAAAGTCGCCAAGGGTAGAGGCTAATGGATGAAAGGAATTTAGATGAGGGGTGGAAGAAAAAAATCAAGTCCCTTCGGGGGTCTGCCAGTGAGGGGTCCCTCCTCAGGATAGCTAACCTGTGATTGCACCTTCTTAAGAAAACAATCCGTTGAATCTTGCAGGCTCTTAGGTCTCTAAGCACCTGCTATTGAAATGTAAATGTTACTTAGCGAGGGGTGGACACACTTTAAATCATAATGTAGGGGAACCTCAGTTATCAATTAACTCCCTAAAGTGGGTTTACCCAGAAGGTAATCACCTGGAGAGAAGGCTGAGCTATGATATGTTTGGAAGGAATTCTGACCACGGTAGCAGGAGAGGGAGAACACACTCCAGAGATACTGAATACTGCTCCTGTCCACAGAAATCCTTCCCAGTGTCTACTTTGGAGACCAGCTGCCAGGTGGTAGAAACACCTCCAAGCTTAAGAGTTGGGAAGTAAGGGCCCTAGCTTCAGGTCTGACAAAAACTAGTACTAGATTAGTCTTTGACATCTTAGACTGGTCTCTTCCTCCTGAGCCTCTGTTTTCTCATCTGTAAAATGAGTCACTCGTGCTAAATCACCTCTCACCATCCCATTTCCATTTCCAGACAAAACAGGAAATCTTGATTTTTCTGTGCCGTATAAGCCCTGGTCCTTCTGTATCACACTTGAAATAACACAACAGCCTTCCACCCGCCTCCCTATGGGGCCTGGCCAGCAGCCTGGGGCCACCGCAAACTTCATTTCCCTCGTGCCATTCCCTTTCTGCTGCTTTCCTTTGCCGTTCTGAGTGTCCAAGATGGGGATACAAGGCTCTCCCGATCTTTCCAACCCCAGACACCCTATGAAATGGCCTCACCACGCCAGGACCCCCCACCTTCTCAATTCTCTCCTGCTCACTTTCCTTGCAGCCATGACCACATCTCCAAGTCTTTCTACCCTGCCAGTCACCGTGGCCACAACCCACTTGTCTAAGTACTCAGACATACTTTCCTCTAGGATAGGAGCCGCTACTGGGTGCTGAACACCCACTGTTGTTACCAGGCGCTCTGCGGGGTGCCTTCCCCAAAGCCTCTCTCCCGTAATCTCCACAAACACCCTGGGAGATACTGTCACCTCAGGTTCACAGATGAAGGAAGCAAAGCACCAGTAAGGAGAGGGGGCGGTGGTGGAAACAGATTCAAAATCTGGATGTGTCTGTCTCCGGGGTCCATGCTTTTTTTCCCTTCACCTGCCGCCTCTCCAGGATGCCTTCCCTGAATAATTCTGGGAGACCCCTTGTGCTCTTGAAAAACATTCTCACCTCGAGGCTTTTCAACATTGATACCTATGGTTTAAAACTGCTTACACTTTCATAATAGATTCCTTATTCCAGGGCCTCTTGATGTGTACACATCGTTTATTACTGTTTACATTTGTATAACAAAGACAGTCAGCACATCTCCATGTATCCCTTTGGGTTGATGTTTGGAGGCTTTGAGCTCACGTCCCTCTCTGACTGTTACCACACGCACCCCCCTGGGAAGGACAGTCGCCTTCAATGTCTCCTCACACCCCCGTGTGCGGCCCACGGCTGTTGAATGAAAAGCTGTGGTTGAGTAAACTGTGTCCTCCCCTCTGGCGGCTGTGGGGCTTGTGCCTTCCCCTCACGGCCCTCTTCCACTCTTCCCACTCCAGACGCAGAAAGGAAGGTGCCTGCTCTGGGAATTTCCCAAGAGGGGGTGAGGGAGCCCTGTGGCCAGCGCCCCTGCGAACACACACGGTTCCCAGCACATGGTCTCCACGCCAGCAAACGTGCTCTTGGGTGGATGCTGATGCTAGGGCTTCCTGACTCTCCTCAGTCCAGTCCGTCCCACCCAGAACCACAACCACTTGAAATCATGAGCAATGAGTAGGCAGAGATGGATGCAGACCTAGATAAATTTAGGAAATAAATGGAGACTTTTCTTTGGAATAGACTTTCGCATGACATGGGCTGCTACCCTGGTTAAGGGATTCTATCGTCATGCTTGGACCACGGTTTTAAAAAATTTCCGTGGTCCGAAGAGGATCAGGCTCTGTTTGAGAGGGAGGAGGCCACGGGAGGGAGGAGAAGAGCAGAGGCAAAACCCTCTGAGCTGCCTTTTCATTATGGGTGTTCTTGTCCGGTTCTAAGGAATGCTGGCGCTGGAGGGGATGAGCCCTTTACAGGGAGGGGGAGGCTGAGAGGGTGTATTTGAGCAGCTCAGGGCTCATTCTCAGCAGCAGGCGGGGGCCAGGAGAAGTGCAACTAAGCACCCGAGCACCCCCCACCCCCAGCTTCTCGCTGGCCCAATTCCTCCTGCAAACTCTTTCTTCTTTCGGAGGCGGCCCCCCTGCCAGCTGAGGGGGCCCTCTCGTCCAGGTGTTTCCTGCGAGCTCTCTGTTTGGGGCAGGGTGGCTGAGGGCGGGGGAGGAGTCTGTTCGGGCCTCGTGGGAGCCAAGGGCAGCCCGTGTGGGGGAGGCCAGGCGCCTGTATCTGGGGAGAACCGACCACAAGCAACAGCTGTCCCCAAACACCTGCCTTCCTTGGAGCCTGTAAGCAGGGACGGGCCCAAGAAGGCTTCCTCAGCAGAGCAGGGCAGGGGCTTCTGTTGGGTCAGACCAAGGGAGGTCATTTCCCAAGTGAAATGTCCAGAAGCTCCCCACCCTAATTCCCCTTTCCCCAGAGGAGCGGTCAAGGCCTAGAGTGTGGGTCACCCCAGGAACCTCAGGCCAAAGGACCCTAATCCCTGTGGGACAAGCCCGGGTGGTGCTGGGTCACCCTCCGCTGTCCACCTGCCACAAAGTGGATGGCATTGCTTCTCGAGGCGAAAGCCAAGAGTGGCCAGGTAGAGCCTCCATGTCCTTATCTCAGACCTGAAATAACGGCACACCCCATCTTCACCAAGCCCCCTCCCCCCCAGCCCCAGCCAGTTGGTGCAAAGCCACCTGCTGTCTTGGGTTTCTTGCTGGCCACTCTTCCCAGGAAAGTAGGCAGTATTTGTGGTTCAGGTTTCTCAATTTCAGTCGAAATGATCCACTCATCTGGATGATTATTTCATTTATGTCTCCCTGTCAGGCTGTTGGCTCCTGGCTGTTTGGATGCTACATTTTTTATCTCCAGTGCTTGCACGGGGCCTGGCACGTCATGGGCCCGCAACAATACTATAAATGAATGAAGGGGTGTTACCTCTTTAATCCTTTTCTGTCTTTATGTTTGTGGTGGGCCAACAGAATAGCACACTAATAAATAGCACTGGTGAACATTCACCAGTGTGCATAATCTCGTTAAATCCTCAGAACACTAGGCATTGATATTATTACCATTCGACTAGAGAAGAGGAGACTGAGGCTCTGGAAGGTGAAGCAGGTGATCTACAGGAGCACTGCCAGTGAGCGGCTGAGCTGAGCTCCAATCCAGGACGGGCTGAATAAACAGAGAGAAATAACAAGAGACATGAAGACACAACTGGACCCATGGCTTCTTCTAATTCTTCCTGCCCTCCCTTAGTGCTCCAGTCTGCTGGATTCCAGGAACTTTTACACCAGGCCACAGTTCACGTTGCAGATAGTCAAAAAAGATAAGGAGTCTGGGATCTCAATCTTACACATTTTTTAAGTTCAAGCTCAGGTTGTCTCTCCTTTGTGAAATCCTTGCCATTTGTCCTGAAGTGATTTTATAGAAAACCTTCTGAACGCTCAAAGGAAGGAGCTGCTGCCCCCTCCCTCACTCACACAGATGGCGTTTTGTGTCCATAGGTCTTCCATGGATTTTTGTTTATGTATCATATTTCCAATTGAATATAAAGCCCTAGAGATGACCTCTGGATAGCATCTGGATCTAATACGGTACCTGGGTCTGAATCTGACAGCAAGAGGGCTGCGGGACCAGGTTGTCTGGTCTAGGCACTCCCGTGACCAACCCCTCCTGTGCCCTTTGTGTCTTTCCAGTTGGAGGACATCTCAATCCAGTAGGGAAGGAGCAGCCAGATGGATTGCTTCACCCTCAGCTGCTGATTTCCCAGCCCCGGTGCAAAACACAGGAACTCCTTGTGTTCATTGTGACCCACTTCCTTTCTTCCCTGGGCCTGTCAGGGTGGAGGCTTAGGTCCCAGTGGCTTCTCTTGTTTTCCCAAAAGGAAAATAACCTCCCTGTCATCATCACTGCTTGACCAAGAGACTTTTCCCATGTCACCTCCCCGGTGGGGAAAACAAAAAATGGATCACTGAGGGCATCGTGGGATGAGATTCGAAGACACTCACAAGGGCGGAACAGGACGTACACACACTTGTTAAAATTATAGTGTTATCGGAACATGAGGGATTGGAGTGGATCAATGCTGGCCTTGGAGTCCAGGGTCTGTATCTGGAGTCTAGCCCAGGGCCAGCTGCACATGACAACTTGTAAGGCCTTTTCTCTGGCTTGAGTTTCAGCTTTCTGTCTGCCCTTTGATGCCCTGAGATGGGTCCTTGGGAGAAGCATGGCAGGACGCGGGGTGGGGGGGGGGGGGGGGCGGGAGGCAGAGATGAGGAAACGGGGTTTTTGTCCTCAGGGCGTTGCCAGTCCAAGGGAGGTGATGTGGGATAGTTACACAGGATGTGTATCAGTTCAGACTGAGGCAGGGATTAAATGCAAACGAATGGAAATGCCACAGAGCGATATATCACCCAGAAGTTCGTGCCCAGATGGTTGTTAGACAAATGGAAATGGTCAGAGATGGGTGAGGTTAGCTTGAGCGAGGGTTGGGAAAGAGAGACGTTTTGAGAAATGCCTTTACTATCTTCTACCAGAGAGAAGAAACCCAAACCAGCTGAGCACAGTCACCTTGGCCAACACAAACAACAGGAGGTCAGGTGGGTGGGTGGAAGGGCAGGGGCCTGAAGCCACAGAGAAGGAGAGCGAAGAGCTCTGTCCCCTGTGTCCCTGGGCAGCCACTCTGCTCCCCCCATCCCATCTCCCAACCCAGCCCCCCAGCACCACCAGACCAGACTTTCTGCAGAAAATGCGGGGGGTGGGATGCAGTTTAGCCCAGAGGCAGGCCTGTGGCCTCAGAATCATAATTTTGCATATGCTACACTTTTATTGTTTTAAGACCCAAGGAATGGTTCCCCTTTATTCTGAATATTTTGAAATCTCTTAGCCCCTTAACCTAGATTGCCCACTAAGCCTCCTTAATCGGGCTGATGTTGGAAGGCAGAGTAAGAAGGGAGACAAAATTCGGAGATTCAAGAGACTGGTAGGTGGGCGGAGTAAGCAGGGGGAGCCTCCATTCTTTTTTTTTTTTTTTTTAATTTG
>NW_027397119.1:7195384-7584823 GCF_003265705.2 Callorhinus ursinus
GCTCCCTCGTGATGCTGGGCGGCGGTGGCTCCAAGGCAGCCAGCCACGAGACACACAGTGACTGTGCCTGTCTTCCACGTTCAGGACAGTATTCGGTAAATTACATGAGATACTCAACACTTTTATACGATAGGCTTGGTTTAGATGATATTGCCCACTGTAGGCTAGCGTAAGTGTTCGCGTTCAAGGTGGGCTAGGCTAAGCCCGTGCCGTTGGGTGGGTTAGGTGGAGTACATGCATTTTCGGCTTAACGATATTTTCAACTCACGCTGGGTTTTTTGGGACATAACCCCATCATAAGTCGAGGAAGATTTGTAGTAGCTGTTTCTTTATTATGTGCCCAGATCTGCCTTGTGCTATTTTGCCAAACTGTATTATACTTGGATTATTGTATGACTATTTATTGAGCACCTGCTGTGCTCCAGGCTCTGTGCTAGACTGGGGGCTACATTGATGAGCAAAAACAGGTATGTTTCCACAATGCCGTGGGGTGTGGGTGGGTTCTCACGCTACTGGGCCAGTCAGAGATTAATGAAGCATGTAAGGGTATCTTTTCCAACTGTGGTAAGTGTACCCCAAAGGCCAAGTTTATGGTGTCCTAAGAATGTAAGACAGGCACATACTATAAAGTCTGGAGTGTTAGTGGAAGACTCATCCCTTTATTAGGTTTTCTTATTTTACTGAGGAGGAAATGAGTTCAGAGAGGTTAAGTCACTTGCTCCAGATGGCACAGCAATTGATTGGACCGAGTTGGCTTTTAGACGTGCCCAGGTCTGTCTCACCCCTGATAACTTTTCTCTCAACCACCTGACTCTAGGAGCATCCTGGGCTATATGACAACTTAATGGATACCCTCTGTTAATTAATCTTCACGGGCGCTGGTGAGTTAGGGATTCTTATACCCATTATACAAATGAGGAGACAGAAGAAGCTCAGAGTTAATTAACTTGCTTAAGGTCACACACATCAGCTAGTGGCAGAGCAGGAATTTGAATCCAGGTTGGGGAACCCAAAATTTGACCACCCACCATCATCCCCCAAATACCCTTGTCCTACCAACAGAGCCTGCAGAGGTGAAGCCACCCATGCAGGGACGTCAGCTGCAGAGTGGCAGAGCGGGGACTGCTCTGATATCAACTTCGTACCTGCCACCTGGTTCTCCTTTCTCTCCTCATTTAGTTTATCACATGCAGCTTTTGCTCTCCACTCAGAGAAGAGAGCAGCATGGTTAGGGTCCAGAGCTTGGCACTGACCCTCTCCGAGGGACTCCCATCTCTGGGGGCAGGGAAAGGGGCTGCTCTTTGGGCAGAGGCCTGTGCTCTAGGAACTCAGAAGGGAGGGAAGGAGCTGCCCAAGGACCCTCTTCCCCCCACCCCCCGAAACGTGAGACCCTGGGAGGAGCCCCTCAGGTCTAGGCTGTTACTTCTCCATCAACAAATGGGTCCCGAGAGACCAACCGAGAGCCAGGGCCCAGTGCCCGAAGTTGAGGCAGACGCCTGTGGAAATGGAAGGGGCCTCGTCTGGGCAGCAGGATCTGGCAGGGTTATTTGGTGGGCACCACGCCCTGGTGAACAGACACCTCCAAGCCAGCTTGGCTGGTCACTAGGAGTCCTTTTCTTTGTTGGGGGCGGGGGCTGTGCCAGAGGCCAGGATGAACCATTGGGAGCCCCAGGAGGCAAGCTCCCCAGTATAAAGATAATCCCCAGTGCCCAGCTGGAGGTACTCTTGGGGGTTAAGTGTGGGTAAAAAGGCCATCAGAGCTCAAAGGGAGATGTCCTAATGCAGCACTTTCCAACAGAAATACAACGCGAGCCTCATGCGTAATTTTAAATTCTCCAGTAACCGCACGAAGAAGTGTAAAAAGAAACAAGTGAAAACAGTATTTTATTTAACTCCATGTATCCAAAACATTGTAATTTCAACATATAATCAATAACCATTTATTAATGAGCTAGGTTACATTCCGGTTTTCATCCTAAGCCTTGGAAACTGGGGTGCAGTTTACACTTCCATTTGCACGGGAACTGGCCGATTACCAGCTCCGTGACCGCAGGTGGTGAGTGGCCATGGTGGTGGGCATTGCAGTCCTAGACTTAATTGGGGCTGTTAATCACCTCCTCTGCCTTCCCCTTCAGCCCGGGGTGGGGGTGGATGGTGGCTCAGCCTGTTGCCCTGGGGACGCAGCGGCCCGGACCACCGGGGCCTCGGGGCCCAGCGGACCGCTCCCGTGCGCCCTGCTGCGCCGCCGGGGTCTTGGGCTGCAATGGGAGAGAGGCTTTGAGGTAGGCGCTGGAAGCCCTGAAGTTGGGGACAGGATGGAGGCGAAAACCCCTTAGGACCCGAGTGGGGAGTGAGGAGGTGCCCTGGTGGCCTGCCCACGCCCGGCGGAGCGGTGGGTGTGGGACGAGGTGGCGCGGAGCGGCCGGGGGATCACAAGCGCACAGGCCCGCATTGTTCGCCTGTCACACTTCCTCTGGCTTTATTGCCTTTGTCCAACACCCTATTGTCTGGTTTCCTTTTGTCCCCCTTTCAGCCCCGCTGCCTTTTATTTTCCAGCCAGCCTGGTTGTTTTCATTTCTTTTGTCTGAAGTTCCTGAGAGGAAGGTTTTATTTTCAGCGGTTTGATTAATTCACAGCTTGAGCCCGGGGTTTGTTTGTTATGTAATTGCTGCCCTCAGCTTCGGGATAATACCCTCCTCCCCGCCCGCCCCGCCCCTACGCCCCCCCCCCCCCCCCCCCCCCCCACCCCCGCCCGGGGCCTGGCTGGGCGCCCCTCCCTGTGCCCGGATGGGCCGAGCCGCCCGCTTCCTGGACACTGGCCAGGCCCCTGCGTGTTGAGAGGGGACCCCGGGGCCGGACCCCGGAGCCTCTTCTCCCGGGCCAGCGTTCTTCGGGTCCGGTCTGCCCCGCTCTCCTCACCGTGCAGTGCCCGTCCCGGGTCCCATGTTGGTCTCCAGGGCACCCCGCCTTTTGAAAGTGGCGGGAGAGGTCTGCTCTGGTTTAGATGGCATCAAATCAAATACACCTTATTCAACTATAATGTCCGTTCAGTTGTTTAATATAAAATAGTGCACATGGACTCCTGTATCCAGCACATGGCCTCACTCCTTATGTTACAAGAAACATTGTGTTGTAAGGAGTTGACATGATATACAATATACTACACCCGCAATTCAGTTTTAAGGGATGTTTTGCTATATCTGATTTTTGCCTTACACCACCCCCCCAAAATGTAATGCCCATGCAAAAATGTTTTAAATTTTTATTTAACAGTGCTTCTCAAACTAGTGGGTATCAGAATCACCTGAAGGGTTTGTTAAAATAGATTCCTGCTCTATCCACAGAGTTTCTGATTTGCGAGTGACCCTTGACTAACTCCCACGCAAGCCGCCAGGCCATGCTTGGACTGTGGGTCCCTTGTAGGGACTGCATTTCTACCGTGTTTTAACAAGGGGTACTTACTAGTGCCGCGAAACATTCTAAACAGGTAAATTTTAGCAATTCCTAGTCCTCAGAACTGCCCATTTTACAGATGAGGAGAGAGGTGTGGAGAGGTTCAGTAACTTACCTAAGGTCACGTAGCGCGTGTAGGACCTAGAACTTGCTGCTGGGTGTCCCTACTGGTCTTGTCACAGTGACTTTGGATGGGGAGCAGGTGAGCTGGGCGCTACTGCTGCTTTGGCTGTGAGCCTGGCTTGACCACCAGCACTCGCCCCCCAGGATCCTTAGATTGCCTAGCTACTCCTGGTGTCCCAGGCAGTGGTGACAATGACACGGGGAGGGGGGTGCTGGGGTGGCTGTGATGGGAGCAGTGGGTGCAAAGGCTGCTTACAGCAGGGATTGCAAATGCCTACAGGGGCCAATGAGAGAGACTCTAAATGAGGGACTCTAGCTAGCTAAAGGAAAACATCTTTCTTCAAGCCCTACATCTCAGCCCTACATCTCAGCCCGTTATTTGCCTACTTTTGGTAGATACATGAATATAAAAAAAAAGTTCACTTCTATTTTTTCTCTAAGAGGAAGAAAAGGAGATATATATATATATATATATATACATACATATATATATATATATATATATAGGGTAGATGACACTTGGTTCCCCTTTTGGGGAGCAGTAGGGAGTGGTAGGGACTGAGGAAAACTGGCCTGTCCATAAGGAGCACCTGCTACTTAATTCCAGCCAGTTGTTGCCCCAGACCAACTTCAAGAGAAGTTCAAATCCAGATTATGTGATGTCTCGTGATTTTATTTTATTTTATTTTTCTTTAAAGACTTTATTTATTTGAGACAGAATGAGAGAGAGAGCACATGAGATGGGGGAGGGTCAGAGGGAGAAGCAGACTCCCTGCCGAGCAGGGAGCCCGATGTGGGACTCGATCCAGGGACTCCAGGATCGTGACCTGAGCCGAAGGCAGTCGCTTAACCAACTGAGCCACCCAGGCGCCCTCGTGATTTTTAGTTAGCTAATTACAAACACACACACAGATACACATATATATGATTTTGACTTTGCTGGGCTCAGAAACTGCCAGTTGATAATCTCTGCCCTCCTTTGGTGGACCATTCAGCCAACCAGCTCCAACATGGCAGTAGGCAGGACCTGCTGAAGGCTGGGCCCAGTTGGCTGTAGACCTTCCCATTTAAGAAAAAAAAAAAAAGCACAGGACTGAAGAATATTTTTTTACTTTTTTCACTGTGGGTTCCAAATGGACGTTTGCATTTGGTGAGGGTGGAGTTGCTGTATCCACCATCGGTTTCCCTCTGCTCCTCCCTCAGGATGTCCATGAGGAGCCCTGGCTCTGCCCAGCTGGCCCCAGATGGCGTGGGCACCATGGTGAACTGCACCGTCAAGTCCGAAGGGAAGAAGGAGCCCTGCCATGAGGCCCTCCAGGGCTCGGCCACCACAGCTGAACCCCAGCCCGGAGACCCAGCCCGGGCTCCCCAGGACGGTGCTGACTCCCAAGCTCCAGCCCAGGTGCCCGGCACTTTCCCCGGGGCTCCTGGGTCAGTGTCCCCGCTTTGCCTCCATGGGCCACACCCACGTGCCATACCTGGCCTCTCCTTGAGGCTGGGCGGGCACCCCACTTCCCAAGCTGGGCAGACAGGAGGCAGCACCGGCTGTCTCGGGCAAGACTTCGGTGGCTGGGGAGGGGCTGCCAAGTTCAGTCAGGCCACCTGTCTGAGTGGTACGTGGCCTCACTCCTGTGCTTGCTCACCCGTGTGTGACCAGTCCTTACCTCTGAGGACTAGTTGGAGAGACAGGATATATCTGCTCAGAGTTTATCTACCATATGATTTGAGAAAATCAGCCTTATTACCCAAGCCTGAGATCAACCACTGTTAAAGACAATACAGTTCCTCATCCTTAAGATGAAGGCGTTCTGAACATGAGCAGGAAGGATTCTTGCAGCTCTTAAAAATCCTGATTCCATGCAAGAGCTGCAAAAAGGGTAATATGTAACTAAAACCAAATGAATGAAAACGAGAATTTTAGGGCCCTGAGGAAGGATCCAGCCTGGAGGGGTCTATGGAAGGGGTTAGGGGGTCGGGGTAGTGATGAGCAAGACTTCTGGAGGAGTAGGGCCCCGAATTAAGCCTTAAAGAATGGAGAGGACTCTGGTGAGGAGAATTGAGGGTGGTGGTGTCCTAAGGGGGGGGGGTCCCAGGAGTCCCCCACCCAGCTGCAGATACGGCTGTGTGCAAGGAAGTAATGATTAATAGCTCGGTAGCCTCGACTGTGGCGGCGAACCTCACTCACGTGCATTCACTTCCTTGATCCCAGCAACAATCCTGACAGGGGAGGTGTTAATATTTCCATTTTCAGAAGAGGGAAGTAAGTCAGGTTCAGAGAAGTTCAGAGTCTCATGTGGGATCAAGCGCCTCGTGAGTCACTGAGCCGGGACTGAAATCCAGGTCTCTGGTCTGCAAACCTTTTGTGCCTTCGCTATATCCAGCAAAGCCAGAGCAAAGGTTGGGAAGGTGGCGGGGGGAGGCCCTACCTGGGGGGCTGGGTGTGTGTCCCCGGGCTGCTCGGTTCCCTCTGCAGTCTGCCCCCTTCCCTTGAGGGTGACAGTGATATTCAGTGCGTATTGTAGGATTGCAGCTCCCCTGAGAGCAATGGGTCCCCGGAACCCAAGAGAATGGGAGCTTCTGAGGCCGCCTCTGGAAGCCAGGAGAAGCTAGACTTCAACCAACATTTAAAAGAAGGTAAGATGTCTAGGGGCGCCTGGGTGGCTCCGTCGTTAAGCATCTGCCTTCGGCTTGGGTCGTGATCCCAGGGTCCTGGGATTGAGTCCTGAATTGGGCTCCCTGCTCAGTGGGGAGTCTGCTGCTCCCTCTGCCCCGCCCCCTGCTCGTGCACACTCTCTCTCTCTTGCTCTTGCTCTCAAATAAAATCTTGGGGGGAAAAAATAAAAAAGCAAGGTAAGATGTCTGCCCTGGTCGGAGGCGGGCGTGGGGTGGGAGGTGCTAGGACTTCTGCTCTTCATCCCTTTGGTATCTTCTAGTCGTGCCGGCCATCGAGAAGCTGCTGTCCAGTGACTGGAAGGAGAGGTTTCTGGGAAGGAGCTCTGTGGAAACCAAAGATGTCAAAGGTGAAGGCCCATGTGGGTCGGCAGGGGAGGATGTCTGAAACCTTTCCCTTCTCCCAGCCGGGCCATGTGGTCTGGGCCTGTACAGCAGTTTGGGGGGCTCTTAGTCCCCTCCTACCTGGCCTCTTGGCAGGAGAGGCCTGGTGGGAATCACTTCCGTTCCACGAGCACAAGTAGGCAGAGTGGCAGGCAGAGGGAGAGGGAGAAGCAGGCTCTCCACTGAGCAGGGAGCCTGATGTGGGGCTCGATCTCAGGACCCCAGGATCATGACCTGAGCCAAAGGCAGCCCGCCCAACCGACTGAACCACCCAGGCGCACCTGAATTTGGACTCATACAGGGACCCTTGTGACCTCAGGCAGGTCACTGCCACTTCCCAGATCTAACTGTATCTAACTATATCAAACGAGCTGGACATGCCCTTTCACTGCTGAAAATTAATTCTAGGCCACCGGGACCTCACTAAGTGAATTCAAGGGCTGCTGCTTGGTTCGTGAGCGTGGCTGTTTTCCCAGTGTGGTCGGTCACACCCCCAGGGGGAGCTTTAAGACCGTACCAATGCCCAGGCTCTACTCCACCTGCTGAATGTGAACCCCAGGGGCTGGGGGCCTGGGCCTGTGTATTTGTCAAAGGCCCCCTGAGTGATTCTGAGGCAAGTGGCCTGCAGCCTGGCCCCGCTGCATCTGTCATGAGCTCAGCAGGAGGGCAGGAAGCAGTGGCTGTTTTGGGCGAGGGCCGTGTGCCAGATTCTGGACTAAGCCTTACCTTCATGATCTTAGACTCATGGCACCCCTGTGAAGGGACCGTTTTTGTGCTCATTGATAGACTAAAAAAACCGAAGCGCAGAGAAGTTGGTTACTTGTCCCACAGCCCCGGGACAACCTCCTGTGGCATATCCACGCTGACCCTGCGGCTCAGGGCACTCAAGGACCTCTGAGAAGCGATGTGGGACTGAGATGTCCCACTGTCGACATTTCCAGGGGCTGGAAGCAGCGGATGGGGACCTTGTAGGGCAGGTGGTTGTCAGACAGCAAGCAAGCCCCCTCTGGGGCAAGGATCATGTCTCCATCCTCTGTCCCTCGGCCCCTAACAGGGGCCTGGGAGGTAGCAATTGCCCAACGAACATCGGATGGGTGGGTGGATGTGTGTGTGGACAGATGGACAGAAAAACAGTTCTCACCGGTGGCCGTTTCATCGTGGAGCAGGGACCCAGGAGAGCCTGGCAGAGAAGGAGCTCCAGCTCCTGGTCATGATCCACCAACTGTCCACGCTGCGGGACCAGCTCCTGACGGCGCACTCGGAGCAGAAGAACATGGCTGCCATGCTGTTCGAGAAGCAGCAGCAGCAGATGGAGCTGGCCCGGCAGCAGCAGGAGCAGGTAGGTCCCGCTGGGTGTCCGGCTGCCTTGCCTAGGGGAGAGGGGGTCTGTCGGGGCCTGGAGGGGAGCACTGCGGGGGCAGACCTGGTAGTACAGGCCGAGCGAGGCTGGGCAGGGGGGCAGGCCCGGGAGGGGCCGTCGGCAGGGGCCCCAGGCTGGCTGTGACTCGGCCCTGTGGGGGGCCAGGGAGTGGAAGGGGCCTGCGGGGCTCTGCATGGGAGCACTCGCCTCACCTCCTGCCGCGGCCTCAGAGGAGCGTGAGCTCCCTGCAAAGGGAGACCGTACTCTGAAGGTGGACTGTCCTGGTGCTTGCCCCACCCAGGGCATGGTGTGCACTGGTACGGAGGGCACGGCGCAGTGGGCCCCGGACTGGGGCTAATGTCTGTGCCCCCCTCTCCCTGCTCTTTCCTGCTGCCAGATCGCCAAACAGCAGCAGCAGCTGATTCAGCAGCAACATAAGATCAACCTCCTCCAGCAGCAGATCCAGGTAAAGAGGGGGGTGGCCAGAGGCACAGCGGGTGATGCCAGGGACGGAGGGACGGGGTGCGGATTAAGCAGAATCACTTGGGCATGGCCCCGAGGAGGGGGCTCATTTCTGCTCTGGTCCCGTGCCCCCGTTGTCTTCCTCTGTTTTAAAGGAGGGGCCAGAGTATCTTCATCCCCAGCTGGGGCTGAGCTGAGGGCAGGTAGTGGGAAGTGATGTGGGGTCTGGTGGAGCCTTTTGAAGACTGGTCCTGTACTGGTCTGCATGCCTCCCGTGTCTGGATGCCCGCGCCGTGTCCTGGGCTGAGCTGTGTGGGCCCCCAGGGACTCACACAGGGTTTCTTTGCTCTCAGCAGGTCAACATGCCTTATGTCATGATCCCGGCCTTCCCGCCAAGCCACCAGCCTCTGCCTGTCACCCCCGATTCCCAGCTGGCCTTGCCCATTCAGCCCATCCCCTGCAAACCAGGTGAGTGTGGGTGGGGGTGCGGCAGCTAGCGGAGGCTGTCCTAAGGTCCCAGAAGGAGCCCCGGACCGTGCTCATGCAATCCTTTACCATGTGGCCTTCCTGGGCCTCGCTTCTGGATTTGTCCAGTGGAAGAAGAATCCCTTCTGTCTGAACTTTACTGGGAGAATGAACAGCAATAGCACTTGAACACCGTGAAGTACTTGGCAGACGTAAGCGGATGTGGCCACTTTAGATGCAGTGTCCCCAGCTCTGGTCCCTTTAGTGGCCCAGAATAGTAACATCTTGGACATTCACTGAGGTGTCTACATTTCCCAGACTCTCACTCTTGTCTCTAACCCAACCGTGCCCCTTCTGCCCCGCCACTGAAATTCAGCGGACACAGACTGAGCACCAACCACCTGTCAGACGTTGTGTTGTCAGGTGGCCACGGGGTGGGGGGAGGGGTGATGATAAAAATGGACGCTGAGCTCCAGGAATTTACGGTCTGGGCAGGGAGAAAGGATGCCAGAAACTGGGGAATCTGGGAAGCTTTCTAAGGAGGTCAGAAATTCGTTGGGGCCCAGGAGGTAGACTGGGAGGGTGAAGCTGGGAGCTGAGGGTGGAAGGCAGTCTGAGGCAGAGGGCCTGGAGCCTGCGGCCAGAAGCTGCAGGGGGTTGGAGTTGAGGGGAGCGCATGACTGGGTGGTCGTGGGACAGGCTGGCGAGGGAATTTATTTTGTAGAATGTAGACATGCTTGAACGATTGAACGGAGGGTGTGTTGTCATACCGACTGTGGGTGATGGGGAACAGAGAGGGTCGGGGTACCAGCTGGAGCGGGGACCGGTGGGGGGCTGCTGAGGGACTTCTGGGGACAGCAATGACAGCCTGCACTCAGGCAGCGGTGGTGGGACAGAAGCACAGCTAGAGTATGTAGTCCGTGATCATGGGTTCCTGGTGAAGGGTCATGGGACAGGGCAGGGACGTTGCCCATAGCTGCCCCAGGAGTGGGGACAGCTTTTAGGTCGAGCCCCTCTGGTCCACCCTCCCTGTTCCGTGTGTGAGAGCAGGCGGGTGAGTTCCTGTGGGCCTGCCACCAAGGCCTGTGGGCTATGGGCACAGTTCGTGGGTCACGGACTCTGCTCCTGCCTCATTCTACACCAGGCACTCTGGGCGGTGGGGGCGGGCAAAGGACTGAAAAAGTTAGGTCCTGCCTTCCAGAAAGTTTCCACCTGGGGAGGTAGGGAGACTAGGAAGGGGGAGCAGGCCAGCAGCACAAACCCACTGCAGCTCCAGGTGAATAGGGCTGCTGGAGTGAGGAGGGCAGGGCCTGGTGGGGGCATTGGGGTGCATGAGCCCGTGCGTTCTGGACAAGGGAGGCAGGAAACAAGCTGTGGAAGACCTCAACTGGCCAGACTGCCACCCACTTTGTTGGTTCCAGAATCCTAGTAACCACGGGGCCCAGAGGCTTCCAGAGGGCCCTTCCCCAAGCTGAGTGCATAATGCCTCTCCTTAGCTCACAAGCCCTAGATGGTGCCCTGTCGCCTACAGTACGGAGTCCACAAACTCCCAAGGTTGCCTGTCACGGCCAGTCTCCTTTTCCACACCTTGGGTCTCACCTCAGTGCTCGCCCTCCGCCTGCCCGCCCATAGCCACGAGCCCACCACCTCTTGCCGCTCTCCCCAGGAAGCCTGCTCCGGCCCCCGCAGCTGGAACCAGGTTCTCTGGCATGCTACCCATGCAGTCTGTATCCCTCTTGGCCATGTGGTTAGTGATTTGTGTCCGTGGCTTAGCTCTCCACCTGAACAGCCAGCTCCGTGATGCTGGGCTGGGTTGAGGGCGAGTGAGGTGGGCCCGGTAGGATGGAGAATGGAGAAGGTGGGTGCCACATAAAGGGGAAAGGATGGGCTATGGAGTCTCGAGGACCTGGGTTCACAGGTCCTTGTTTCCATTTCTGAGCTATGTGGGCAACCCGTTTTTCATCTGCGTAGTCTCCGTTTCTCTGCAAAATGGGGTGATGTACCAAGCACCTGTTGTATGCCACCCACTAGGGATTATTGTGAGCTACTTCAGGAGACGGGCTAACACGCAGGGAGCAGCTTTCATACCCTGCACGTAGTAGGTATGGAACACAAGTATCCGTAGAGTGAGCAGAGGTGTACCTGGCTTCAGGTCACCATTGGGTTGGAACCTGAGGCTCTGTGGGTTGGAAAGGGCAGGAAAAAGGTGAAGATGTGGACCAGCGGGGGATGAGGGCATGGGAAGCCTTCACACTCTGGGGCTGGGGAAAGCCGTGGCTGGAAGCCGACTGGGCCAGCTTCGAGCTTCTGTCCCCTTGATGCTGCTGGGACCTCGTCAAGCAGGCTGTCTGCTGTTCTGTGCTCATCCAGGACTTTTCTCCTTGCCGCCTTTTCCGTAGTGGAGTACCCCCTGCCGCTGCTGCACAGTCCCCCTGCCCCCGTGGTGAAGAGGCCCGGGGCCATGGCTGCCCACCACCCCCTGCAGGTACTGCCCTACCCCTCGCCTGGGATGGCTGGGGCTGCCTGCCTCGCGGGTGGTGGGGCCCTCTGTCCCTGTTCACCTGTTCCTGCCGGCTCCTTGTCTGTTCCCGGTACACCTGTCTTTCTCGCTGTTACCACGTGTCCCCTCTGTCCCTCCATGTGTGTGTGTGTGTGTCGGGGGGGGGGTCTCCTTTGGTGTCTCTCTTGGCCTCTGATCTCTGGGTCTCCCTCAGGAGCCCTCCCAGCCCCTGAACCTCACGGCCAAGCCCAAGGCCCCCGAGCTGCCCAATGCCTCCAGCTCCCCCAGCCTGAAGATGAACAACTGTGGACCCCGCCCCCCCAGCCATGGGGCCCCCACGCGGGACCTGCAGGCCAGCCCGCCCAGCCTGCCACTGGGTAAGCTTCCTGCCAGCAGGGCGTCCTATGACTGTGGGCATGTCCTTCCCTTCTATGGGTTACAGGTTTCTGGAAAACAAGGGTCAGACCTGCTGTCTTTGGCCTCTTTGTTGCCACACTTAGTGCCTCAGAAGCTCCCTTACCTCCTGTCCCCCACCAGATCTGACTGGGCACCCCCATGTCAGGGATCCAGGCCACGGAGTCGCACAATTTCAGGGAGTGCGAGTCTGCATTCTAGTCTGTTGGCACACGGGGAAACAGCCAGTGTAAACAGCGCCCCCTTGGGGATGTGCAGTGCAGAGGGGATGCCAACCCCGGTGAAGAGAGTTACCCCCTCTGTGAACCCTCAGCCTCCCCCCTTCTCCCACAGGCTTCCTTGGTGAAGGGGACGCTGTCACCAAAGCCATTCAGGATGCTCGACAGCTGCTGCATGGCCACAGTGGGGCGTTAGAGAACTCCCCCAACACTCCCTTCCGCAAGGTATGGGCCCCCCACTCCCCTGCACCGGGGCGCAGGGCACGGACAACAGACGGTGGCTGGGGTGGAAGACTCAAGTCTGAGGCCACCAGAGGGAAGGGTGGAGGGAGGGCAGTGGGGTGATGCAGAGAGGCCGATGTAGATTTCCTCTGTCATCCTCAGGACCTCATCAGCCTGGACACGTCCCCCGCCAAGGAGCGGCTGGAGGAGAGTTGTGTGCATCCCCTGGAAGAAGCCATGTTGGGCTGCGACATGGACGGTGAGGACCCCGGTCTGTGGTGGGCAGGAGGGCCCGCCTCTGCTTCCCACGGGGACCAGGGTGGGTCAGGTCGTGTCTCTCCCTGATGCTTTTTCTCCCATAGTCTGTCTCTGGAATCCCCTCCACAGTCCCCGGCTGGGCCTCTGCGGAGGTCTGTGCTGCTGGTTGGTTGTCCACTGGCGGCTGTGGGAGCCCCGCCATCGCCCCCTAGTGGTCAAGTAGGAGATGACTGCCAGCCGCGGAGGCCTCTCCTTCCTTACCCGAGAGGAGCCGCCCCGCCTGGCTGACTCCACCCCTGTCCCCCAGGCTCCCGCCACTTTCCTGAGTCCCGCAGCAGCAGCCACATCAAGAGGCCCATGAATGCCTTCATGGTGTGGGCCAAGGACGAGCGACGGAAGATCCTCCAAGCCTTCCCAGACATGCACAACTCGAGCATCAGCAAGATCCTGGGTAAGGGCCAGTGGTGGGGTGTCTGGGAGCTCTCCAGGCTCCAGGAGACAGCTGTCAGGATGATGACCTTCAGAGGAGTCTAGGGTACAGGGGTCAGGCTGGATGTGCAGAGGCTGGGTCCTGGGGTCTTGTATCATTGTAGGGCTCTTTGGTTAGCACCTGCACCTAAGAACTCAGGCGTGTGTGCGTGCATGCATTCTTTAGCCCCTGGTCTCTCCCTAACCTATTCTGCTGTTGGTCCAGACCCTTGGAACTCTGGCTCTGGCAAGAAAAAGGAAGGACTGGTGTTCTTGGGCTATTGTTAGAAAGGTTTTATATATATATATATATATATATATAATTTTTAAAACGTTAATTTAATCTCTACACCCAACATGGGGCTCAGACTCACAAACAAGAGTCAGACGCTCTTCCGACTGAGCCAGCCATTGCCCCAGTAGAAAGGTTTTTTTTAAAAAATTCTATGTCCTGGCTGGAGGTCAAGGAGGGATGTAGGGCAGGTGGGGCTAGAAGTTGGCAGTTGTCTTCAAGATGGAGGCTCTTGTCTCTTGTCAACCGAGACAGTTGACAAGGTATTTTGTCTTAAGCAGGAGGCCGGGGGGCGGGGGGGGGGGGGCTGTCTGTTGTTGGAGGCCTGGGGTTGGCTGTTCTTTTGTTTATGCAAATCATGCAGACCAGAGGCCTCCCAGAAGTTGCTGGGTAGTTCGGGACGTGGTTGCTCAGTGTATAGACACCCAGACACGTGCCAGCTTCATTCATTCATTTGCTCCACGGACCTCCAACGAGCCCCTGTGTTGGGCCAGGTCCTTGCCGAATGTCGGCACATAGATCACCTCATGGACTCACCTGGGGACCCAAGTCTTGGGGCCTGCAGGGGGGCTGGGGATGGTGGGCAAAAGCCCGCACTGACTGCCCACCCCGGGGGCTGGGCCAGGCTCCCGCTGGAAGTCCATGACCAACCAGGAGAAGCAGCCGTACTACGAGGAGCAGGCGAGGCTGAGCCGGCAGCACCTGGAGAAGTACCCCGACTACAAGTACAAGCCCCGGCCCAAGCGCACCTGCATCGTGGAGGGCAAGCGGCTGCGGGTGGGCGAGTACAAAGCGCTGATGAGGACCCGGCGCCAGGACGCCCGCCAGAGCTACGTGACCCCGTGAGTCGTGCCTCCCCGGGTGGTGGGGACCACGCTCACGTCCCTGCGCTGTGCGTGCTGATGGTGGTGTGTGGCAGCCTTCGTCGGGGTCTCCGGGGGTGCTGTCTGGCCTGGAGTGCACGTGTGCGTGGGTGTCATGTGTGGCTCCCTGGGCCCACCCGTGGGGCTGCAGGGGTGTAGGGTATCGGTTTGTACCTGACTGGGGGGCACTGGCCACGTATACCTGGAGGAAAACGTGCCTGTGAATCACAAACTCTATGAAAAAATTCAGGGCTACTAAAAACAAAGGTGCTTATCATACAGGGGGTACCTGACTTGTCAGAAGCAAGCACCTTCGTGGATTCGTGTAAACGGGAACCCCCCTGGGGCATTTAAGTCTATCACTTCCTGATGCTGATTCCCACACGTTCCCCCCGGGAATCTCTGTGGAACACGCTCCTGGCCCTGAGGCTGCTCGTGTGTGCCGGGCTGTAGCTGACAGTGAATGTGGCCGTCAGAAGGCAGCCCCAGGGGGGGTGTGCGTGTGCGTGCATGCGAGCGTGCGTGCGCGTCCGAGCCGACAGAGTGGTGGTGGGGTGGGAGGGCACAGCCCCAAAGCGGCCTGGGGGGAGCTTTATGGGGGGTGCAAAGTGAGGGTCCTTCTGCAACGTGCCTCTCCTCTGCCCTGCAGCCCCCAGGCTGGCCACCTGCAGATGAGCTCTCCCGACGTCCTGTACCCTCGGGTGGCAGGCATGCCCCTGGCTCAGCCCCTGGTGGAGCATTACGTGCCCCGGAGCCTGGACCCCAACATGCCTGTCATCGTCAACACTTGCAGCCTCAGGGAGGAGGGGGAGGCCACGGAAGACAGGCACTCGGTGGCGGAGGGTGAGCTGTACCGGTACAGCGAAGACGAGGACTCGGAGGGCGACGAGAAGAGCGACGGGGAGCTGGTGGTGCTCACAGACTGATCCGAGCGGGGTGGGCCCGGCCCCCAGCCCGTGGGCGCGGTCGGCCGGCCTGGACTTTGTTGGTACTTGGACTTGGGCCTGCCCGGGAGAGGGGCACAGCTGTGCACTTGTAGATAGCCTCCTGGGGGGGGGGATTCCCCCCCCACCCCCCGCACCAGCCCTGCGGCCGCGCCCAGGGAGCTGCTGGCCTCACGGGGCAGGACCTGGAGAGTGGTCGGGGGCTGCGCGCCTCGGCCTGCGGGGCTCAGAGCCAGCGGACACTGTATGACCCTCCCCTCCTGCAGGTCTCCTCACCCCAGGGGTCTGGCAGCTCCAGACCTGTCCCCCTGGGGCCACATGCTTTGTTTCCATTCTTTGTCCTGGCTGGACCAGCCCCCGTAGGACCAACACCCCCCCCCCCCACTCCCACTCCCAGATCGCTCCTCTGTCACAGGATCACTTTGTGCAAAAAGGTCTGGCTGTCCCTCGCTGTCTTGATCTTCTGTCCAGCCTGTTGTGCCTCTGGCGGCGGTGTATAGACGTGTGCGTGTGTATGTGTGCGCGCGCAAGCACACGCGTGTTTCCATCTGTCCACTCATGGCGCAAGGTATTTATTGGGCGCCTGCTCCGTGCCAGGCACCGTTGCTGAGTTCTGTGGGTGTCTCTCGATACCACTCTTGCTTCTCTGGGGGCCCCTCCGTGCTTCACTGTCCCCAAATTGCTACCTCTTTGTCAGTCTGGGTGTCTCAGGTTCTGTGTGTCCTTGTGTTTCTGTCCTCGTTTCTCTGCAGGGCTGTTCTCCCGTCTCCCTTTCTTGGGGTCTGCGCCTCTGCCCTTCTGACACCGCTGGTCAGTCTGGGTTTCTGTAAGGCCCCCGGTCAGCCCCGGGGCCCATCAGCCGCCCTGACCTGCCCTGCCTGTCCCTTCACGCCCTCCCTGACTCTCCCCTGCCCGGCGGTTCCCACAAAGCCATTTTTAGCTCCGAGCAACATGGGAATGTGCTCAGCCTCCAAGGGGCTCTGTCTTAGTGCCCCAGCCCCTGGTCCCAGCCTGAGTGCCAGGTGTTGGGGACAGGATTGATGGCGCCCCTCCCCCCCTTCCTGACAGTTGACAGAAGCCCTGGAGAGCCAGGGCTCCTCATGGCAGCTGCTGAGTAGGGAGGGGAAGGGGGGCTCCCCATTCTTGGGGTGGTGAGGACTCTGCCCCTCTGCCTGCCTGCTCCTTCCCCCTCCCCCCCTCACACTGGGGAACTTGACTCAGCTCCTGCTCACATGGACAAATTATTTCCCTAAGAAAAATCCCACGGGCACCTGACTCCACATAGATCCAGAACAGCCCTTGGGTCAGGGTGGGAAGGGAACCCCAAACCCCACGGGGGCAGATGTGGCATCTGTGCCTAACCCCCCCCCAATCTTCTCCCCTTCCTCTCCATCCCCCCCCCTTCCCTCAAGCCCAACTTCTCTCCAGGCTGTTTTTTTATGACTGTAAACATAGATAGTGCTTTATTTTGTTAATAATAAGATAATGATGAGTAACTTAACCAGCACCTTTCTCCTGTTTACACTTGGGGAATTTTTTTTTCTGTTGGCATAATAAAGACAGACCATTTCAGAATCTGGTTCTTACGTCGGGGTGGGGGGGGAGTGGGGGGGGAGTGGGGGGGTGGGGGGGTGGGGAGGCTGGCCTGGAGCCTGAATGCCTGAATGTGCCGCCAGCCCGGGCACCACTGCCCCCTTGTGGCAACTCCGGGGAGCTTCGGGCATGGGATCTGGGAGCAAACCTCTGAGGCCAGTGAAGCCCAGGCCAAGCCTTTGGAGTGACAGATGCCACCCAGAGAGCCTGCACCCCGGAGAAGACCCTGCCCCTGCCTCCAGGAGGTAAGCTAGACTTCACCACACATTGTCTACCCCCGTCTCAGTAATGAGAGCCCTGGAAGCAGGAGGCCAGAACCAGCCCCATGGCCTCTGCTGAGAGGCGGGTGTCAGGTCTCCCCTCTGGGCTTTGTCCTCTGAAAACACGGAGGTTAAGCCTTCACCGTAGTTCTTATCTCCTTTTGGAGAAGGAGCCCAGTGAATATCTAATGAAAGCGGTGGACCCTCCTCCCAGGAAAGGACTCCCATGGGTGCCCGAAGCCCATTTAGGAGCCCTCCAGGCTACTGAGTAATGAAGCAAGGTTGCTAACGATGTGCTCCAGGGGCTCGGTGAGCTTTGGTTTGAATGAGGATTTCAAAGGTGTCCCACACTAAGAGAAATCACAGCCCCTTAGACTTAAGTTTTAGTCTGTCATCAGCCCTTTTAACGATGATCAACAAAAAGACCAACTCTCATCAAACATTAATCCCATTGTATGGAATGGGGGCAGCAAAGCTGAAGGGTAATCCTAGTGGAAGAGAGACTTGGGTTGGATTAATAGAGGTCGTGTGTTCACAACCAGGGAGACAGGAGAGGATGGGGGTGAGAGAAGTTAGGTGTGGTTCATTGCAGGGCCTCTAACTGGGGAGTGAAGACTTCCCCCGCCCCCCCCCCCGCCCCGCTCCGCCCCCCGGAATTAGGTCCTGGCATTTTGGCTGCTGGCCTTTGCGGGTTCGTCCCAGAGCTTTAGGCCTCCCCATCTCAGGCAGGGTACAAGCACAGCCCAGCCTCCCTGGCCCCCCAGGAAAAGACCCGGGTGGTCCTTGAGGAGGATGGCTGGCTGCGGCGCCTGCCCTCTAGTGGTCATGGGGAGAATTGCTCACTTTAACTTGGCCCTGTTCTCCCACCCTCCAGACTCCACTACCTCCCACACTGTGTTCCTAACCCAATCAGGGCAGTCTGTCAGGACCCTCCCAGCCAGGCTCACCCTCATTCCCTGCCAGTCCTGAGTTCTTCTCACTTCCCTATTCCCAGGTCCTCTGTGGCTTCAGGGGAGCCTGGGGCCAATACTGTCATCCTCCCACTCTAGGACCCCTTGTCCTGCCTTCATTCTAGCTGCTGGGATGGAATCACATGCCCCGCGTCCTTTTAAGATGGACAGTGCCCTCCACGAGGACCTCTGGTTGGTACTCTGGAGCCCTATCCCTCCTGCCTCAGGAGAGGCAATAGCGTCAGGTAGGCAGTGAGGCCAGGAACAAAAGGTCCTGGTCATTACCAGAAGGCTGGGGCCTTCTCTGCGCGCTCTGCAGGAGGCACAGGCCAAGGGTCAGAGCCCAGCCGAGACCCACCTCTGCCCTGGTGTGCTTTGCCCGGAGCTCCTGCTGTGTGTCCAGCAAAGGTCTGAGAGAGTAGAGCCCAGCCCCCCGACCCCGGGAGTTGCCAAGGCCTGGTGCTTGGAACCAGGGGGGCAGGGGTGCTGGTTAGTCTGGGGTGGCAGTGAAAGGAGAGACAGGACTCCAGGCCTTGAGGGGGAGGGGCCTCCTAAACTACCCAGCCCCCCCCCCCGCCCCCACCTGCCCCCTCCCCTGGAGCACTGGAGGAATGAGGATGTTTTCTCAAAGGCAGTGGGATGGTGCCTGCAGGTTCGCTCCTTTGGTGCAGGTGGCGGCCGGGGCCGTAGGGGCACAGGATGGTACCTGGGGGACCCTGTCCCAGCCATTCCCTGCTCACCACCGCAACACCGTCTCCAACGCTGTGACATCAAGGCCCCAGGAGGCTGGAAACGAAGCTGCCTTCCCAGTGGTTATTTCTGCCCTCAGCTCCAGAGGTGGATCTGAGAGGAACAAGCAGGGTGGGCACTGCCCTTTAGTCCACAAGAAGGCCCTGCCCACAAGCACCTGACCCCATGGTACCCCTGAGGGGCCCTGCCTGCCCAGCCCCAGCACTGTCCCTAGGCCCGGGCCCACCTTTTCCCCCCACGTCCTCTCCCATACCCTTCCTGGGCTTGGTACGGCTCCCCCCCCCCCCCCCCCCCCCCCCCCCCCCGCCACACTGGATCACCATGACCTTGAAGGCCCCAGCTGCTGGGGCTAGCTCTGCTCCAGCGGTTTCCATGGCAGCCGGTACTTTTGCCGGCAGAAGCCAAACAGCCAGTCTACCTGGCAGGCAGCCACTGCTCTCCCCAATCTTCAGGGCACCGGGCACCTTCTAGGGGGCCCTGGAGGCAGCGCTGCCTCGGCAGCCCGGGCTGCTGAGAGGGGTACCCCGGCTCTCCTTTGAGCTTCTGCTCTCCCTTCCCTCAGGCCTTCTGAGAAAGTGACCGATTCATTCCAGAAATCATCGTTGCCTGCTCTCCAGCAGAGCAACACCCCCTCCCCCTCAACGGCTAGGAGCCAAAACCCGGCCCAGGAAGAAGGTCCTGAGTGCGTCCCCGCAAGGTCTCGCTGGTTTCCCGCCTGGTGAGGCCCCAGCCTAGCTCCCTTCCCCAGTAGCAGTATCCTCCTGGGCTCCCCTTATTCTAGCAAGACAGTCAAAGGCAGAAGAGTGGTGAAGGCACTAGTCGTGTCCAGACCTACCCCAAACCAGGAGCCCAGGCCTTGCGAGCCAGGTGCACGGAGGAGGGTGGGGTAGGAAACGTGCAGCCCCAGGGACCCCTGGAGGCGCGGGCTGCAACCCCCCACCCCCACCCCACTGCGGGAGAACTAATCCATCATCCCCTCTATGTCAGGCAAATCCTCACTGTAGGCACTCAGACACAGAGTGGTCCAGAAATGGCCATTTTAATGCAGAAAACCATGATAATTTACAAATGAATCACTTTTTTGGGCCAGAGCCAGGAGGCTGTGAGGGCAGAGAGGAGGTGGAGGGCGTTGAGAGTCCGGGGCCATGAGCTCAGCACCTTCACGACCCATCCTACCCAGGCTCTTGGATGCCCGGTGAGCCCCGAAGTTCCTAGCCCCGGCCCCTTGACTCCCACTACTCATTTCCTAGTGGGAAGTGCTTGGGTCCACTTCAGGACAGGTGGAGAGAGGGAGATAAATCCTTAGAACTGAGGCCCTGGAGGGCAGGGCAGGGAACAAGGCAGAAAGCTGCTGGCTGCTGCTGGCCACCCCCCTCTGGGTTCTGTCCCCCTCCAGCCAAGCACAAAGCAGAGCTGGGCTCTGGAGGCCCAGGAGGGCACCACCCCCTTGCCTTCCCTCCCAGCAGGTGGCAGAGAGACAGAACACAAGCACAGAACAAAAAGGGCACGGGAGGCGAAGGAGCACAGGTCCTGGGGCAGAGGTCTGGGAAGGGGTGGTTTGATTGGATCTGGCTTGGAGAAAGGGAGGGATCTCAGATGAGGCGGCTTTGGGGGGAGCCGTTAAACCCAGTTCTAGACCATCCCGCCCCCCCCCCCCCGGATATGTACATCCATCGGTCAGAGTTGGCATGATGCTGGTTTGGGTTCATCAGCACCTCCCACGTGAGGCATGCAGGGGGAGATGGGCTGGAGGCTCAGGGCACTGGAGGTAGAAAGGAGCCCTCCCACCTCCCCCTTTCCCCAAGCCAGGAAGGTCAAAGACACATCTAAGGCAGCCCTGATTCCAGCCTGGCCTGAGGCCAGGAATACTGGGCTTCCCAGGGGTGGTTGTGGTCCAGGCCCTGGCTGACTTACAGGCACTTCCCCAACCCCCCCCAGCCCCCTCCCCCCAAGTCTGGCAAGGTGAAGGGGACCCCCCAGAGCTGGGTCCTATCAGCCCCTCCAAACAAAAGAATGTGGTCTCCAGCAGCATCCACTGGGGGCTGGCGGCAGGGGTGGAGCCTTCTCCCTGGACACCCACCTGACCCCTCTCCCACCTTGTCCAAGTGTGTGGCCCCCAGAGCAGGACAGAGCCCTGGAGAACAGGTCTGGCCAGGCAGATGGGTAAGGGAGAGATGGGGAAGCTGGTCACTTTGGCATCTCCAAGGCTGACACTTGAGGCTTCACCTTGAAGTACTGGTGGAATCGGATCACTGCGTACCTGCCGGAGGATGAGAACAGGAGCCCGGCTGAGAAGGAAAGCCAGGTGGGCCTGACCCGGGGGACTCTCACCGTGAGCAAGTCTCACCAGCTCAACCCCAGGGCAGGCGGAGGTTTGTTTTTTTTAACTTTTTTATTTTTCTTCTTAGATCGGCCTGGAGCAGCCCTTCCCCAAATGCTTTTTGTTGTTGTTGTTTTGTTTTTTTAACAGTTCATTTATATCCTTATACAACAGCTCTCCAAGACTTTTTCAGTTTGCAAAACTGAAACTCTGTACCCATTAAACAGCAACTTCCCATATCTCCCTCCCCTGCAGTGCAGCAGTGCAGAGCTTGGCAAAAACCACTCTACTGTTTCTTTAAAAAAAAAAAAAAAAAAAAATCTAAGTAAACACACCGCATGCGGGGCTCAAACTCATGAGCCTGAGGTCAAGAGTCACATGCTCTACTGACTGAGCCAGTCAGTTGCCCCCCTACTCTCTGTTTCTATGAACTTGACTAATTTAGTTATATAAGTGGAATCCTACAGTATTGGTCTTTCTGTGACTGGCTTCTTTCACTTAGCCTGTCCTCAGAGTTTGTATGTTGTAGCATGTGACACGGCTTCCTCTCTTTAAAAGGCTGAGTAATATTCCATCATGTGTGTAGACCACACTTTGTTTCCCCATTCAGCCATCCATGGACATGGGGTTGCTTCTGCCTCTTGGCTGCTGTGAATAATGCTATCAACATGGGTGTGCAAATAGCCCTCTGACCCCCTGCTTTCAACTCTGGCTACACACCCAGCGGCAAGAATACTGGATCGCCCAGGAATTCTATTTTTAACTATTTGAGGAAGCACAGTATTGTTTTCCCCAGCAGCTGCGCCATTTTACGTTCCCACCAGTGGCGTCCAACGGTTCTGATTTTCTACATCCTTCCCAACCCTTGTTTTCTGTTTATCTGCTAATAGCCATTCTAGCCTCACTGTGCCTTTGACTTGCACCTCTCCAGTCGCTGTGAACACTGTGAAGTCAGGGTAGTGACTCCTTTCCAGCTGAGGGAGGCGGACAGGGCAAGAACACTAGACCAGAATGGAGAAAGACTAGACAAGATGTTTCCTGGTCCTTAAGGACGTGTGTACCTGATGATGGAGCCAGGAGTCAGTAATCTGGTACGGTCTCGGTGCAGACCCTAGTACCTCACTGAAGGAGGAGCCGGGCCCAATATTGCACATGGTAAGCACTCAACCACCTGAGTCACCTCAGGGAGTCACTTTTGCTCTCTGGAAGAACTCTGTCCTCTCTGCTATAAAACGAACAGGTTTTTCACCACCGGGCTCTGTGGCTAAGAGCAATGGCTTAGGTCGTAAGATGGAGGAGGGAAAGCGAATCTCCTACGAGGCACAAGGGGAGGGTTCAAGAACTTTTGACTACTTTCAGAGTGGTGCTCTGGGCTCAGATGTTTCCCCTAGAGTGGTGACTCCCCCTGGATACTGGGTGGCTGGAATGGGGACAAGTTAGAGCAGAGGAAGGGACACTGGATGTTCTTCCGCGGCTGTCCTTTGCCCCCACATCCTTGGCTCAAGCTACTCCTTTCCCCCACTCCCCACCACCCCAACGCGCCCCCTGCACTCACCTGAGGAAATCGAAGTCGATGGTGGAGAACTGGTTCTGGATGAGGGCCCAGAGTGCCCAGAAGAAGTGAGATGCCTGGAAAGGGACCAAAGTGAGTCAGCAAGGCAACCACTCAATGCCTGTCACGAACCCCATGGAGCTAGAGGAGATGGTCACCCTGGAGGACACAGAACTAGGGCACGGGCCGAGACACGATGGGGTCCCCCTGGCACAAGTCAGGGGAATTCTGGAGGCCAAGTCACTGGACTGCATTTGGGGGCTTCACTCCCTTGAGAAAAAAGCAGAGTTCTACCTGCCCCAGGTAGGGGTCAGCGTAATGGTTCTAGAACTTTCAGCTTGTTCCCCAGCCCGAGCATAGCTCCATCCCTGGCTTCCCCCCCCCCCCCCCCCCGCCCAGGGGAATCTCCTGGGGCCTTCAAGGCCAAGGTTCCAGGATGAGATGAACCCCTGCCCCAGAGCACAGGCCCAGTCCCACGGTCATCAGGAGGAGCCCCTTAACTGACCTCCACCCCTTTTCCCTCTTCTGTCCAGAGGTGGGTTAGGTTGGGAAAGGAGTGTAGATGTGGGAGCGAGAAGCCCTGAGTCTGGGCTTTGACTAAGCCTTCAACTGCTCTCCCTCTGGCCAGAGGCGCCCTCGGGGCCAGACTACCCCACTCCAGACTCAAGAAACCAGAGCCTGCTCTCAGCTGTCCGTGGGCAAACAGCAGTGACAGCATGACTATCCCGGGCCAGGGCCCACCCCCCCCACATCCCGTTCGCCCTGGGGTTGGCTGCATAGCACCTCCCTCCGCTTTTCGGGACTTCCAGGGGCATAGATCAATTAGCCACGTGTCAGTGATTACATGGAAACCTTTAGCAAGAGGAAGGCTTAAGTGGAACAGTTAGGAGGAAGAACCTGATGGAGATTCAGTTTTGTGCCAATGAGGAAACCAGGAGAGGTAATCCAAAATGACACGTAAGTAAAGATTCTACTTAACCTCCATGATGTATTGTGAAACTCAGGGCAGTGGACTTGTCTTCTTGCTTCTACGTGCCTGACATTAATAAGACTAGTTAGCAATCCCCTGGACACACACCGGAGGAGACCGGGCATGAACCAGGTACCCTGGATAAATGGCACTCAAAATCAAGAACTGACAGCTCAGTAATTTGAGCAGGAAGAGCCTGATGGGAGAGGCTTACATGGAGTTGAGTCAGTGAAGGTAGCTAACAAGGAGGATTAGAACTGACATTCTTTATCTCCTCCAAAGGCTTTAAAAAAAAAGTTTAACTGCAGCATGAAAGGCTAACGTTAGACGCTAGAGAGAACTGCTTGTCCAAATGAGAGAACTGCTAAAACAGGAAGCTGGGCTCTTTCTTGGAAGTCTTTTCCTAGAAAGGAGAAAGAGACTTGACAGGATAGGGAGAAGCAGGAAACAGGGCATCTCAGTATTCTGGGGACGCTCAAGAGGGCTCTTCCCAGATCTCACTTCGGGTCCTGGGGTCCTAGGACCTCACCCCTCACCCCTCACCCGGGCCTCTGCTTCCTCCACCCTGGGCTGTGGGAGCGGAGGAGCTGGAGTTGGCCCCTCCTCCCAGCCCCTCCCTCCCCTGCCCTCTCCCGGCCCACACTTACCAGGGCAAACTTGTTGACTTGCACATAGAGCCTCTCCACCTCCCTGGGGGTCACGGCCATGCCCTTCTGTGCCTGCAGGTAATAGCGCAGCCAGCGAAGCTGGGTGTCCCGGCCGGGGTACCAGCAGTAATCCACCTCGTTCACACCTGATGGGAAGCAGCCACGGGGTAGTTGCTGGGAGGTGGGCCCACCTGGGGAGGGGGCTCCTCCAGCTCATCAGGGGTTCCCTGCTCCCCTCAAAACCTCCACATACATCCTGCCAGGCTGAGCCTAGGAATACAGCCTGCTGCCCACCAAACTTACCCAATGTGGGGAGCTGGGGGCTCTGCTTTCCATGGGCTGGAGGAAAGCACAGAGGCAGACTGGTTGTAGGGCGAGGCATGGTCTTGGGTGTGACAGGGACCCCTAAGACAGCATCACTGTACCCCCGTGCCCTTTATAGAAACTACGCCCACAGGAGGTGCTCCCTCACAGCACCACGTCAGGGGCCTCCCCTTTGGTGGGATGCTGACCAGTGAGCCCTGCACAAGGCCTTCCCTCCCACCGCCCGGAGGGTCTCATTTAGAAGCGTGGGGTCTCCGACTCTGCCTCCTGGACCAGTGTTGAGCTGGCTCCTTCAAAACATCGCCTGCAGAGCTTGCTAAAAACATAGGTTCCCAGGCACCTCTAGCCCCCTGTCCAATTCTCCAGATGATTCGGGAATGCAGCCACGCTTGGAACCCCTGGACCGGGTGGCTTCGATTCCTTCCGGTCCTGCCCTTCCTTGAGTCCTCCAGCTGCCGGCCCAACGCGCATCAGCCACATCCCGGGCCCCGTGGCAGCGCCTTGCCTTCGAGCTGGCACGGAGAGTCGTAGTTCACTTAAGACGGGACCAGGACCAGGCCATCTTGCCCGCAGTCTCTCCCGCCCTGTCCTTCCCAAGCTTCCCTCATACTCCCGGAGAGACACGCTCAGTCTCCTCGGGCCCCAAGAGGATGGCTGGGAAAGAATCCCCTGGTGCAGGTGTAGAAACTCAGGCCCAGAGCGCAGAAGCTCGCTCCCGGTTAGAACTCTTACCTCCTGCCTCCCAGAACGGGGTCTCCCTGCTCCCGAGAACCCAGGTGTTCTCCCTCCCCAGTTCCCAATCTCCTTCCCTGCCTTCCTCCTTCCTTCGCAACCTGGGAGCAGGATGCAATCTGCCTCTTTGGAGAAATTCCAGCTGGACCTTGCTCTATGTGGTGGGTGAGGAGGGCCTGAAATGCTTCAGGACGATCCCTTCTGGAAAGGCCAGCGGGTCTGGCGGCTGAGCGCTCAGAGGCCCAGGGCCTCTGCTTGGTGCCACACCCCACAGCATCACGGCTCTGCCCAGCTGAGGCCCCACTGTCCTGCAGGTTCCTAGATGCAGCTGCTGGCCACCCTGGGAAGTCATACCGTCAGGGGCAATGAGCGCTTGACAGACCTGGTCAACTGGGGTTCTTGAAGGGACACAATTGGCCAGGCTTGGGCTGGGGAGTGGCCGAGGCTGGGCCAGGTGGAAGTTTTGGAGCTGGCCTGGGTGTGCCTCACCTGACCTGCGCCCCAGGGGCTGGCTCCATCACGCTGAGCACCCCACACTGCAAGTCGGATGATATCCCTCCAGCCCCCGGGGTCCAGCTCCATCCATGGGTTGCCTCTCTGGTCCCATCAAATCGTTTAACAATGAAGCCCTCAAGCTGGAAAAACCTGCCCGGCTTCCTCATACAAATGATTCTATTGTACATCCTGGGCCTTTGCTGAGCTGGCTAGCGCAACAAAACAGCCCTCATCCAACCCCATCCGCTCCCGTGCCGGTCTCCCTTAGCTACCGGCAGGCTTCCTTGCCTAGTACCAGTGAACACCGGCATGAGGCTTAGCATGTGCTACACGTGTGTGCGTGTGTGTGTCTCACGTTGATGGGACGAAGTATCTCCACTTTCCAGAGGCCCAGAGAAGCTGAGTGCCCAGCCCAAGGGTCACACAGCTAGTAAGCAACAAAGCCAGGATTTGAACTTGGACAGTCCAGTTGCAGCATATACGCTTTTCACGAGTTCCACCTAGACGATTCTCATCAGGCCACCAGCTCGTTCTGCTCCTTCTCTGCATGCAGGACCCTTACTCATGATTGGGCAGGTGATACTGGGAGAAGGCAGCCTGGGTGAAGGGGCAGGCAGAAGCTACGTCTGCCCAGGGGAAGGGGGCTTGTTCTTAAGATTTTTTAATTTTCTAAGGTAATCACCCGATGTGGGGCTTGAACTCACAGCCCCAAGATCAAGAATTGCACGCTCCACCGACTGAGCCGGCCAGGCACCCCGGTCTTTTTCTAACTCACATGCCAAGCCCAGTGTCCTTAGGGGTCCTACGGAGGGCACGTTCTCCTGATTTGTACCAAACTGCCAGATGGGCTAGCAGGGGTTGGCTCTGTGTGTGGGGGTCCGGCCACCCATGTGAGACTTGGCGCTCCCTCAAGGCAGGTTGTGCCTTCCTCCATGAGTCGTGAGATTTTGGAGGCCAGGGGCTGTCAAGTCTCTACCCAGCAGGGCCAGAAACCCCTCTCATTTTCACCCTGGACCTGGCCATCCATCATGAGGAAAGTATCTTGGACAAAGACCAAAGAGCAATACCCTGCTCACCTGCAAACTCATTGAAATGGTTGCCAATGTCAAAGGCTTGGTAGTTGTAGCCGGCGTACTCATAGTCAATGAACCTTACGTGACCTGTGGGGCAAGAGACAGGGATGAGGGTCGGTCCCTGGAGATAGGGGAACGGCCTGGTCAAGTCCCCACAGACCTCCGGAATGCACGCACAGACTCTGGCTGGCCTCTCGTGGCAACCCAGCCCCCACCCTCCCCAGTGGCCGCCTTCGACACTGTTCATTTGTCCATCTGCCCTCCAGCTGTCCCTCACACAGGTGGATCCTCAAGCTCTGCTCATCTACAGACATCTATCCTCAGCATGGCCGAGGACCAGAAATAAAGGTCAGGGCTCCCTGGGGCTGGAGCTCTCATTAGGCACACAGGAAGGTTCTGTCTCTAGGAGGGCCTGGGCCACCCCAGATGACCTCAAGCCCAAAATGTTGTCGGCGGGGAATGGCTCAGGTGGCCTCACATCAAGGACCTCCACAAACCACAGTTTTGAGTTCTTTCCGGGCATAGGTTTTTCTAAGTAGAAATTTATTTCCTTTTCCCTTTCTCTCTCTCTCTCTCTCTCTCTTTTTTTTTTTTTTAAGATTTTATCCATTTATTTGACAGAGAGAGACACAGCGAGAGAGGGAACACAAGCAGGGGGAGTGGGAGAGGGAGAAGCAGGCTTCCCGCGGAGCAGGGAGCCCGATGTGGGGCTCGATCCCAGGACCCTGGGACCGTGACCTGAGCCGAAGGAAGGCAGACGCTTAACGACTGAGCCACCCAGGGGCCCCTCCCTTTCTCTATTAACTTGAGATCTAAACTGGAAGGTCGCCTTTTGCTTGTCCGAGGGCCAGTCTGAGGACCGGCCCCCCAAAGGCAGCTGATCACTCAGGCCCGGCCCAGCCGTGGCCCAGCCAGAGCCCGGGAAGCCGTACCTTTGGTGCTGTCGTAGATGATGTTCTTGCAGAGCAGGTCATTGTGACAGAAGACCACAGGGGAGTCCAACTGGGACAGGTGCTCCTTCAGCCAGGCCAGCTCCCGTTCCAACACCTCCACCTGGGGGACATCTGCGGAAAAGCTGGGCAGCGGCCAGAACGGAGGCTGACAGTAAGACAGGCTGCCACTGGGCCTCTGGAGCCCTGAGCTCTGGCCCTGTCACCGCCTGTCCCTGCAGAGGACCCCTGGACAAAGGGCCCGCCCTTCAGACCCTCACTTTTGTCCTCTGGCGCTAAGGCGTCCTGATCGCCTGACTTCCTGCAGTCACTCTAAGCAGCTTATTAAAACGCGGGCGTAAAAGCATTTTGCAAAGCTCGCCTGTCCCCGATCCAGTGGCGTCCCCGCTACTTCGTGAAAGGGGGAGGAAGGTAAGGGAGGCGGCACAGACAGAGGGCAGGAGCGGGGAGCGTGCGTCCACACGAGAACAAGGGCAGAGGGGAGGGCTGTGAACAGACCCGCTTTCAGGGCGCTGGGGAAGATGCCTACAGGGAGCTGTGCTCCACGACTGTCTGGGGGAGGCATCACAGTGCTCTGCAGAGGGGCTGGAGGATGGACACTCCTGGCCGGTCCCCCTCCTCTTCTAGCGGCTGGTGTCACAGGTGGAAAGGACCAGAGGGCTCATAAAGCCTAACTTCTCATCTCACAGAGAGACTACTCAGGCCCACTTAAGAAAGCAAACAAACTGCTTCTTGGGCTCACTCCTACAAGACCAAGGGACTATTAGGGCCTTTCAATTGAGCATTTGCTCCGAAGCTCCCCGGTGACTTGTCCCCTCCACCCTGAACTAGGAGCATGTGTACCCTTGTCCCAGACCACGCATGCGTGGGCAACTTGCGGGCAGGAGCACGGATGACAGAGGCCAGCCCTCCTTCTGCTCTGCCCCCTCCCGCAGCACCCAAGGCCTTGCTGCTGAAAGAAACCCACGCTGAGGAATGAATGAATGAATGGACGGGTCAGTCGGTGCTGGTAGCAAAGGCCATGTGGAAGTTGGTGAGGACACACTGTGCTGGGATGCTCTGAACTTTGGTCCCCAGGAAGCACACAGGACTGTGTACACTGAAAAGCCAAATAGTTAGCACAGCCCTTAAAACCCCAGAACCACCAATGGGTGGAGGGGAGGAGGCTGCGGTTTTATCTCCTGTTCTGTCTCCATGTAGCTTCTGTTTGCTTTCTTATCCAGGGCAGCCAGAGTACGTGCAGGAGGATGAGCGTGAGATCCGTCCTCCCGATCCTCCCAAAGGAAGCCCCGGCAGCCCCTCACACGGCCCAGAGACTAAAACATGGCAAAGCGCGTTCGGCAACTAAGGCATCCCCCTCTCCCCCTGGGAAAGGATGAGCGGCAGGCTCCCTCCCAGGCTTTGAGAAGGTCAAAGCGAGAGAGGATCTTAGGCCTCTAGTGCAAGTCTTTGGGGGAAATGGAGGCTCAAGGAAGAGGGCAGAGGCCTTCTAGCTTACAGATGTTTCTTGCACAGCTGGACCCTCTTCCCCCTCACCCAAGGGAAGCAGTCCTCAGCCTGTGCATGGATGCAAAATCAAGCAGAACCTCCTAACTGCGAGGGCCTCAGTGCCCCTCAGAGGCTCTGCACAGGCCACTCTGAGCTGGGGAGAGTCTAACGAGGGGGGTGATCTGGGGGGGGGCTTCCTTTAGCCTCACTGGAGTTTATCTGTGTCGACTGGTCTGCATAAACGCATTTCAGTCTTGGCTCTCCTTAAGAAGATACCTTTCAAGATTCTTTTTTTCTTTTCCTGGTCCAAGACCATCTAAAGATAAGAATTAGGAGGCCTCCTTTGGTTTGCTCTGGTCTCAGCCTGAAAAACATGTCTTTGACATCTAAGATACCTGCTGCCCAGGCCCTGACCTCCTCCTGACCCCCACCTTACCCACCCCAAGGCCACGCAGATGGTTACTGTGGGAGTGGTCCAGGCCTTCTATCTCCCTGGGCAGCCTCCCTCCCCTGAGCACTTGAAACCCCGCCAGCTTCGCTGCCTTCAGCCCTGAGCCCACTAGACTTTCTCAGGGCTGTGCGGTTGGCAGAAGAGTGGCCGCCACCGCGTCATAGAAGCTGTCACACCCCAGGAAGCCTGCTCCTCCTCTGTCCCTCAGAGGCAGCGGCGGGGGTGGTGGTGGTGCAGGGGCTGCCCCCCCCACCCCGGGAAACCTGGGGGTTCGTCCTGATGAAAACACTTCTGCCTGCCTGCCGAATACCCACTCAGCTCGCCGGATCTGGGTGGAGGGAAGTACCTTCTCCCACAGTGGACTGAGTGTTGGGAGCTTCCTGGCTCATCACCTTTGCCCTTACACCACTCAACCCATCCCCATCTCCTCCTGATGCCCCCAAAGCAGCGATCACCCCCCACCCTCTATGCCCAACCAGACACCAAGACCACCAAAATCTATTTCCACAGGGTGCCTGATGCGTCCCCCACTCCCCTTCCCCCCCCACTCCATCCACCACCACCACCATGAAGCTGCCCGTGGATCCTGCCCATTCAGTTACAACACTCCCTGAGGGGGTCGCCTTACCTCCAATCCCTACCCCCCCTTCCCCAAATCCCACCTGATTCTGTCCTTTACAATGCCAGAGAGCTTTCTCCCTAAACCACAGTCATGGTCCCTGGCTCAGAGGCCTCCACAATGACCGTTAAATGAAATGCTGGCTCCTTAACCTGACTTGGAAGGGTCCTTCCGGTCTAGCTCCAACCCACTTCCCACAGCCCTTCCCAATCCCTCCTGAAGGCCCACTCCGGCCACCCTCATCCACTGGCCACCCATGAGCCAAGTGTGTTCACACCATCTCCGCCAGCCCGAGAGGCCTCCCTTCCCAGCTCTGCCCCTCTACCTCTGCCAGGAAGACTGGCCCTGGTTCTCCCACCGCCACATGCATTACACGCCCTGCCTTCTTTTGTCGCTTCGCATGGGCAGGTCCTATTTACCCAGATGGTTCCTAAGCTCCTTGAGGGTAGGGCCAATGTCACGTCCGTATTTTTCATTGTTTTAAATCCCAGTTGAGGTTTGTGAAATGCAGGATTGACTAAATCAGGGTTATTAGACTGTGACTAGAGCTCAAGAGTTTCATCTCATTCAGGTGACTGCTCATCACAGCCCCGCTTGGGGCAGGTTAGGCAGTTTAGGGCAGGCACCGACCCCTAAAGAGCCTCCGAGAAGTTAAACAACTCGATTTGCCAAGGTCAAATATATGACAAGAACAAAGGTAGTCGGTCAGCTCTTCTCCAGGGACCACTCCGCTCCCAACAAGGTCACCCTGAAGGTTACACGGTGACAGTACAAAGGAAGCTAAAGTAGCAAGGGTCATGCCTGAGCAGCAGGTCTGGACTCTAGCCCTTGAGCTGCCACTGACCTTGGGCAAGTCCCACCCCCTCTCCAGACCTCAGTTTTTCCATCTACCAAATGAAAGTGGTGGGCTGCACGATCAGAGGGTCCTGTTGACTCAGACACCCCAGGGTCCTGCTCTCCATGTGTTGTTTTAGCCCTAAGGGATAGGCAGTCCTTGTCCCAGAGATAACATTTGGCATCGAAGGTCTGAATGTGGGCCATCCTGGACAAATAGTCCTAAAGCAGTGCTTGATAATCATTAAGTGGGAGGATCCAGATAAAGTCACGCATGCGTGTGTGTTTGTGTGTGTGTGTGTGTGTGTGTGTGTGTGTGTGTGTGTGTGTGAGACAGAGAGAGACAGACAGACACACACGATTGAGAGAGAGTTAATTATTGTCTTGTCATCTTAGAGGAGGGAAGGAGATACGCTACACTCCCATGAACCTTTGGAATAAGGGAGATGTTCAACCCAGCAGGGAACATGGAGGGATCAGACTCACTACTGCCTTCCCCTAGAGGGGGCAGGAGTGACCCACTCTTCTCTCCAACTCTCTGTGCCTCTTCCAGCACTCAATGCTACGCTGGGAGCCAGGCAGCTGAAGGCTAGAAGGACTCTCAGGTTGCTGGCCAGAGAGCCTAGCTGTCTGGGAGCCCCGTCTTCCCTGGGGAAAGGCACTGTCAGGATGGGTGGAGTACCAGTGAGGGAACGGTACGCTGTCAGTGTGAACAAGGTGAGGAGCAGGGTCCCCAGGGGCATGTGCGGACGAGAGCCGTCTAGGCAAGTAGCAGGAGTCTTGATGTCCCAAGGGCTTGTCAACTGACAAGCTGAGTTCTGACTGACTGAACTCGGCCTCACCCCATTCTCAGAGGCCAGGCTCTCCCTTCTGGTTGCTCAGAAAGCAGCTAAGGTAGAAAGGGCCCTGGGCTAGGAAACAGACCCCTGCCTCCGATGAGCCCCCAACATCGGGTAAAGCTTAGTCTCTGAGCCTCAGTCTCCTTTAAGTAAAGGGGGAGACGCAGTCCCCAACCCTCGTCTCTACCACAACCAGAAGACTCAAAGTGAAATCAGCACATAAGCACAGGCTTAGAGCTGTGGATCTTAAGTTCCTGAGATTCAGTGGGTCGGCCCAACTCTGCTTGGAGACAGAGACTCAGAAGTCAGGAGCCCCTCAGCCTCTGGGTGGGGTGGGGGACGGAGCCGAAAGAATGGAGGCGGGATAACATGAAGGCAGCAGAGACAATGGCAGCTTTGAACCCTCCCAGACCTTTGTACCTGGGGTTGATCTCGTTCTTCACAAGGGTGAAGTAATTGTGCATCTTGTGCCACAGGGTGGGCTTGGGCAGGCTGCCGTTGGCGTGGATGGTGTGAATCTTTGCCATTTCTAAGGCGATTAGCCTAAACAGAAAACAGGAAGAGTAGAGCATCAGTGTGGGGCAGGCCCGTCCCAGCTCAGCCCCTCCTGACCAGAAAGGGGTCCCACAGGGTGAGGACCGCGGGCCAGTCAGAGGGCTGAGGGTGGGACAGCTCTTTTAGGGATTCTCGCTCCTGGAGCAGGAAGGTCTTAGCGGAAGGCATGAAAATGACGTAAGGCCTTTAGCCCAGCAGTGACCTTTCCAGAACAGGAGCTGGGGCTGCTTCAGGGAGCAGGAAGGCAAAGCAGTGGGCCGCCAGCCACAGGTCAGCGACCCTGCCCCACCCCAAGGTCGTGTACCCACAGCAACCCCTGAGGACAGAGGGGTCACCTGGGGATGGGGGCAGTGGCCCTCCTCCCTCCCTGGACTCTGATCCATGCCCTCAGGGGGAGGTGAATGCAGGGCACCGAGGGATCAGGGGGGTGGTGATGCCAGGCTGGGAAGAAATGCCTGCCTCTTATCAGCCTGGCCAAGGTGGGGAGGGAAGCAGGCCGGCCCAGGGCAGCCCCTTCCTCTGCGGCAGGGAGTTGATGCTGGCGGCTGGGTGCCAAGGACGCAAAACAAACCAGCGTTCTATTTTCAAGTCCTCCTGTGGACATTATCCAAGGTCCCGGGAGAGAAGGAGGGGGCGGTGGGGAAGGGGGCTGGGAGAGGGCGGGGGCGGATGGAGGACTGACCGGTCAGAGAGGGAGGGCCTTGATAAGGACCCCGGCGTCTGAGGCCCTGCATCCCAGCTGGGCTCCCCCAGTCCTCTGGCAGCTCTCCCTTCTGGGGCCCCACCCCCAGCCCGGCTGCCAAGCCTCCAACATTCACGCTTCCTTCGCCTCTGCCTGTTGCTCGAATAATAATCACTGGGAAAGACAACAAAGGCATTGGCTGTTTGAAACCTTGTTCCTGAGCTGTTCCAGGGACACCCCTCCCCTTGCCAGGTCCTGGGAAGGGGCAGGCCGTCACCCAACAGGATAGCAGGGCAGTCTAGGGTCTCCTCCGGAAGCCCCCCAGGCTCCCAGCTCCTGAAGGGTGGAGGGGGCAGGGGGTGTGGCAGCCACCGAGAGGGTGAGCGGGTGAGAGATGAAGGCTGTGCTTTCAGAGGCTAGAGGCCCCGGGGCAGGAGGGAGCCCGCCAGGGTTTTAGGCGAGGCAGGGAAATAGACCTGAGACCCAGGCCTTCCCTTCCCAAAGGAAGATTCTGACTAGAGCATGAACAGAGCGTTTCCTTGAATATCAATAGGGCTGTTGTCTGGAAAAGCAATGAAAGTAACCTCAACACTCAGCATTTTTATGCTGCAAAGCCTCAGCAGGCAGAGGCTGGGAGGTGGGGGTCAGGGGAACGGGGGACATGGCTCCCCAAGGCGTCCTCTTTGCCTTTCCCCGCAGAGATCCACCTTCACCCGAGAAAGATAATGGTCTATCCTTGGAAAATCATCAGGGAAGAGCCTACCTCCTACACCTATCCCAGTTTCTGGCTCTCCCCCAAATGTAAAGTTGTTATCGAACCTACATCCATCTTCAATCTTCCTGACAGTGCTAATTGTTTCACGAGAGAACAAGGAACAGCACCATATTCATAGAGGTGGCCGGAGACTGGGAGGGACCTAGGGAGGACCTGCCAATATTTGAGCTTATTTACAAAGACTTGAAGGAGAGCTGGGAGCAGAGCGTAGGAGAAGCCAGGCCATGGTTCCCCGGGCCCCCACCCTCCTCTGACCTCCTACCTCCAGCCTGGGCACTCAGCGGGAGCCTGAGAAGACCACTCAACAGGTCTGTATGTCCCCCTAACTACACACACACACACACACCATACAACTGAACATAAATATCCCAGGGCCTGACCAGTCCCAGAGGCAGTGCTCCGGAGTACTCGAGGGGAACGCATCTCAGAGTCCCTTCTAAGTCCCTGGAGGGCCTGTCAGGGGTTCTCCACAAATAGGCCAGGTGCACTTACTTGGGGTTAACTGAGTAACAGGTGAGGAAGCAAGGAACCTTCTTGGTCTGCTCCCTAGATGGGCTTTTATTGTTTCTCCCCGGTATTTGGGCGTATTTGGAAGGCTCCTTCTCCTTGGCTGGGACGGGACTGATCCCAAAGATCCCAGGCCAACCCCTAGGCTGCTGTCCAGGGTCAGGAGTCAACCTCAGCCTGCCTGGGACCTCGCTATAGTTGGAGGGCTCCTTGGAGGGCTCCGCACGCAGGTGCGGCTCGGGGGTGGGGGTGGGGGTGGGGGATTCTGCCTGACATCCCCGCCCAGAAAGGTTAGAGGAGAGAAAGGCACTCTGGGCTCCTCTTTAGTTCTCCCCGTTCCAGACCCCACAGAGCCATCCACAGTGCTTGAAGGTTAAGTCTACTTCCTGGGTCCTACACATCCAGGCATTCAGTGGGAGGGGCTCCCAGGGGGTCATGTGTTCTTGTGGGCCTCTGGAAGGAAGGCTTGGCAGCTGCCCAAACCTGGGCTCCCACTTTGTTGGGGGAACCTGGAAGGAGCTCAGACTGGGGGAGGGCTGATGTCTCTCTGTGCTGCTAAACCCAAGCTCACCCTGGATGGGGCCCATTCTCCTAGCATGCTTGAGCTCCTGGCAGGACGGGAGGGGCAGGAAATCCTGGGCGCTCTGGGGATTTGGCTCAGATTTCATTTCCAAGGCTCTGAGAGGTTTCCAGGTCAGACATGGGGTGGGCAAAAGGGCTGAGACATGAGGCCAGGAAGCAGAGCCCTGCTGCATTTAGGGAACCAGGTCCTTTGGTCTCAGGTTCACCAAATTCTCACTTGCCTCCCTAAGAGGCAGGTACCCCTTCTAACGGATGCCACTAAAAATCCATTCAAAGCAATGGCCCCTCTCTGCAGAGCAAAGTGCGTGCACACGCACTTTTCATGCAATTTCAGGAAGTTCACAGACCTTATGACTCATTCATGGACTCCACTCTATGCCGAGGAAGCTGGCCAAGGCCTGAGGAATCGTAGGAATGAATGGTACCCCGGGCCACCTTCTCACCTGAAGAGCCGGGGCTCCCGGATGTGCTCGGGTCCCAGGGCCATGCCCCTCATGTACTCGTAGCACAGCCCATTCTGGAAGGTGCAGTAGAGTTTGGGGGCGCAGCCATGTGCTCGCAGCAGCTGGAAGTTCCTGACCTCATTCTCCCGGTCCACCAGCAGCTCGGTACGCTCCCCGTACACCCGCACCAGCACGCAGTCCCGCATGTCCTCCTCCACGTAGCAGGCCACCAGCTTGTTGGTGATGCCATCAGTGAAGCGCTGGCATGGGGAGGGGGAGCACAAGAGCGTGTGGGGCAGGGTCTCTGCTCTTGCCCCATGGCTCCCCAGCTCCAGCATGGGGTGCTCATTTGCATGCCCAGCACAACCACGCAGAACCCCCCCCCATTCTTTGGCCCTCTAACTTAAGAGGAGCTCAGCACTCTTTCTAATGCCTTACCCTCCTCAGTGCTTGGGATAGCCTGAGTTCGAGAACAAAACCTCGGCTCAGGCACCCTCACCTCTCCTGGGTCTGGCAGATGGGATTTGGCAGTGGAAGAATTTCCACACTCCTTGGTGGGAGAAGCCCCCTCCCCCCTTCTTACTTCTCCATCCCTGAAAGAAACCTCCATGGACCAGAATGTGGCCAGGGAGGAGCGGGAGCTGCCCAGGACAAGTACTTTCTGACCCAGCTGCCTCTCACCATCTGCCCAGCCGGGGACTCTTTGCTGCACCTCACGCCCCATCCAGCAGCGGAGGTGCGGGAGGTACAGAGGTTGGCACCCAGCTGAGCGCTTTGGTGGTCGGAGCTCCTTAGGGCCTCTGAGTTCCAAACCAGAAGAGACAGTAGGCCATGGGCTGGGGAAAACAGACTCTCTGGGTACGGTGGCAAGGAGGAATGAACCATGGAATTTATAGGGCACAGTGTGACAGAGCTGGTAGGGGCTCTAGAGGACATCTGAACCGATTCTAGGTGGGGAAACTGAGGCCCAGAGAGGGGAGAGACTGGCAGGTAGCACGTTCAATCAGTGCTAGAATGAACTTCAGACCTGCTGGATCCCTTGTGGGTCTTACAACCAAAGTGGGTCTTTTATTTTGAAAATGCTACCCACCCATCCTTCCCCCAAGAGGTGTCTGTCAGCCTCCGCACTGGGTGGGGGAACCTGGCCTTTCCCCACCCAGAAGGCCCTGGCAGCACCAAGCCCCTGCCACTCCAGCACTAGCTGCAGGTGCCGGGCTCAGGACTCCTTCCTCCGCACGCAGCTCCCAGAGGGGCTGGCGGGGGAGGGTGAGCAGGTGAAGCCTCTTCAGAGGATGCAGATCAGCTGGGGAGTCTGCCTGAGGCTCCTCAGTGGGAGGCTCTGCCCACATCTGTGTCCCCGAGAATGTGCCCAGCTGGGGGGTGGGGAGGCCCCCTGTGTGGGGGTGCTGAGCCTGAGCCTGGGGCGACGGGGAGGGTTTCCACCCAGCGCGGGGGCCCTGGGCTAGCCGGAATTCCACACGGTGGCTCCTGGGACCGGCAGGAACCGCTCAGAGCCTGGAGACTTTGCTCCCACCACCGGCTGGAGAAGGGACAGGGATGTGTGTGTGTGTGGAGGTGGGGGGCTCCCTTAAAAGTTCCTGCCTCCTCAGGTTTCAGCGCCGGCCGCGCGCGCTCCTCCGGGCGGCGAGGGGCACCGGCGCACGGCGACAGGGGGTGGGGCCCGCGCGCGCAGCTTGCTGACGGTGGGCAGGTGGACCTCCGGCGGCCCGCGAGCCCCGGGAGGAGGGGGGTGTGGGGGCCGGGGGGGGCGTGTGGGGGCCGAGGGAGGTGGGAGCCTGGCTCTGCTTCGGGGCCAGAACAGACGAAGCAAAATACACACCCAAACCACCATTGCAACCCTGCCCTGCGCACCCGTGGGACCGCCACCCGGAAGGATGCACGGACAGACATCCACGCATCCCCGCTCCAACCCCGACAGGGCCCCAGCCCGGCCCCGCGCCCGCTCGGCTACCTTGGTCCGAACTTGCTCGGGCTTCCAATGCGGCCGCAGCTCCTGGATGAGGCGCAGGGCGCCCGGGAGGATGTCGTCCTGGTCCACGGATATGCCGAAGCAAGGGACGGCGGCGGCCCTCGGGGCGCCCGGCGGCTCCCGGCAGCCCGCGCTGGCCGCCGCCTTCTCCTCCATGCCCCATGAGCACTGCGGGCACGGCGCCTGCCGCCGCAGGTAAAAGGGCGAGCACGGCAGAGGAGCCGAAGGGGGCACAGCCATTCCCAGCAGCCCCACCCCCTCGGAGCCGCCGCGCGAGCGCTAGCCCCTGCGGGGGGGCCCGGCGCGGCGGTGGGAGTGGTAGAGGAGGGGCCAGGGGAAGTCCATGACTCAGGAGCCCGCTGCCCGCTCCGATCGGCGCCCGAAGCCGACCCGGGAACGCCGGAGCCCGCCGCGATTGTGACATCATCACGGGCGGCAGGCCGCGGGGCGGGGGCCCGGGAACGCCCCCGCCCCGCCCCGCCCCCGCCCCGGCCCCCAGGCCGCCGCGGGGTCGGCGGCCGCCGCTACCTGGAGCGCGGGGCGGGGGTGACGCCCTCGGGGAGGCCGTGACGCCGGGGGCGGGGCCCGGGGTCGCCCCGCCCCGCCCGCCCCGCCCCCACCCGGGCCCCAGGCCCCGCAGCGCTTGTCGGCCTCTGAGCCCGGCGAGGTGGCCGGCCTCCTTCCTCTTGCCTCGGCGGGGGCCGCTCTCCCCGGGCAGCCTGGGGCAGGGCCGGGGGAGGCCTCTTCCTGCGCCTCTGCTCCAGCCCTGGTGGATGGAGATCCGGCTGCCTCCAAGAGGTCAGCTTGGACTCGGCCACCTGTGCCCCAGGTCCCTCCTGGAAAAGGAGTCCCCTGCTGCATCTCAAAGGCCCTTCCCTGCAGGGAACTCCCCACGCAAATCCTGCCTCCCCCCCCCCCACGCATAAACGAGGTGCAGAGGTGACATTGGGTGATGCATGTGGAGGGTGGGTGTGCCAATGGGAACCGAGCTCGCTTGTCTTCAGCCCGGGTGGGAGAGCTCTCGAGGCCCCATCCAGAAAAGTGCCTACAGAGAAGGGGCCTTTTTGTTTCTCCAAGTTGTTCCTTTGGCCTCTTCAGGAACCTCTCAACCACAAGGCCCCTATCATTATTGCCTTCCAGAATCCAGCTCTGCCCAGCGGAACTTCTGTGATAGTGGAGACGTTCTATATCCGTGCTGCCCAGCGCAGTGGCCACTAGCTACATGTGATTGTCCAGCACTTGAAATATGGCTAGTGTGACATTTGACTTAATTTTAAGGTAAACAGCTATATGTGGCTATGATATTGGGACAGCTCAGGAGATGATGGGGAAGCCTGCCTATTTAAGGTCACGGAGCCCCAGGATATCGAGCTGGAAAGGACACGGACTCCAACTCTGCCTTTTTGCAGTGAGGAAATAAAGCCAGGCTGGCAAGAGAACTTAGAAAATGGGGCAGGGGGTCCAAGGCTGGGATCCAGGGTCCTGAACACGGGCTCATGCCCTTGGCTCTGCTCAGGGACCCTGCAGACAACTCCTGCCTTTGGGAATCTGCCCTAGAGGAGCCCCTGGGTCCCACACAATCCCAAGGGGTGGCAGTTCTAGAGGTATGAAGTTTGCTGGGGGCCTGGTTGGCCACTCCGTGCTTTGCCCCTTTTTGGTCAAAAGAGGGGTGAACAGCTACCACGAAGGGGGACAGCGTCCATGGCTTCAGGTTGGTGCTTTCATTCCCAACATATACACCCCATGCCGCTAACCCGAGGAGGAAGAGTGGGAGAAGACTTCGAGTCCCTGTCGAGTCCCATGTCTGTGCGAGGGGGGACAGCAGTGTGTGGCTGTGTGCTTGTGCATGTGGGCCCCTTGCTAGGGTGTGTGCGGCTCCGTACCCGAGAAAATACGCCTGCATGGGATCAGGTGCCCCAGTCATATGGGCTGGCTTCTAATCTTGACTTTACACATTTCGACGAGCCATCTTGGTCAAATGCCTTCCATCCTCTGAGGCTCCGTTTCCCCACATGTACAAAGGGAGTATCAGTCAGATCCCTGGTGTTCCACATTTTCAGGTGATGGTGTCTTAGATTGCACGTGTAAATGGTGATGTGGGCCAGGGGGTTAGGGGGTTGGCCAGGCATGGAAGGCAGGGTGGAGCCTGAGCTTGAGGCTGGCTTCTACCAGCTAGGAGCATCTTTCTGACCCACGGTCTACGGTCAAGGCGTTAGCCCAGGTCCTGCAGGGGCTGGAGGGAACACGGAGCTGGCTCTGCGTGTAAGCAACTCCACCAGAGCGGGGCTGAACGGCATCATCCCTGCACGCAGGAACCTGTGTGTGCAGGTGAGTAGTTTGTCATTGTGTCCCATTCCTGTCTGCACAGGATCCACGGCTGCCTCTTGTCTCAGACCCCAGTGAACCCAGGGGCAACAGGGTTGTGAACATGAAGTCTTTATTCTGTTTGTTCTCAAAGCAGGGAAGAGCTGGTGCTGGAGGCAGGGCGAGAGTCCGGGAGGAGCTCCACACCCCATGCCCCTGTGCGAGGGCACAGGCAGGGGAGTGTCCCAGAGGGTGCTCTAGCTCCGAGCTAGGGCCAAAGGGAGGGCCCACCTGGGCAGCAGAGGACCTCAGCGGGCCAGGGCAAAGCCAATGCGATTGTTATGCCGGTCAAACTCCGTGTAGAACTTGCGGATGAAGCTGGCCCCCAGGACCCAGAGAGGCCCGGTCGGCGGCGGGACATCCAGACCATGGAGGGCCAGCGTGCACAGGTCATCATTGCCATAGGGATCCTGGCAGGAAGCAAGAGGGTTTCCCCCACTGCCCGCCACATTACTTTTCTCCTTTCCCCTTGCCCGACCCCAGCAGCTATCCTCAGCAATATCCTCCCTTCCTCCCCCATCTACTCCGGCCTCTCTTGCTCTTTCAACCCATCATGCATCCTCCTGGATGCAGGTACTGAGCTAGACACTGGGCAAGTAATACATCAGGCACAGTGCTACCTTCAAGAGCTTACAGTCTGGCAGAACTTCTGACCCTAGGCAAGTTATTTAGCTGCCCTAAGTCTATTGAGTATAAAAGAGGGATAAGAGTAGAGGAGCATAGCATTACTGGGGGCAGTTGCCAAGAAGATGGAGACAAGGGGATGAGCACAGTGATTCCCAAACTTGGCTGCACGTTGGAATCCCCTGGGGAGTTGTGAAAAAAAACACTGATGCCCAGGCTCCACCCCCAGAGGTTCTGATTTAATAGGTATGGGATGTGGCTTGTTACTGGGATTTTTAAGGACTTACTTATTGATTTATTTATTTATTTATGAGAGAGAGAGAGAGAGAGAGAGAGAGAGAGAGAGAGAGAGCACGCGCGCACGCACAAGATGGGCACAGGGAGAGGGAAGGACAATCTCAAGCAGACTCTGTGCTCAGCGTGGAGCCTGATACAGGGCTCAATCTCACAACTCCAAGATATGACCCTGAGATCATGACCCCAAGCCGAAACCAAGAGTCAGACGCTTAACCAACTGCACCACCCAGGTGCCCCTTGTTACTGGGATTTTTTTTTATTTTATTTAAAGATTTTATTTATTTATTCATGAGAGACAGAGAGAGAGAGAGAGAGAGGCAGAGGGAGAAGCAGGCTCCCAAGGAGCAGGGACCCTGGTGTGGGACTCGATTCCAGGACCCTGGGATCATGACCTGAGCCGAAGGCAGACGCTTAACCATCTGAGCCACCCAGGCGCCCGTGACTGGGATTTTTAAAGCTTCCAGGTGACTCTAACATGTAGCTAAGTTTGAGAACCACTGATGTGGCATAAGGCCTGGTCCATTTTAGAGGGCCCCTGCCCGCCTGTCCTCTCTGTTATTGAGGGGCAGCTTGGAGCCTCACCTGTAACACGTAGTCTGCGCTGGTAAGTGTGTAAGCTCTGCCTCCAAGGCGGAAGGAGATGTCGGGGAGCGTAGGCACCTGGTTACAGTTCACGACATACTGAGGGGAAGGCAGAGGGAGCCCCGTTGAGTGCAGGAAGTCCCCCAGCAGACACAGCCCCGTGCCTGCGGCTGGACCCCTCTACTGGAGGGGGCTGGGCACACGGCCTACCCCCTCTGGGGGATAAGCCACACATGGGAAGAGTGAGCAGAGAGGAGAAGGCCCAGAATGGCCCCATTTGGGACCTACAGCTTCTGGCGTAATTCTGGGGCCCGGACAAGGTGGTGCTCCCCCGCTTCTGGTGCCCCTGCTACCCCAGCTTCTTACTTCATTTGTGCTCAGCTCCTTGGCCCCCAGGGTGTCCATGAGCAGCCTCAGGGAGCTGGTGGGACCCGAGATGTACGATGCACCGGTATCGACCACTACCATGCAGCCCTCTTCACAGACCACGGTGGCCGACCTCACAGACACCCTGGGGGAGGCCAGTCGGAGCGTCAGACAGACAGCAGGCTGATGGGACACCACCAGGCTGCATAGCTTCCCTGAGTGAGGCCGGTGACAGGAGGCCATGCTGGTGGTCCTGGGATGCACTGGAGGATGGGAAGGCGTGCGCTGGAGGAGGAGAGGTGCTGTCCCCTCCCCCAGCACGTGGCCTGGTGACCCGCTGCCTCCTCTCAGTGGACTCCCTCCCCTCTGCTCTTCATATCTCCATGTTCCCCAGCCCTGGACAGAGAGCTCAGAGAGCAAATGTTGGCTGTGCCTCAGGAGAGAGGACAAGATAGTAAGGCTGCCCCTTCCCACCCCCACCCCCAGCAGCAGCATTTTTGGAGAGCAGGGAGAGTTGAGCGTTCCTGACCCTTTCATTTTGATCTGCCAGGAGCCAGTCTGGCTGACGCTCACGTAGTGGAAATTGCCTTGGTAATACTGGGGGTCGCTGCCTCCCAAGACAAGCTCTCCTCCGAGCAAGTGGGAATCCCTAGAGGAGAGATCACAGCTCCTGAAGACCCATAACCTGGAGACCCAGCACCCCAGCAACAAGGGAAGTTGAGCAAGGGGACGGCGTGGGGCAGAGGAGGGCGGGAAGGGTGGCAGGGCTGGGAAGCTGCAGGAACACTGCTTCTCCACCTTTCTCGCGCCTCCCCAAGCCCAACCGGACGGTTCAGCTGCACCCGATCGAGCACCCCCACCCCCCAGAGAAGGGTCCGGCACCAGGACAGTGAGTAGAAGGCAAGATGAGTGTTGGCCACACCCTCACTTGGGTTTGGGGAGCTGCAGGTTGAGCCAATGCATGGGTCGGGGGGGCTCTTGAGGACCTGTGGGGTGAGGGTGGGTAAGGGGCAGGAGGCGAACTGAAAGGAGGGGCGGACAGCTTCGGCATCGGGCAGAGCCTGGGCCTGCGGAGGCGAGTTGGACTTGGTGCTGGCGTATGTGAATCTGGACCCGATGTTCAGGAGGGTCAGGGCCATGTGGGGGCAGGGGCTCAGCTCCTTACTTGGAATTTCTGCGGAGAAAGAGACACAGCAGAGAGGAGGCCTATGTTTCCGCGGAGCCTCACCAGCCTCTTCTTGGGCAGGGTGGGCATTATGCCCTCTTTTTACCTTTTAGGTGAAGTCACTTGCCTGAGGTCACGCAAGGGGTGGGTGGGGTGAGCGGAGCCAGGCTCCTGGTGCCCCTTCCACAGCTGACCCCCTTGCCTTCCTCTCCTCCCTGCTGCACAACACCCCCACCCAGCTCAGGGCCTACCCTGGGGGGTGGGTTTCCCCCGTGCATGTGCGGAATGGGGTTCTCCAGCATACGTGTGCGTGGGGCTTTGGCACACGCTATGTGGGCACGTGCACATCACTGCCCTTGTACAGAGACACATGTGCAAACACCAGCCACCTCTGCCCCACTCCCAACACTTCAAGATCCCTCTGGGGTTCCCTCCTTCTTGTCCCAGGGTCAAGGAAGAGGCAGGCCCTCTTCTCAACAAGGCTCTTCTTCCTGCCTGTGGGATTCTCCTGCCTCCCGTGGCCTCCAGGCTCCTGTGCCCTCAAGGATCTTCTCCTGTCTTCCACAGTTTCAATCTCTTGCTTTCCATTGACTTCTTCCTCCACCTTCAAGCAAGCTCGGGCCTCCCCTAGCATTTCCAAACACCCACCCTTCTCTCTGCTTCTCCCTGCATCTCCACCTGCACCCCCTTCCTGACATTTCCTTCCCTGTCGCATCTCTCAGGGCATTCTACATCTGCCCTCACCTCCTAACACCCTCATCTACCTCTCAACTGCTGGTCCTCTGGCCATGTTCCACCTCTAAAACAGCTCTGTCAGAGACTGCCCCGGACACGGGGCCCATCGGTGGGCTGTGCTCAATGCCTTGCATTTTCTTTTCTCCTTTTTACCTTTATGATTTCTCTGGGCCCTGACCCTCCCCTCCACTAGCCTTATGTTCCTTCCCTTAGGATCCCTCATGTCCAGCTCTTACTGTCTTTCCAAACCCAGCAGCCTGGGGCAGATTACAGCCTGTTCAGCAGCCGACAAGGGCTGCCTCCAGGCCGGCTGAGCTCCACATAAGCTCAGCCCAGAGTGGAGAGACACCTATGGGTTTCAGCCCTCACCCCGCTCCCTGTTGCTGCTCATCATGTTGTGATGTTTCTTGTCTTCCTTCCAGACCGTAGGCTCTCTGAGTGAAGGGACTCTGTCTTGTACACCGTGTTCATGGCTGCACCCCAGAACCTCCCACCGTGCTTGGCACATAAGCACCCAATATTTGTTGAATCAATGAGGGAGCAAATAAATGAAGGCATTGATGAATGAATGAAGTCAGCTTTCTGTGTGAGCGGGTCATGGGCCCCTCACAGTAATGCTTTACTTCCCATTACCCCCACCCTGCATTTTCCTCTTGTTCTAGAGCAGGGCTAAGAGAACTTTCTATAATGATGGAAATGTTCTATATCTCTACTACCCAGTATGTAGCCACTAGTCATGTGGCTGCTGAGCACTGGAAATGTGGCCAGTGTGACTCAGGAATTGAATTTTTTAAAAATTTTAATTAATTTAAATGTAAGTGATGGTTTCCATATCGGGTAGTGGAGCTCTGCATATGGACTGAATACCACCTAATCATAAACACATCAAAATTCCAGTCCCAACTCTCCTCCTGCTCTCCCAGCAATTCAGCCTCTTCCCCCGCCCCCCCCCCCGCCCCGCCTCTGCCCCTGGAGTCCCAGGCTCACCTGCTGTAGTAGACGGAGAAGACATCCTCCTTTAGCACCCCCTGGGAGAGGATATGATCAAAGACGGGGGTGACCCCGCCAACAGCCTGTGCGGGGAAGCCCATGCCCAGAACCCCATCAAACTTGGCCAGCATGAAGGGGATCAGGGGCAGCTCTGTGACCTCTCCAAACGTCTGTGTCACTGTGATGCCGCCCACCTGTGGGAGGAAGGACCAGAGGAGACCAAGGCTACTGCCCTGTTCCTGCCCAGGGTCTAGTCTAGGGCCCACATGCCCTAGGGTGGAGCGATCCGGGATGAGACCATTTCGTCAATCCCTGCCCCTCACCACCACATATCCTCTCTTCTAATACTCATGCGGGCTGTGGGGGTCCAGAGAGAACCGGGATGGCCCCGGGACTGGGAGGGGCAGAGGCTGAGGGGGCGAGACTGCCAGGAAGTAACAGAAAAGGCTCCAGGAGCTCCCACACGCCTCCCCAGGGGCCCAGCTTCTACACGGGCAGGACTGGGCCTCCGTTCCCCAGCCCCACTGTGGGTAAGGATTTCTTCAGCCCAGCCAGGCTTTCTCCCCCGGTTTCACAGACAAGGGGAGGGTAAGGACTCCCACTGATTTGCTCTCGCGTTCCACGTGTACCCTGCCATAACTCTGACAGCAGAAGCTGGAGAAACCCCAGAATGAGAGGGTCAGGTGCAAACCAAATGAAAAAAAAAAAAACAAACCAAGCCCTGGCCTTAATCCCAAACTTTAACCTCAGCTGTGACCTTAAAACCTATGCCTGACCCTAAAACTAACTCTGACCCTTATGTCACCAGTACCGCTGACCCTGCCTCGGACCCCGATTTCAGTCTGGGGTCTGGTTAAGAAAAGCCCAGTCAGAGCTGGGTGGCCTCAGGCAGGTTAGCCGACTCCAGGCTGCAGGGCTCAGGACGAGCTCTCCCGTGTGCTCGATGTAAAAGGCTCCCTAAATCACCCAGCGTGGAGCCAGGAGCTCAGGTTTGCTGTGTCCCAGGCACTGCAGCTTTGCCTCACCAGCCTCTGGCAGGCGGCGGGGCAGGGTTCTTCCCCTCCCCAGGCTCCAAGGTGAGCTGAACTGTACCCTCCTCAAGTATGGGCCCTCAGGTGGCAGGAGATGTTTGGGGACAGGAAGGGCAGGGGTCCGATGACCTGGGGCACTCCCACTTACAGTCACCATGTCCTGGCTCAGGAAGCCTTTGACCTTCCCAGTTCCATAGTGGATGGTGAATGCTGTCCCGTTCTCCATGTAGCTGGAGGATTCCGAGGAGTCATAGAGGCTGTGAATCTCTGGCAGAGGGACACAGGCTCAGGTCTGTCCAAGAGAGGCCTGGACAGGGGGGCTTGGAGGCAGGTGCCTTGGGCGTATGGTCCTGGTGGTTGAGGGCTTAGGTGCAGGGGTGGGGTGGCCCTGAGGCTGGAGGCTTGAAAATGTGTTTCATCAATCAAGGACTGTGTTTCTTGGGCCCCTGTCAGGTGTCCATTATCTGTGAGAATTTTGTCTCAAATGAAGCATTTCAAAGTAATTTCTAATACAGGGATGAAGAAAAGACTCTGGTCCCAGTAAGCACTCACTAAGAGGTTGTTGACTAAGGAAAGGGGTAGGAGACCCTAAGTGTCTGGGTGGGTCTGAGAATTCAGTCCTCTCCCAATCACAGGAAAGGGGAGAAATGGCCTTGTGGGTGGGCTGGGGACTCTTCCTGCTTGCCATTTTCCCTGGGTGGTCATATCAGGAAAATGGGGGAATTTTCATCTCTCCTTCCGGGACAGTGGGAACAGGGGCAGAGAGGAGATAGCTCTGAGGGTGGCAGAGGGCGTGAGGCAGGACTGGCCAGGCATGGAGGGGGCTGGGGGAGAGGAGCCACAGGCCGTGCAGAGACGGGGGGCTTACCACAGGCCGTGTAGAGCGGGCTGCACTTGGTGGAGGGCACCCAGAGGTTGGCCGAACCCGTGTCAAAGATGACTTTGAAGGTCTGGGGTGGGGTGCCTATGCCAATCTCGCCATAGTACTGGGTCTGTGGGCGGGGGGAGGAAAGAGGCGGCTGAAGGGGCTTAGGAGCCCTGGGGTTTTGCCTGATACCCCCTCTGGCACTTGGGGTGAGATGGGGGTAGATCACACAGCCTCTCTGGGTTTCCATGTTCTGGCAGGGCCTGCGTGGAAGGCTGAGCACCATCCTAGGACTTCCCAGGAAGTGACACAAGAGGGCAAAATAAAAATACTGAAAATGAAACAGGGAGGTGCCCTACCTCTAGAGGGTCTGCTGACGTGATCAGCAGTCAAGCTGTGCGTCGCCCAGTCACAGAAACCTGCCCCCGAGGTCACGTACCCGTCCTGCCCACCGGGGACACCTCAGCTCGAGGCCCAGAGCCTGGCTTCCTGCGTTCCCAACCTAACTCTGCCTCTGGGCTCCTTTTTGCCCTCTGTGCTTCCGCCTTCCCAGCTCTGAAATGGGAATTTTATAGGTTTCCTAGTGTGTCTCAGCAACGCTGTCAGAGACAGCGTGGAAAGAGCACAGAAAGCCTTGGGCCCAAGAGAGAAAGGAGACGGAGGAGCAAGGCCGCAGCCAGGCACTCACATCCAGGTAGTTGGTGAGGACCACGGGGGAGGTGCTGTTGCCAAAGGAGAATCTCTTGGCGAACTGACTCCACTCAGCACCAAGCCTGGCCACATCCACGCCTCGCTCCTTCAGGCTTTCCCGGATGGAGGGCATTTTCTTCAGGAAGATCCTGGTCCAGGGTGAAGGAGGGAAAAACCAGAAGAGCTCTGCACTCCCCCATAATAATGGTGGGGTCCCCGAAGCTTCTAGGACAACTCTCCCTAACCTCGCCCAGGCACCGAAGCATCGCTCTTGGGCTCTAAGGCCTCTCAAGGAGGATTTGCAAGCCTCCTCGAGCCAACCGCACTGGAATTAAATAATAATCCTCAATGCACTTCCTTCTGTCTGATTTTGATCCCTATCACTACAAAGCCGTTTGTGCGTTCCTTCTTTCATGCCATACTTACATGCTGAACACTTACTCTCCGCCCGCACTGCCCTGGATGCTGGAGATAGAAAGCTAAAGATCATCGCTGCCTTCAGGGAGCTCCAGCAGGCGAGGAGCCCGAGGAGGAAGAGGAGGACACCCGGCAAAGGACATTCCCTCTAGGAGGACGACGGGCGCGCGCGCTCCCTTCAAGGCTGGGCCGGGGGAGGCAGTGCCGCAGGAGGCCTGTAGGTGGCAGCAGGCACCCACAGCAGCCTGCAGGGGCTCCAGATGCCAGGCCTGGGCTGCCGGCGGGAGCAGGGGGTGGGGTGGGGAGAGCAGCCAGCGTCCCCAGAGGGCCTGTGCCCCCTGCCCTTGGAAAGATGTGCCTTCTTGAGCCTGAGTCCCAGTCCTTCAGCTTCTTTCCCTGACACCTGCCTCTCGCCTTTGGGAGACAGAATTAAAGACACTGGGGGTGGGGGGTAAAGCAGACCGAGCTGCCCCCTGGTGAGCACCAAACACCACACTCGCCCCCACGTAGCCCTCATGAGGCCATCGTCCCCCCTCTATGATGAGGAAGCAGAGGTTCGCAGGGATGTGGTGACTCAGAAAGGATGCAGCTTGGATTCGAAGCAGTGTGTCTAGTCATGTTCCCCAGAGAGCGTCCCCAGGGCTCCCATGTGAAGGCTCTCCAAGGAAGCCTTGGGGGGGGGGTGTCCCTAGCTGTTGGCCAGGGGGTCCCGGGATTGCAGCCCAATTTATGGGGAAACTATCTTCCTTTCTAGCTGCTCGCCTACTTACAGTGTCCTTTCCCGCTCATGCCCGGCGCTCCCGGACCCCATCATGCCCACGGACCCCAATGCAGCTTTCCTGCTAGCCACGGTCCTATCTTAATGGACATGACTTGTTATAGTCATGTCACCGTTTACTGCTCACAGAGTAGTTTCACAATTATGATCTTATTCTCAGCCATCCCATGGGGTGGGTGATTATTCCCATTTTACAGACAGGAAAATGGAGGGGCAGAGAAGGCCTGATCCCAAAGAGGGTGCATTCTCTACCACTTACTCCGAACAGCCTCTGCTCTGGACCTTTGCTTTTACCGCTCCCTTTCACAAGTCCCTTCCCCCCACACCCCCCCTCTTCTGCGTCCCCCCCTGCTTTCTTCCCCCCCCCCCGGGCGCTCACCGCAGGCACAGTACGCACAACCTCATTCATGGAGGCAGTGCTGTCTGGTGCTGAGGACGCGGCAGGTGTGGGCACAGGCTTAAATCCCTTATTACTGTGTGATTCGGATCAACTTACCTAACCTCTCTGGGCCTTTTGTGCGCCCCATGAACTCCTCTATGAAATCAATGTGCAGATCAAACAAGTTGCCCACTGCTCAATAAATGGAAAGTGTGTGTGCGCAAGAGGCTAGGAAAGCACCTTGAGAATGGGGTCCTGTGTTCAGATCTCCCAAAGTGCCTTGCATGGCCCTGTGCACATAGTAGGTGGCAACATTTTGCGTTTCAAAAAGCCTCTTTCTCCACTCCTGGCCCAACTCCTTCTTCTTTTGTTTTTAAAGAGAACAAGGGAGAATGTTTTTACTTTGCTCTGCCTTTACCCTGGGGGGGGGGTGCGGTGTGCTGCGCCCAGGCACACTCTCACCCCACACCCCTACCCTAGCAGTTACCCTCTGGGAGCCTCTCACAAGTGACCTCCCTGAGCGTCAGGGGTCCTCACCTGTAAAATGGGACTGCTGGTTTGTTGGGAAGAGGATCTGAGATACGTGGAAAGATCCTGTGAAATCCTAGGCATTTTACAGGCTTAGCAACTATAATAGCCATTGTTGAAACCTATCCTCCTCCGGGCACCTGGCTGGCTTAGTCTTTAGAACATGTGACTCTTGATCTCAGAGTTGTGAGTTCAAGCCCCACGTGGGGTGTAGAGATTCCTTAAAAGTGAGCTTTTTAAAAAAAACAAAACACCCCACCCTGCCTTTTTACCTTGAGGTCTTCCGGTTGCCCCTGCCCTCCCCACCTGAAACCCTTTCTCCTCGAGGCCCTCATCCTCATCCTTCTCCCGCCTCTGCAGCCTTAATGAACCTGGTGAACTTAATGAGCCCAGTTCCCACAGGGCCTGGCCCTGGATGGGGCTGCTAGTTCGGTCTTCCTCCTCCCTCCTCTGGGCTGCCTTAAGCCTTTCTTTTAACACCGGTGACGATGCAGCCTATAGGACTAACACCAGCTGGCTTTTCCTGCATGTTGGTATCACGCTGAGAGCTTTACACACGTTATCTCATTAAATCTTCAAAGCAGATCTGTGAAATAGGTGCTGTTATTATCTCTGTTTTAAAAACGGTAAACCAAGCCCTCTAGGGGTTAAGTAACTTCCCCGGGCTTTCAGAGCTAGTCAGGTCTGCTGCCGGGGCAGGATTTATTTGTTTTATTTTATTTTATTTTTTGCTGGGGCAGGATTTAAACCAAGACAATGTAACTCTAGAAGACTTGTATTCAACCACTATATATATTGTTCTTCCTTGGTAGGCCTCCCCATAGCACCCCCTCCTTAATAATTAGGCTGTGAGCTCCTTGAGAACAAGGGGTAGGTCTTAATCATCCCCACAATGCCTCGCCTGGTGATCTGTGCAGGAGCAAAAGCTTTGGGCAGAGATCAAATGACATGACTTTTCGGCCTGGGTCGTGTGCCGCTGTTGGCCATAGGACACTGGCGAGTCACCTCTCTGAATGGGATGCACCTCCCTGCCCAGCTGGTCGTGAGGACTATATGACACCCCCTATCTGGAAGCCAGGGGTGTCAGGAAGGTGGGAACCCCCATGCCCCCCGCCAGCCTCGCAGCCTGAGTTACCGTCCATAGGCGCCAGTATCTGCAGGGAGACCGCAGGCGAAGGTGCCCCAGAGCACCAGCAGGAGTCCCCAGCGAGGCGTTCTGCTCCTTCGGTCCATGCTTGGCCTGGGTGCTCGGCTCTCTCTGGGATCCCCTGAAGCCTTGTGGCTCCCAGAGCCCTTCTCCTTTTATAAGCTCCACACTTGGGATGGTCGTGATTTTGCTCGGCCTGGATTTATGATCCTGGGGCAGATGGAGGGCAGCCAGTAATAAATCCCCCCAGGGGATGGGGCTAGGTGGGTGAAGGGTGACCAGGGTTCGACGTAGAGCCGAGGAACCAGGGGAAGAAGGGCTGTGGGAAAGCAATACTGTGCCCCATGACACAAGCGACCCCATCTCGGCCTGGCCCTGTGACCCCCGACTAGGCAGAGGCTGATGAGAAACGGCCATGTTCAGGAACATGGTCAGGGCCCAGACAGGCGAAAAACGTAGGTTTCCCGCCTCCCAGCCAGACTCCCCACTCCATAGCCTTCAAGCTCCATCCTCTGCCTTAACCCTGGCTGTGTCACCGACTGGCCTCTCCCATGCTGCGTCTCAGTTCCCTTCTGGAACCTGGGTGACTCTTCTGTGGGAGAGCCAGACCTGGGGCCCCTGGGTCTGGTCTCCCAACTCCTCCTTCCCTTCCAGCTTGGCCCTGAGTCCCTTCCAGGCCCTGTCTCTGCCGCCTTCCTTTTTCCTTGTAGTTCACAGTCTGGGCCAGCTCTCCGTACACACAACTGGCCCCTAAATCCCAGGATCGGTGCTATTTATTCAGTCTCCGATGTCTTCTCCCGGCTGCTCCCTGCTCATTCTTCCGCGTGCATTTCAAATATCACCACCTGCTCCAGGCAGCCGGCCCTGATTCAGCTTGGAACCGACTGCCTTCTGCTGTGGGCTTCCACTGAGCGATGCGATCCCTTCTAGGAGAGCGCGGACCTCAGCTGTCCCCTATCAGAGTTACCTCTATAGACGTGTGTCTGTCTGCCTCTTGCCCAAAGAGGTGCTTAGCACTTATCAAATGAGTGAACTGGGGAACTGGCTCTAGGCTCATTGTTGGGGACCTGGATTCTGGTTTTGACTCTACCACGAACTTGCTATGTGACGTTAGGCCCCTCTCTTCCCCTCTCTGGGCCTCAGTCCTTAAATCTGTAGCACGAGACAGGGCTGGATGGGCCCAAGGGTGCCAGACACTCTAATGTTCTGTTCTTTGCCTCCAGGTTGCTGCTTTCTGCACCAGCTGGGAGCAGTGAAGACTTAGAGGAGATGGGGTGCTGGTGCGGCTCAGTAGGTAGAGCATCTGATCCTTGATCTCAGGGTGGTGAGTTCAAGCCCCCCTTTGGTCGTGGAGCCTACTTAAAAGAAAAAAAAAAAGACTTAGAGGAGCTAATCTCTGTTACTAACGTTGGCTAATGAATATGTTTGGTCCTCTGAGATTTTTTTTTTAAAGATTTTTTAATTTATTTATTGAGAGAGAGAGAGAATGGCAGAGAGAGAGCATGAGAGGGAAGAAGGTCAGAGGGAGAAGCAGGCTCCCCGCTAAGCAGGGAGCCTGATGCGGAACTCGATCCCGGGACTCCAGGATCACGACCTGAGCCAAAGGCAGTCGCTTAACCAACTGAGCCACCCAGGCGCCCCTGTCCTCTGAGATTTTAACACTCTCACCAAATGATGGGAGGATCTGGTGTTTCCTGGTGTAGACTCTTACTGGAGAACTTTCAGGCACTGTGGCTGGCACTGAGGGAAGTATCTGGGGGCAGGGGAAAACTTTTTTAAACCCCTCAGAGTTGGGGATCTGTCTTGTCAGATTGAAATAATATTTATTAAGCATTCTTATAGGTCTTGGTGCTCTTCATTCATTAGACAATATTCATCAAGCATTTGTTATTTGTCCGATGCTTTTCTAGACGCCGGGATTGCAAAGGTGACAAAAATAAATAACATTTCCACTCTCGTGGATCCCACATGTGTAAGAGAGATAGATTATCATCACAACATAAATATAAAATAATGATGATGGCCAGTAAGTTAGGGGGCTCCAGGAAGGCATCTCCAAAGAAACGACACTTGAGTTGTGATCTGAAGACCACGTAGGCAGGCAATGAATAGCTGGAGAGGGAAAGAAATGGAGTCCCGATGGGGGCAGCATGTGCAAAGGCCCTGTGGTGAGAAGAAGCACGATGAGAATAAGGGCCAAAAGAAAGCCAGTGTGGCTAGACAGAGAGCAGAGGAAGTGGGGCAAGAGAAGGGATGGGAGGCAGAGGGTGGGAAGAGCGAATGCTTGCTGAATGCTTCTTATGTGCCAGATGCCATCCTCAGTGCCTAATGCATTCAACTCTCATTAACAAACCGCAGGAGGTGGTTCCCTTATTATTCCATTTTATAGATGAGGAAACAGATACGGGAGGATTCAGAAAGGAACTTGCCGAGGGTCACACTGACAATAAGTAAGTGATGTAGTCAGCCTGTAAGCTTAGGTGGTATGTCCCGGAACTCATCACACATTTGACTCGAGTATCAAACCACAAAAGTTCTTGAGCTCCGTACTCTGTTTACCTGACGAGCACAAGGGGTAAACAGGTGAAGAAAGGAATGATGATGTAACCAGATGTGTTTTGCAAAGACATGGTAGCTACAGTGTGGCTTAGCAGGGACTTTAGAATGGTCCAGAATCATGTGGCATATGCCAATTAGCCACCGCCACAGAACTAGGTTGGATCAGGGGAGGTGGGCATGGTGGAGATGAAAAAGATTGGATGGCTTTGAGAAAAATTCAGGAAATAAAATTGGGTGATGGACGGGATATGGGATGTGAAGGAGAGGGAGGTTTCTGGATGCCTGGTGATACTGAGGGTGCAGGGGAAGAGAATCAGGATTCCAGAAGGGAAAGAGAGCTGGGAAGACTATGAGTTTGAGGACCTGTTGAGTGTGGGGTTCCTTTGAAATATCCTAGGTGGAAGGGGGCGGGGAGAAAAAAAAAAACTGTCCCAAGTATGACGTGAAATGGCAGGTGCACGTGTGGACAGGGGTGAGAGATTTATGTGTTATTTGCAATTGCTCATTAATGTCACAGATGTGAATAAAATTAGCCAGGGGCAAAGCAAAGAGCCAGGAAGCCTCAGACTCCAGGTTTCATGGGTCAGCGGTAGAAGAAGAGCCTGCACAGGAGACCACAAAGAAGACAGAGAGGCAGAAGGAAACCATTAGGTGTCTTTGGAGCCGAGGAGAGCCCTTAAGGAGGGATAGTGAGGGGCGCCTGGGTGGCTCAGTCGTTGGGCGTCTGCCTTCGGCTCAGATCATGATCCCAGGGTCCTGGGATCGAGCCCTGCATCGAGCCCCGCATCGGGCTCTCTGCTCCGCGGGAAGCCTGCTTCTTCCTCTCCCACTCCCCCTGCTTGTGTTCCTGCTCTCGCTGTCTCTCTCTCTCTCTCTGTCAAACACATAAATAAAATCATAAAAAAAAAAAAAAAAAAAAAGGAGGGATAGTGAGCAATGGTTGGTGCCGCTCCAAGGTCAGGCAAGACATGGGTTAAAATGTAGACAGGTTGGGATGCCTGGGTGGCTCAGCCGGTTAAGCATCTGCCTTCGGCTCAGGTCCTGATCCCAGGCTCCTGGGATCGAGTCCCACATCGGGCTCCCTGCTCAGCAGGGAGTCTACTTCTCCCTCTGCCTGCTGCTCCCCCTGCTTGTGCTCTCTCTGACAAATAAATAAGATCTTTTAAAAAAAAAATGTAGACAGGTGGCCATGGGGGCTGTTAATGGGAGCGGTTTTGGTGATGCAGAGGTCTGGGAATCCAGACAGGGATGGTGGAAGAGTGACGGGAAATAGGGAGAGGAAGGTAATATAGCACACAGGCCGCCGTTTTGAGAAGATGCGGATAAGGAAGGAGGAAGAAGTCATGGCTGCAGGAGAATGAGGACCAGGTGAGGGGGTTTCTCTCTCCTTTCCCCTGCCTGCCCCTCTCCCTCCTTCCTTTCGAATGGTGGGAGGGAGTTGAATATATTTGAAGGCCTAGAAAGGACTCGGTGGAGAGGAGGGATAATCACCACCGTAAGGCCCCTGCGCGGGTGGGAGTAGGGAAGACGGGCAGGCAGGGCACGTGCCCGTAGTCATTAACCTGCCAGGTCCTGGAAGCCGAGGGCCTTTCTGTGCGGTGACTGCTACCTTCTCAGACAAGCAGGGAGCAAGGACCTCTGCCGAGACTTGGGGCCAGATGGAGTTTGGAGGCATGAGGGACATGGAGGAGGCTTGAGATAGTTATAGAAAGTGAGAAGGGGCTGACTAGGGAAACTGAGCGGGTTTCTGGGAGGAAGGAGGACATTTAATGGCTGGAGATCACGCCTTCGCAGGAAGCGAGTCTGCCCTCTTCTGTGCCTCCCTGCTCCCCACCACAGTGCTTGGCCGCTCGGGCACGGACACGGGGACAGTGTGTGGCTGGCTTCATCCGGGCCTGGGGTGGTGTCAGGTGTGGTGATCAAAGAGGAGGGACAAAGGGATTTAGGATCCTGGCAAAAATGGTATCGGATGATAGAGTGTGGCCCAGAAGGGGGATGTGGGAAAGAAGGACCGCACAGGACAGATGGATGAACGGGAAGGGAGCAGGGGACTGCGGGCGAACAAAGGGCTGGGGGTGGGAACGGCCGAAGCCTAAAGCTGGCAGACAAAGAGCTGGTCAAGAGTGGGATGTTTGAGAGAGTCTTTTTCAAGGTAGAGCAGTGACAAGTGGTGGCAAAGCCAGAGCAGGATGCGGGGGTGAGGTCCTTGGCAGGAGGGCACTCAAGGAGGCGAGAGGCCAAGGTGCTGGCCAGGTCACCGTCTGCGTGGATGGTGATGTCATCCAGAAGGATCGCAGAGGGCACAGGGTGGAGGAAGGCTGTAAGTCAGAAGCCAAAGTCTTTGATAAATGAGGGGGCGGGACCTGCACCTCCGGAAATGACAGCAATGAGTGAGCGGGGGAGGGGAAGGTCCGACGCAAAAAGCAAGGGCCTGGAGGGAGAAGTGTCTCCTCCCAATGTCCACGTCAGCCCTGGGAGGCGAATGGACCCGTATTCCTCTAACACAGGAGGAAACCAAGACCTAGGGGCTATGTAATGGGTCCTAACTCGTAACCGGTGCAGAGTGGGGCCCCGCATCTCCCCTGCGCCATATCCTGTGTTCCACGGGGGGGCCAGCCGCCAAGGGGTCGGGGGTCCCGCCCCAGAATCTCACTTCTCCCCACCCTGAGGTGCTCTGCTGATGGAGGATCAGTCGGGGATTTCAGGAGGGGGACTGAAGAGTGAGATGGTCTCCCTTCCCGCCCGAGACCCTGACAAGCCTGTGACCTGCCCTGGCCAGTGCAGGCGACTGACCCCTCCCTCCCTGGCCCCTCCCCAAGCCCCAGAGCAGAAGGAGCATGAGGGTGGGCGGGGGGGGGGGGGGGCGGAGAGCAAATGGCGAGATGGAGTCAGCCCTGAGGCTACCCCTGAATGCGAGTGACCCCAGTCCTCTTTATGGAGCACCTGCCCTGCGCCATGAACTATTTTCTATTCTCTCGGCAGCCCGAGGAAGGGGGTGCTCTGGTACCCACTGTTCAGATGAGGAAGCCGGGGCTTCAGAGAGCTCAGGGAGGGGTGAGCTGAGCGCTCGGCCCGTCACTCCTGGCCCCTCTATGTGGCTGTGGGTGTCAGACATGCCTGGCAGAGCCATGGGATTCAAAAGAGGGGGTGCTGAGCTGTGGCCACATGGTAGGGAGCGCTGCCACCTCACGGTGATTTCGGGGTGGGGGAGCTCTTTGAAGCCCAGCTGCAGCTTAGACATCTGGCGGCGGCGGCGGTGACAGCTTGGGGCAGCAGGGTCCTCAAGTACATTTTAGGTTGACAGGACTCTTCTGTGGCAAAGGCAGGGCTGGGGTTCCAGCTCACAGGCCTGGGTGCCCTATGGCCCTAGGCACTCTCCAACCAAACGCCACCAGCAGTGGGACACAGGTGTGGATAAGAAGTGGGGATAACCCACCGGAGGGCAGCTCTGAGATGGAGGAGAGGCCTCCCAGGAGGTGGGCGGACAGGCCAGGTGAGGCCTCAGCTCCCAAGAGGGCGGCAGGGCCCGGAAGTAACTGTTTCTGGTTTCCCGGGGTCACTGAGGCTCAGAGGCTGGGACAGAGACGGCTGTTCCTTGCCCTTTTCCCGGCTCCCCTCAGTCCCCCTTCTGAACTCCTAGGCCAGGGAGCCTGACTCCAGGGACCAGGTGCCAGATCCAAGCGGGACGTTTCGTGGCCTGGAGTGGGAATGAGCAAGGATCCTGAGGTTTCCTGGAGGGTTCTCCAGGCGCGGCGGCTAAGCCAGGAGAGAAAGCCCTGGAAGGATCATCTCAGGGAAGCAGAGCCAGACCTATTCAGCCCCACAGTGCAGAACTGAGGCCCTGGGGGGAGGAGTGGCAGGGAGAAAGAACCCGGGTTTAGTTGGCTTCCAAGGCAGAACCGTCTAGCAGTTGGCACTGCTCAACGAGAGCGAGTGCCCTGCTGGGAGGCACGCTCTGACCCTGGGATCTAGGCTCTAGGACCCCTGATCTGGGATTTAGGATTCCGTGTGACCGGACCTGTGACTCTACCATTGTCTTGGGGATAATCCAGAGGAAGATGGCTTTACCGCGGGCATCTCTCCTCTCTGCCCTGTGGCTCTGCAGGGCTGTGGGCTGTGGGATGGGAGGGAGAGTGGTCAGGACCCTTATTGGGCTACCTCCCAAGCCCCCGTCAGCCCAGGGTCCACTTTTTCTCACAGAGGCTCCCCAGGATCCCACATCTAGGCCCCAGGCTGCGTCACCTCGAGGTCGGGGGTCATGGAGCTGGTGGAGGCCGAGGGAAGGGTTATTTTGCACCTGCCCTTTCCCAGTGGGGCAGAGCCCAGACGTGAGAACCCGTCAGGGGAAGCATAAATCCAGCCCGAGCCTGGCCCTCCGGTCAGATCCCACGGCCGTGTGTGCGCTGTGGGGTCGGGGCTTCCGGAGGCCAGGTCTCTCTCAGGAGACAAGGGGTGCCCAGGGTTTCTCTAAAAATGGCCCCAAACCCCACTTTGCTCCATGATATGGATCCCAAGGAGATTCGGGTGTTGTGACCAAGGCTGGGAGTGCTGAGCCGGAGGCTGAGGATGGAGGGAGAAAGACTGGCCGCTCCAAGAGCCTGATTTATGCTGCTTGGAGCCGGGCTTGGATTTATCCCTGGCCATCGTTGGTTTAGTGGGAAACTCTTGCCATGACCACTGCCCCGGGGAAGCGGGTAAAGAAGTGGAAATTGACCTTACTGAGCCTTCGAGCTGGGGAGATAAACATCTTCAGACCGGTCCTGCTTCTGTCCATTAAGAGCGAACAGGGAAGCTGGAGAAAAGATTTAAAAACGGCCATGTCTTTCTTCCACCTGACCTCCTGCACGCATCGCGCTGGACTCCCCAATACTGGAGGGCCCCAGCTGGCTGCTCGGAGGAATTTTTCAATCAGATGGGGGCACTGAGCTCAGCAGCTATGAGCAGCTGGGGCCTTGAGAGGGAAAGAAAGACCCAGAATGGAGTTTAATAACCAGCCCAGGCTGCCATGTGTGGGCAGGTCCTCCAGGAGTAATTACTCGGGGAGCTCTGGGGGAGGCACCCGGGCTCGGACCAGAGCCTCGGATCTGCGGGGCAGGGGTGGAGAGAATCAACTATCCTTCTCTGTTTGTTCTGGGGACCTTGGAGGAACAGGAACTCAGCCACGGGGTTGGGGTGATCCCAACCTGAGGCCTGCTCAGGTGATGACCCAGGAAAATGGAAGGCAGGTCACACAGGTCTTGGGAGCTTTGGGGGCCTGAGGGGAAGAGAGGACTGGCAAGGGAGATCCTGAGATGAGATGCTCCCAGGGTCGTGGGACCAGACACCAAACCCTGAGGCACAAAAGCGAGACACATGAGAAACCGCTTTCCCCCAAATGGCAACGGAGGTCTGTAAAGAAGCCTAAACTGGAAGATCCCTTTGCCAGAGGAGGGCGTGCCAGTGAAGCGGCTCAGTGGAGGGAGGGGGTGGGGACGGTGGTGGTGATGCAGGCCATGTGTCTGACGGATGGTGTTTGTGCGCGGATGTATCACCAGCAGGAGGATAGCTGGGGTGGGGCAGGGCTGTTAGGGAACGATATCCCAAGAACACACTTCCTAGAAAATCCACCTCTTCCTTTCTCTCTCCTTCCCTCCTGTTTTTCCTTTCTTCCATCTATTTTTTTTTTTTAAGTAAGCTCTACACCCAACGTGGGGCTTGAATTCACAACCTCAAGATCAAGAGTCACATGCTCTACCAACTGAGCCAGCCATCTCTTACTTTTTATCGGAAAAATAAGTACTCTAGGGGCGCCTGGGTGGCTCAGTGGTTAAGCGTCTGCCTTCGGCTCAGGTCATGATTCCAGGTCCTGGGATCGAGCCCCGCATCGGGCTCCCTGCTCGGCGGGATGCCTGCTTCTGAACCCTCTCCCACTCCCCCTGCTTGTGTTCCCTCTCTGGCTGTGTTTCTCTCTGTCAAATAAATAAATAAAATCTTTCAAAAAAAAGAAAAAGAAAAGAAAAATAAGTACTCTTAGTTTAAAAAAAAAAAAAACCAATAGAACTAAAAGGCTGATAATGAAACCTAGCAGTCACTAGTCCTGCCCCAGCCCCCAGCCCCCTTACTGCCCCCTTGCTGCCCACCCCCCAGCTCCCAGCCCCCAGTCCTGCTGCACAGAGGCAACACCTTTTAAAAATTTTTTTTAAAAGATTTTATTTATTTATTTGAGAGAGAGAGAGAGAGCAGGGGTGGGGGGGAGAGGTAGAGGGAGAAGCAGACACCCTGCTGAGCAGGGAGGCCAACGCAAGGCTCGATCCCAGGACCTCGATCATGACCAGAGCCAAAGGCAGACATTTAACCGGCTGAGACACCCAGGCGCCCCAGGGCAACACCTTTGGACTCTCTGGGCCATTTGCTATTGTTCATCATTTATACTTCCCAAGGTTATGCTTATCCTTCCATTTCTTAATTTTTCAATCTCATACATTATTTATTGATCTCCTTTCATGGCAGATGAAGATTTCTCTCTCTCATACTCCACCCCTTCGATTCTGGCAAAATCAGAAGTCAGTATTTACATTATTGTAATTCAATTATTGTTCACAGTGTATAATGTAATTTCTTCCATATGTAATTTTTTTTTTGCTTTTCATTAAGTTCATCACTGAAAACCCCTTCGTCTTCTCTCCACTCCTTGTTTTCCTATGAGCCTGTGAATTCTGTCCGGATCGTCCAAACCCCCTTCTCTGCCTGGTGCCCGGTTCACGTACCGTTCAGTGGGATTTTCTCCTGGAAGTCTGTTCCCAGGCTAGCTGCACACTATCCTTTTTTTTTTTTTTTTTTTTTTTGGGGGGGCGGGGGGGGGGGGGGGGGGGCAGGGGGAGAGAAAAAATCTCAAGCAGACTCCGCATTGAACGGAAAGCCCCACACAGGGCTTAATGTCCGGACTCTCAGATCAGGATCTGAGCTGAAACCTAGAGTCGGACAATTACCGCCTGAGCCACCGAGGCGCCCCCTGGGGGCACACTGTGGCCTGGGGCCCTCTTTGCGGCTCCCCATTGTGTCCAGGCTCTGGGGGCTCCTTGTTCTCAGGCTGCACTGCTGTTGAAGCTGAGCATGTGCTCCCAGAGCTTTGCGGAGAAAGCGTGCCTAACAAGTCAACGCTTCCAGGCCTGGCATGTCTACAAATGTTTCCGTTTCGCGCTTACTCTTTATAGTTTGGGTGTGAATAGAATTCTAGGTTGAAATTTATTTTCCCTCTGAAACTGGAAGTTGTTTTTCAGATTTTCACAAGTCTGGTGCCACTCTTAAGTCTCGTCGCTCCTGTGGTTTTATCTCTGGGGGCGTTGGCCACCTTTCCCTTGTTCCTGGTGTGGGTCTTTTCCATTCCTGTGCTGAGCATTCAGTGGATGCCCTCAATCTGGAAATTCGTGTCCTTCCACTCTGGAAAACTGTCCTGCATTTGATTCCTTGATCATTTCTTCCCTCCTGTGTTCTCTTCTCTCTTCTGGAACTCACGTTAGTAGGATATTGCAAGTTCTGTTTGTTTTCCAAGTATTGTATATTTTATCTCCTGAGTTCTCTCTTTAAAAAAATTCTTATTTTTAAGTCGTCTCTACACCCAACGTGGGGCTCAAATTTACAAGAGTCGCACACTCTACTGACTGAGCCAGCCAGGCACCCCGATCCTGAATTCTTTTTGTTCTACCTTCTAGGAGATTTCCTTAACTTTAGGTTCCAACTCTTCAATTTCTCTACACATTTTTTTCTCCTATATTTTTTACTTCCAAGGGCCTTTTCTAATTCTTGATTATTTCTTTGTTTATTGCATCCACTATTTGTTTTATGGATTCAGAATTCTCTCTTATGCCCCCTGAGGATATTAATTACAGACTAGTTTTGTGTTTTGTTTTTTTTTTAAAGGGTGTCTCTGGGGGCGCCTGAGTGGCTCAGTTGGTGGAGTGGCTCAGTTGGTGAAACGGCTGCCTTCGGCTCAGGTCATGATCCCAGGGTCCTGGGATCGAGCCCCGCATCGGGCTCCCTGCTCGGCAGGGAGCCTGCTTCTCCCTCTCCCTCTCCCCCCTCTGCTTGTGATCTCTCTCTTGGATAAATAAATAAAATCTTAAAAAAAAAAAAGCATGTCTCTGTTTTCTTTGTGTTTGTCTGGTTTGGTCTCCATCAAATCCCCAGGACTCCTTGTCTCTCAGTGCATGATTAAGAGAGAGACCAGTAGAATAGCCTAGAAGTTCAGTGTGCACAGCGGGCTTATGTGATGCACCCCACTTTAGATGGGGGTCCTGAGCTGGCTTTTCCCTGGAGCACTACCATAGACGGATATGTTGAAATCCTAACCCTCAAAGTGGTGGTATTTGGAGGTGGGGCGTTTGGGAGGTGATTAGGTCATGAGGGTAGAGCCCTCAGGAGTGGGATTAGTCCGCTAAGACAAGAGACTTCAGAGAGGTCCCTCCTCCTTCCTGCCGTGTTCGGACACAGCAAAAAGATAGCCATCGTGAGCCAGCAAGTGGGGCACTCACCAAGCAGTGAATCTGGGGCCCCTTGATCTTGGACTTCCAGCCTCCAGAACTGTGAAAAATACATTTCTGTTGTTGTTATTGTTTTTGAAGATTTTATTTATTTATTTGAGAGAGAGAGAGCACAAGACAGGCGGGGAGGGTCAGAGGGAGAAGCAGACTCCCCAGTGAGCAGAGAGCCTGATACGGGGCCATCCCATGACCCCAGGATCATGACCTGAGCTGAGGGCAGATGCTTAACCAACTGAGGCACCCAGGCGCCCCAAATTTCTCTTGTTTATAAGCCACCCAGTCTAGGGTATTTTGTTATAGCAGCCCAGATGGATGAAGCCAGGCACCTCCAATGTATCTGAGGTCTTCTCTCTGGGGACTTCTCCCTGAGGAGGTGGCACTTTACTACCTACATCTGGGAACAGAGATTTGGGATGGGGCTGCACAGACAGACTCAGACAGACTTTCAGACCGTCCCTCTCTTTTTAGGCACTCTCTTCAGCTCCAACCTCATGGTGCCTGTGTCCGCATGACTGATGTCTCTACCGTGTCCTCAAGAGACGAAGCTCTAGCCTCTTCCCAGGGCATAGCCTGGCTGTGTGGGCTGGGGAGAGGAAGTCTGAGTTTTCCATGTACAGATTTCCAGCCAGCACGCCGCGTCCCCCAATGCCGCCTCTGCCGTTTTCAGTCCAGGATTCACCCAGTCCTGAGACTGGGTCCTGGCGTGCCTCAGTAACCCCCTTTGCTGGCTTTGAGGTGGCAGCTTCCCTCATTCTGCCAAGCCCTTTGTCTACTTGCCATCTTCAAAATCTGCTCGTCATTTCTCATCTGCTGAGGCTTCCTCTCCCTTCTCTTTGTCCTTGAGAATTCATACCTTTCTGTTCCTTTGGTGTCTTTTGTAAGGGGCTTTGGGAGGGAGCAGACAGCCATGTGTCCAAAGCGGTCCTTTTTAAACGTTTTGTGAAGGTAATACACCGAAGGGACAGTTGTTAAGACTATTTTGCACAGCTTTCAAGAAAACAGAAGCAGGGCGCCTGGGTGGCTCAGTTGGTTACGCGACTGCCTTCGGCTCAGGTCATGATCCTCGAGTCCTGGGATCGAGTCCCACATCGGGCTTCCTGCTCAGCAGGGAGTCTGCTTCTCCCTCTGACCCTCACCCCTCTCATTCTCTCTCTGTCATTCTCTCTCTCTCAAAAATAAATAAAATTAAAAAAAAAAATTAAAAAAAAAAAAAAAACCAGAAGCAAACAAAACCTGAGAAGGTGATGAAGGAGGGGCTGTGTGTCCTGCTCTGAGCCAAGCACGGAGACGCGCCAGGCTCTGATGGCTTTAAAATGGAAGCAGGCACTGAAGGGAGGAAGGCCGGGTTAGCTCTCCCTGGACTTGCTGCCCGTCACGCCCCGTGACCAAGTCTGGACTGTGGAGGCCAATTCCGGAGAGAGGAGGAGTCAACACGGGCAAAATTCAGATGCCCGGCCCTTGACAGGAGCTTAGAGGGGAGAAGGCCTGCTCCGGGCATCAGTGACCTCACCGGTTTTGTTATTAAAGCTGGAGAGGGATTGGAGGGGGACTGGCTTGGGATCACACTGGCTGCTAGCCCTGCTTCCCAAGACAAATCATGCAGGGAAAGGGGTAGCCTGACACACAGAGGGGCTGTTGAGAAAGGAACGACCGCAGTGTATAGGGAGACTGTGGTGTTTGGAGTGAGAATGTGGGGGCCAGCCTCTCGGCCCTGGAACTTTTCTGCCATATGACCTTGGGCATGCCACTTACCCTCCCCCAGCCTCAGTTTCTCTCTCTTTCTTTGTTTCTTTGAAAGAGTTTATCCACCTATTTGAGAGAGAGAGACCAGGGGGAGGGGCAGAGGGAGAGGGAGAAGCAGACTCCCCATTGAGCAGGGAGCGCGATGCGGGGCTCAATCCCAGGACCCTGGGATCATGACCTGAGCTGAAGGCGGATGCCCAACCAACTGAGCCACCCAGGTGCCCCACGGTTTTTCTCTTTTGTCCAGTGGGAATAATATTGCCCACCTCATGCAGTTGTTGTGAGGATGAAATGGGGCAGCTTAGCACACCGCAGGTACTCCAACATTTCTTGTTCATATATGAAGGGTGCTACTAGAGGCAGAAACGTTCCTGCCCCCTTCTTTTCCACAGGGTTGTGAAACCAGCTCCCTGCTAGTCTAACAGACTTCCCAAAAGGGGTGGAACTTGGGAAGAGACCCTCCCACTTCCCCTTCCTCCAGTGAGGGATGTCCAGGCCTTCCTGATTATTTGTCCCTTGGGGACTGTCTGGACATCCCAGGAAGGAGTGGGTTTGAGTGCCCCTAGCTAGCCTTACCTCCATGTCTTTGGGCTCCCGTGCCCTCGCTAGCTGAACTCACCCAGAAAGTCTGGAGAGGCAGATGGGAGCCTCTGGGGCCGGGAATGTGTATAATCCCTCACAGCCTCCAACCGGCATTGAACCTTCCCTCCAATCTAGGGAGCAGAGTCAGGCTGAGAGACCCATGAAACCAAAGATCTCTTTGTCCCAAGATACGGGGCCAAGAACTGGAAAGAGTCTTCCAGGCAGCAGTCCTGGGGCAAGAAGCAGGGGACCAGCTTCCCTCCTGCTGCCTGCTGAAGCGGGGCCTCTAGATCAACCAAAACAGACATCCTGGAGGGCACTTGATAAAGCCTGAAATGTGGTTAGAGGGGCCCACACCACACACAGGGCCACACAGACATGTGTGTATGAATATGCACGTAGTTCTCATATTTACTCCTTACATGCGCCCTCTCCCACACAGACAGGCTTGCTTCTTGTAAGAGAGAACCCGCTCCCTGAAGCAGCACGTGCGCGCGCGCACGCACACACACACGTGCTCATATCTCCTATCTGCCTAAACTTAAGGCTGTGAGGAAGGATTGGGGGGGGTGTCTCGGGGAATTTTGTAAAACTGGGCTGCCTAAGAGCACATTTCAGAGACCCCTTCAGCCTCTTCCCACCCAGTCTTCATCAGAGAAAGGGTTGGGTCAGAGAGTAGAATAATTCACTTCTCAGATAAGGGCTGAGTTTATGACTCCTCTCCCAGAGGCACAGAGACGCACCCTAGGCTGTTTGGGGGAGGAATTGCCTTCTAGATATCAACAGCATCCCCCTGTCATGCCACGCTAGGACATGAACTCACAGCAGTAGCAATAATTTGAAAGATCCTGGAAGACGGTTTCAGGGTAGAGATGGGGGTGGGGCAGGTTGTCCTGTTCCCATGGCAGCCTATCTCATTGCCATAGCAACACGTCCGCCTTCATTCAGTGGAGTCCTGCTTTCTGTAATGGGTGGAACACTGTGGCGCTCCACAGGATGGCGGTGGCCCCATAATCCTTCTGGGAAAGAACATTTCCATCCTAGACCAAGCAGGGTAGGAGTAGCTGCAGGCTGCCAAATAGGGCCGGGTTTTCCTGTGGGCAGAGGGGTGGATTTCCTCTCAGTTTCCCTCCCAACAAGCCTCTACTTCTTACTAGAGCAACCAACGCTCCAGCTCTTGGGGGCCTCCAAGAATGTCCCCACAAGCAGACTGACCTTTCCTGATGTCCAGCACGGCTGACTCAGATGGAAACCCTTCCCTCTCAGGCGTGACAGTGAAGCCGGGGAGCCAGGTGCTGGTGTTGGGAGCCTGATGAGGCTCACTGTTCATTGGCTGTGTGCCTTCAGGGAGTTCTGTATCTTTCTGACCCTCAGGGTTCTCACCTGTGAAAATGGGGCTACCACAAGCCCAGCCCTCTGTGTGAGTCCAAGGATGCAGAAAAGAGATACACGTCAAGAATGGGACCCATCCAGGGCTTTCCCTGGGGGAGGGGGATGGACAGCCCGAGGGCACTGCTGACACCCCCTCGCATGCAGAGTGGGGCATCAGGACCTTGGGTCTGAGCACCCCAGCAGCGGTCTGACTGTGCGGCTGCAGTGATCTTTAAACTTCGGTGGACAGGGGGAGTGGTTGGCATCGTCTTCCTGATCAAGCTGTCCAACTGGCAGTAAGCTTCCCTTGGAAAGGGAAATGTGCTGATGCTGTCTCCCCCTGGCCTAGATCAGGGCTACTCAGAGCGTGGGCCATGGCTCATGCCTCTCTGCAAAATGTTGTAACCTGTGGGCAATGAGAGAAGTCTAGGAGTGAAGAGGACAGCTTCAGAAATTTTAACAGAAATTTGATATTGCTGAAACACCAAAGCAGCATCCAGTCTGGGTTTCTCTAGTTATTTTGAAATTTTTCAGTTTTTTTAGTGATTCACTGTGTGTGTGTTTGTAAGTATCGATCTGCCCCAGATTGGGGAAAAACAGTCTGGTCCCTCACATCTCCAGTTTGAAAAGCACCGTGATCTGTGCTTGATAACACTAAAAGCTATCTTAAAACCAGCAAAAGCTTCAAGTGAAGAGAAGGAAAACAATCTCATCTGCGCTGCTTGCAAAAATTAGCCACAAATCACTCCAGGGTGTGCCGGCAGCATTCCCTTTATTACTTCAGGACAGAAACCCCAGTCCCCCTCCCACTGCCCTACCCCCTACCCCCGCACCAACCCCGCAAGCCCGGTTCCCTAGCCCGGGTTTGAAGTTTGAAGTTCACGGCCCCCAGCACCTCACGCTCAGCCACGCCCGGCGCCGCCGCGGAGCCTTGCGGGAGGCGCAGTCTGCCGCTTGCCGTAGCGCAGGCCGAAGGAGTTCCAGTTGTAGGCGGACAGGTCCCTTTCCCGCGGCACCAGCACCGCGCCCCGGGGGGCGGGCATCAGGCGGCTGCGGGGGGCGCACAGTCCTGGCTGCTGGGGCCCCGCGGGGCTCTTGGGAGGCGGGCACAGCGAGGCCTCCCGCGGGCTGAGCCGGGCCCCGGCGGGCTTCCTGTCTGCGCAGCGCCGGCTCTGCTCCCAGGGGGCCAGGAGGGCCTGGGGTCCGAGCCGCTGGCCTAGGACAGAGCCAGAGAGAGAGGCTGCGGTGAGGCCAGGGCCCAGGAGAGACGGCTTTGGAACACCGGCTCACATTCCTATCCTGTGCTTGCTTCCCTTTCCTTCCTTGTCCTCTAGGAAGCCCAGAGCCCAAAGCGGGGCACCACCCGCAGGAGGGTCTTAGCTCAGGTGATGGTTAGGTCATTGGCTCCTCTCTCTTTACATAGCTTTGGTTGCAAAGGTTTTCCAGGAGGATCTTAAACATCTTTTATTTCAAATTACTTCCTTTTTGGAAGCAAACAGGGTAGAGCTTGGAAATAAGCCTGCAGTACTTGCTGTCTCTGCATCAGGCTCCCCCACGGGACTGAGCTCCTGGGGGCAGGTGGGAGCCATGTTCATTCAGCTCTATCTCTTGAGTGCTTGAAACGGTGACCTGCATGCAGTGGGGCCTCAAATGCTTGTTAAATATATAAAAGCGAGTGAACAGCCTGTAGTTACAGAAACAAGAGTAGAACTAGGACCACTCTGCGTCCCCAATTACTGTGACCACTAATAAGCTACAGGAAGACTCAGTGAAGAATGGGAAATTATCTGGGTCACCTTAACCTGCTCACCTCCCCCCACTGTAGGTATAATCTCTCCCCTGCACGCTGAGGGCTAACAAGGCTAATTTGAATGCGTTTCACATGCAAAAGGCTTGTTAAGTTCACTCTAATTTTTGGCAGTAAAATAGTGCAACTAGCTCTGAGTAGACCAGAACCCCAGCCAATTGTGGCATAAGATTAGTGGAAATGAGGCCTGGTGTGTGAGTGGATGTGTGTTGAGGGGGGTAGTTGGCTTTGGGCCCTGCTCTTCAATGCCTTGGCAGACTTTGGAGACGGGGAGTGTGGGCGTGGTTCAGAGTTAATGCTAATCTTCCTAGAATGCCCCTCCCACCTTGCTTAGGGCCTGGTTGAGGCAGGGAGGGATGATGGCTTCCTTCCCGCTTAAGCCCATCATCCCTGCAGTAGGATAACCTCTCAGGCTATTGTTTGTGGCCTCACCTAAAGCCATTTGCTGACCAGCAGGTCAGTGTCCCTGGGGCTGCGGCGAGGTTATTCTCTGGGGGAGCCTCCCTCAGCCAGAAAGAATACCTGATCCCAGGAGAGAAGACACTGTTGGTCAAGGACACCCGGGGGCATATTCTCTTTGCTTTGGGACATTTTATGGGCTTGATGCTATCCTCTGCGTAGAGGGTACGCTCCGAGTTCCATAGCCAGAACCGCAGGCCGGAGAGGCTAAGCCATGTGCTAGTTTGCCCAGGAAACTGACCACCAAGCAGTGTTAAACCCACAACTCCTGTCTCGGGGACTTCAGGGACTGGCTTGTGCCCCTCAGAGACACACTCTTGGCAGCTGCTGCACCTGCTGGGCTGCTGCAGCATTTGGCTGACTTTGGGGGGGTGGTTCTTTACCTCTTTGGGCCTCAGTTTCTCTAGCGAATCAGTTGCACATTGAACTCATAAGGTTGACAGGTATTAAGGATCTGTCCTTTTGTTTAAGTCTTTTTTCTTTTTTTCCAGATTCCCCACAAAGTGTCTGAGATCACTGATGAAAGAAACTTACATAGTAAATTTCTTCCCAATGGATCTGCTCAGACAGGTGGTTGGCTTAGAGCAGAGAACACAGTGTGAGAAGACCATGAAGGAGCTCAGTGGTGAACAAGCACCTGAACCTAGGTGAGCCTACTGATGCCCATAAAGAGCAGTAAGCCATCCCTTACTTGCAAGATTCACGGGGCCCCCAAATAAGTTGCATGTGCTAGTCTTAGGTTCCGATTTAATGCTGTGTGAAACTCACATCGATAGACTAGCCTCACTGAAAAATATGTGACTCTCATTTTGCAACAACTCCCACCCTTCTTTCCCAGACAAAGCATACCTGTCGGTCTAGGATTCTCCATGGGTGCCATCTTTTCAAATGTCTCCCTGAAGGAGGAGGCACAGAGGAAAAGCATCAGCTGCCAAGAAACCAGTGAATTCATCGTGGTGAGAAGGCACAGGTCCTGGCAGTGTCCTGAGGCTGAGACAGAGGGAGGGGGAGAGGGACTAAGCCAGGTGCACGGTGTGTCCTGGGTGCTGGGGCAGAGCCCAGCGTGACCAGAAGAGCCCTTGAGTGAGGGGCAGTGTGGCAATGAGGGCCTTGGGGGTAGGGGGTGAAGTCAAGCAGGGCAAGGAGCTCCACTGAGTGGAGCGCCCTGAGGTCCGGACAGTCTCTGGAGCCTAGGAGCTCCGTGCTGGGCTTGCTGTGCCCAACTCTCCCGTTAGACTGCGCCTTCCCGAACCTGGCCCAGCTCCCTCCTGCGGCAACAGGGACTTCATTCCCTTTGTTTTTCAAGAAAAAAGGAAGAAAGAGGCAATCATCTTGTTCTCATAACCCTTCACAGCCTTGAGGACTGTCACTAAATTGTCTCATTGTCTGTAATACAAAGAAGAGAAAAAACTTTCCCTGATTCATCGGGTCAATTTTCTCCTTATTCTATTCTTCGTGGGCTCCAAGAAGATATGAATTGGATTGACCTCCTGATTTTGGCCGCTGAGATGGGAGCTGTGTACCCTGACCCTCGCTACACCCCCTTTGCCTTCCACCCCAGCCCTTCCAGCTCTCAAGTTGAATTTGTCTTTGAAAAAGCCATCAGGCACTTTGAGATTGTCCAACAAACATGAGTAAAGACAAACTGGTGGGGAGGCAGGTCCAAAGGCTGGACAGAAAGGGTGTTGGCCAGAGCCTCTGTGGTCCAGGGGGGCAAGTGGGAGGGGCAGGGCTCTCAGTGGTGCCCATGGGCTGCTAATGGTTGCTCAGCCCTGTCCATACCTGTGTTCTTGCCCCACCCCCATTCCTCTCCAGGACCTGGGCACCGGGCAGAGAGGAAGACTCCTGAATGGGATCAAGAACACTTGGGTCTGGGCGCGCCTGGGTGGCTCAGTCGTTAAGCGTCTGCTTTCGGCTCAGGTCATGATCCCAGAGTCCTGGGATCGAGCCCCGCATCGGGCTCCCTGCTCTGCGGGAAACCTGTTTCTCCCTCTCCCTCTCCCCCTGCTTGTGTTCCCTCTCTCACTGTGTCTCTGTCAAATAAAATAAATAAAATCTTAAAAAAAAAAAGGACACTCAAGTCTGGCCCCAGCTCTGCCCCACTCCCTGTGGGGCGTGAGCAAGTTACCCCCATCTCTGGACCATATTGCTCCTCTGTGAAATAAGAGCATTGTATCAGACTGGTCACTGACTAACCCTTCAGTCGTTTTTCCTTACAGACTGATTCTGTGACACTCTGAAACCCAGACAAGTCTTTTGGCACCTGCTCTAAAGAGGAGAGGCAGGATCAGTTCATTAGAGAGAGCAGTGGAAAACCGTTTCTTTTATGGCTTCAAACCGTGGATGCACAGAGTCCAGGTTAGCTCAGAGATCATACCTGATCACAGCACCAGCTAGGTGCTGTGCTAGATGCTAGGGGGGGCACAGGTGTGCTAAGACCCAGGGTTGCTTGTTTCCAGCCCTTCCCCAAGATCAAGCTCAAGAAATTGAGCCATCTAAGCCGACTATTTCAAAATAACACCGGAAATGATAGGCTGGGGGAGTGTGGGTACCCAGGGAGCTGTGGGAGCCCGTGGGAGCTCACCCTGGAGCGGGGCAGGCGTGTTTTCCCCGAGGCGGGGAGTGGTTCCGGAGCTGAGTTTCTGAGCACGGATCAGCCGCGTGAATACAGGATTAAGGAAGGCATTTCCAGCAGGGGGCGCTGGAGCTGGGCAGCAGGGGCGGGGCGGGGCGGGGCGGGGCCCGGCCCACAGGCCCTCCAGGCTGCCGGGAGCGCAGAGCTTTGCTGGAGAGAGACAGTGGTGAGGCTGGAGGAGGGACACGGCGGGACTTTATCCCCGAGTAGACTGAGCCTGAGGGGGGGCATGTGTGTTGCATTTCAGATGGAGCATTCTGGCTGCTCTGTAGGAGCAGGGCGGTGAGTGGGGAAGGTGGGGGGTGGGCAGGCTGTGTGGTTAGGTAAGGGTTCCTTCTTCCAAGCTCCTCCCACCCGTAGCACCTCCTCCTCCTCATAGATAGCACTTAGCACCTGGCCAGGTGAGAACGCACACACACACCCTGCACCCAACACACACACACACACACACCCTGCACCCAACTCTCAGTTCACTTCCCAGGTGAGAATGAACACACACACCCTGCACCCAACTCTCAGTTCACTTCCCAGGTGAGAACGAACACACACACCCTGCACCCCCCAACACACACACACACACACACACACACACACACACACACCCTGCACCCAACTCTCAGTTCACTTCCCAGGTGAGAACGAACACACACACCCTGCACCCCCCAACACACACACACACACACACACACACACACACACACACACCCTGCACCCAACTCTCAGTTCACTTCCCAGCACAGAAGCATTTAACACATGTGGTAGAGTTGAATTGTTTGGAAGAGAACAGCTTTCACGGGGCCTGGAGAGGCTGACCTGCTGTGGGCAATTTTTGTGCCCTCGCCCCAGGCTTTATACCTAGTGGGTAATAGATTCCAGGAGTGGTGGGAAGGCTTTTGAAGTGAGGTGGCTTCCTTCCAGGAATAACCCGCAGTTCTTAGTGCAGGGGGCTAGCAGGGCGCGTAGAGGCTCTTTGGTTAGGTTTGTACTTGCCATCCATACGTTGGGGGAAAGGCTTGGAGGAGTCCTATGGAGCCCCTGAGCCCTGAGGGGTTCCCCAGCCCCCTCCAAAAGCTTCTGTGGCCTCTCATCCCAGCAAGAGCTCGCTCACTGCTTTTATTCCTTCCACAGTGAGGGATTCTCCAAGGTCCTGGTTTCAAAAATGCGAGTCAGGGTATTCACTGAGACATCCCAGAATCATCTGGCCAACCTGATAATCAGGAAAGATCAGCGCCCCCTTTGCCAGCCAGGGATATGTCTTGTCAATCTTAGAAGGAAATTCCTGCTCCTCGGTGGGGATCCTCCCTGGGGCTAGGCAGACCCCTCTCCAAGTGGGGGTGCCCCCGTGCACCTACCTTGGCTCTGTCCAGCGGGGTCGGAGCTCCGTGGGGTCTCCAGGTGCTACTTGGGTTGCTGAACACCCACAGAGAGGGGAGCTGGGCTCAGCAGTGGCCTGATCACGTCCGTTTTATAAAGCCAAGGTGACGTCTCCAGGCATAGGCCCACCTCTGCCTCCTCCCCGCCACCCCACCCCCCCAGACCCCTCAGAGAGCCCAGCGTTTGCTGCCTCCCACCGCCTGGCTCTCAGGACTGAAATCAGCCTCTTTCTCCCCCTCCAGAAGCCCTCCAAGGCTGGCTTTCTGATTCCCACTGGTCCTTCCATCCTCCTCACCCCCTTCGCCCCAGACCCACTTAGCGGGAGACCCATTCTGCCCCAAATGACATGGAAATGGATGAACTGAGGGGGAGGGGAAGGGGGGGCTCGTGCCCTCAGACAAGAGCCACAAGAGCACCCTGTGTGAAGGGAGCGTAATGAAGGGGGCGGAAGGGAGAGAAAGGCACAATCTGACCTAGGGGATGAAGAAAGCAAAATAAAGGGGCAGCTCTAGAAGGTGGGTGTCCTTGGGGAGTGCCCAGGAAACCCAGAGAGCTGACCTCCAGGTATAGCACCTGACGCACCTGACCCTGCTGCTCCCGGGCCCCCCTGCACGTCTCATGATCACACTGCTTTGGGATTGCTCTGTACTTTGCTCTGATAGCAGTGACCGGCCTCCTTTTGCACCCTCAGCACGCACCCCCGTGCTCAGTATAGATTCCGAGGGCCCTCACAGGGACTTACTAAATGCTGCACGCATTGCAAGGCACTCTTGTCTCCTTCCTGGGCCTGCGAGAACACTCTTTACCCTGGGCTGAGGGGCTCACCAGAACAGAGAATGTCTCCTCCATCAGACTTGGGCTCTCCGAGGGCAGGGGCAATGTCTCCACCCCTCAGACAGGAAGCTCTCTCAGCACAGGGGCTATCTGTGGGTGCCCTGTGCACACATCCATCTAATTAATAGTTGAGTAGCATTTCCCACCAGTATGCAGGATTAATACCCATCACTTGTCTGATGCCTACTGCTAACAGGGGTTTACAAACAGTATCTCACTCATTAGGACTGTTAACCACCAGGATAAAAATGATAGCTTCCGGGAGCAGGCCTGCCCCTCACTCCATGGAATGCCGTGCGTCGGCCTGCCCTGAGTCAGAGACTGGACTTGACAGGCTGGAGACAGTGACTTTGAGTCTCAGACACACAGCTTGGGGATTTAATCTTTGCTTTCCTCCCATAAATGCAGGGCAGGATGTGATACCAGCCCCAGTCCGGTCTCCGTGGGGCCCCCCCTGGATCTCTGCTCCCAACCATGCCAACAGCCTTTTGAGTTGACTTGGGGATTTGCAGTCAGTCATTCAACTCCATCCTTCCTTTTGGACTTGGAGAGGTCTGGGTATGATGCGGGAGATGAGTCAGTGCAGGGTGGGGGCGGACCCCATTTCCTTTCCAGCCCCCTCAACCAATGATCCAAGTTCAAGGAGCTCATCTCTGCTGTTCAGACCATTGATCTGGTGCCCTGAAGCCTCTGGAACAGCTGTGGGAGTGAAGAATCATTATTCCAGACAAAGAGTGAGGAGCACACTCGGTCTCTATCTAGGTTATTGTGGAGTGGGTCTTTAGAGCTGGGAGCGGTGCCAAGGGCAGATAGGGAGAGGGGGCCACAGGGATGAGCCAGCTGGCTGCAGGGCCGCCCCGAGCTTCTCCGAGAGCTGCCATTCTGTCAGAAAATACGCTTCAGAGAAAGGGAGGGGCAGCGGCTGGGGACAACTGCCCCATGCCTGCCCCCAGGAGAGAGCAGAATCTGCCACCCACCGCTGCTGTCATTGGCTGTCATACATCCTCTCCATGCCTGGGGCTGACTCAGCCAGCTCTCCAGAAATCCCTGGCACTTTCTGGCTGGGTCACCTAGACTCTCTGAATCTGTTTCTTTGGCTCTAATAAGGAACTATGAATAGCCACCTACCCAGGCCTCAGGCACAATGCTCCCGGGTCCCCTCTCCTCAGCTGCTCTGGTCAGATGGAGAAGGTATGGGGACGGGAAGGGGTGCCGAGGCTGGCCAACCTGGGGAAAGGGGTTTGAGGGGAGATGGGGAAGGGTCCGCTGCGCAGGGGCCACAGTCTCACCAGGGCCCCCCACCCCAAGGCACCACCACCAAGCCACATGCATCATCCACTTACCGTGCTCAGGTACGGGATGTTGGAGGCATTGCCCAGGAAGCCAAAGACGACAGGGAAAAAGCCCCTAGGAGCAGAGGGTGGGGAGAGGGGTCAGTGATGGCCTTGGGGGAGAGGGGAGAGGGTATCCAGGTTGAGGTCCACCCAAAGGCTCCACCTTTGGTTCCCAAGAAAGCGGGCCCCTGGGCACTGGGAGCCCGCTTGGTTCTGCACCCCTGGTTTTGGGGAGACAACCCTGTGGAGAGGGTAAGAATAAAGGGGCTGGGGTCAGGCTCCTTGGATTCAAATCTTGGCTCTGCCACTTCCTGGTGCCGTATAAACTTGGGCAAATTCCTTAACTTCTCTGAATCTCAGTTTCCAGCTGTAAATGGCATTAATAATAATAGTACCTACACCATAGGGCCTTATACAAAGAAATGTTGGGGAAGCTTTGGTTTACATGACTGTCAGTGTCTTCACCTCCCTAGGTTGGGTATATACCGCCTACTGCAGGTCTCCTGGGCTCCAGGCATGGGCGGCTGGTGGAGGCTGCTCGTGCTGATTTTCCCGCTCGCCTCGGCATCCCGTGCATGGAGCCTTTGCTCTTGGCACCCCCACTCTTATCAGACACACCCTGGCAAGGCCTGGCTGGGCGCAGGTGTGGGATCCCTCAAAGGGCTTGGAGGCACTGAGGTTGGCATGCGGAGGGAGCCCTGCATGTGTGGAGAGGCGAGGGGGTTAGAAATTTGAATTCTGGCTGAGCTACTTCCTTTCCTTGGGCTTCATTTCCGTGAGGTTCGCCGGCATCTCTGACGTCCCTTATAGGTCCCATTTGGGATTTCTGCCCCTAGCAATGCTGTTGCCAGGGGACTCTGTCAAGGTTTACTGTTGGTTCAAACTACGGAATCTGCGGTGGCCCCACTCATGGTTCTAGTCCCTCAGAAGATGGTCACTGTTGTCAGAATTTGTCTTCTCAACTAGGTTGCAAGTCCCTTGGGGAGTTTCTCCTGGTTTAGTACCACAGCCCCACGCCTAGCTCTGGGTTTGGCATGCAGTAGGTCCTTTTATTACGTTTTTGACTATTTGAATAAATGACTAAATGATGACATAGTTGAGTATTAAGTAAGTGAATGGCAGAGTGTGTGTGAGAAAATTTGGTTTCTTGAAACCACTTTATATGATGTCTAGGTGGTCTGGGGCCCTCGGGCTCATCAAGGTGTTTTCAGGGCTGCAGTGAGCAAACGGAAGGCCTTATGAGAACCCAGAGTCCTGGCCCTGGCTCCTTCCCAGGATCCCATACGCCCCTGTCACCCCCATCCCCAGAGACACTGGGAGCCTTCCCTTCCTTGCCCCTCCTTCCTCAGCAGCCTTTCCTTTCTTCTTAAACACCCTCTAGTCTCCTCGTAAAGCCTGCCTGCCTGTCCCCAGGGCCTGTTCCAGGTCCTGCTTCCTCTAGGACCCCTCCCCTGGCCCTGGCAGTGGCCACACATCTTCACTGACTTCCGACTCGCTTTTCAGCAGGCCAGGCCGAGGGATGTGGGGCCAGCAGCCAGGCACAGCTGGATCCAGTCCAGATCCTCGGCGTACAATCTGTGAGACCTTGGGCAGGGGGCAGCCTCTCTGAGCTGGTTTCCTTACCTGCAGAAAGCAGTCCTGCAGCGGGTCATAGGGACGACAAAGTGAGTGATGATTGTGAGCGTGCTTGGGACATATGGGGGGCCTGGGAGATGCTAGTTCACTGCCCTTCCTCCCTGCTGGGTTGTTCAACTTGAAGGCAGGCCCTGTGTCTCCTCCTCGGGGGCAGGCACAGTGCCAGGCACACAGCAGGTGCTCAATGTTTGCTGATGGATGGGCCGATCCCTCCAATTTGTCCTTTATCCTACCGTTGGAGTAGGATGCCTTGGAAAGTGTCTGCCTGATGCCCCTCCTGCCTTTTCAGTCCTTCCACGACTCCCATCTGCAGGATAAAGTCCCAGCTTCTGTACACCCTGCTGCTGGTCGGGCTGCCCAAACCTGGTGGGCTGATCTCAGCTACTCAGAGGCCCTAGTGGGGCTCGTCCAGGGGAAAGAGACCTGCACTCACTTGAAGAGGCTAAAGAATCCATAGGTCTCCAGGAACATGCCCAGGAGGGGCCAGCGCAACAGTACGATGACCACACCCCCCAGAAAGAAGCTGGTCCCTTTGAGCTTGTGCCTCTGGAAGAAGAAGGAAAATGTCCTCCTCAGGCCGATGATGAACAAGAGGCCGGTCAGGAACAGCAGCTGTAGGGGAGGGAGGGAGAGAAGCGTGGGAGCAAACACAGCAAGGCCCCTGGGAGTCAGGGGCCAGACCTGGCGCCCTGCGTCAGGCATGGGGCGGGACTTGCTAATGCTTCAAAGAGGGACACGTCAGGGAGAGTGACCCCACAACGTGGCAAACTCCCAGAGCCTTGAGCCATTTCTGCTGGTTAGGAACCAAGCTGCCCAGAGGTAGGCGGATGGACAAGGAGAACTCTGGTCTCCCGACCGCTCACCCAATTCAACCCAACTTCTTGGATCCCAAAGAGTTTTTCATACATGACTTCATCTCTCCACACACCTCGCAAGGAAGGAGGGATAGATAGAGTCTCTCCATTTTACAGACGTGAACCCTGAGGCGTAGACAGACATACCCGGAGTCGCATGGAACCCTCGGGACTCCACTGTCCGGCCCAGTCACTATCTTCAGCTTGGCTCCTAATGGTCCCTTAGGAGTGCCTAAGTGTCCATCAAATTGAACTCTCTGGCTTTCTTCCAGCATGTTCCATGCCTTCTCTTCCCTTCTCCATACCTTTTCTCTCGTTGTTCATCTGCCTGCCGGTGCTTCATCCCCCTTCACACCCATTTCCTTTCCAAATTCCTCATCCTTCTGCATTTGGGCGTGCTTTCTTTCCTCCAATGTTTTATATGCAATGTGCTTATCTTACTGTGACTTTATGGCTGCCCCTGCCTTCCTTTGCAGTTACGGATGTTTGGGTTGTGTCCCTATCCCTAGACTGGGTGTGTGTGGGGGGGTTACAATGGCAGGGATGGCGGCAGATTCGTCTTGGTAGCTGCAGGGCCTCACCCAGAGCTTGCCATGAGAATTCACGTCCTCAGATTCTCTGTGCCCCTCACGCCTCGCTGTGCATCCCCAGCCACCCTCACCTGCCAGGGCTTGATGGTACTGACCCTTGGATGGGCACGATCTGAATGAACTTGGGGCTGACCTTCCAGGCAATAGAGACCTCAGGTAGGTGGGTGGGGAAAGTACACAGGCTGGGGGACTCACGTTTCCAAAGGCCAGGAGCACGGAATCAAAATACAGGAGTATTCCAAGGAGGATGAAGAAGATGCCGAAGCCGGTGGTACCCACACCAATCTCTGCAATGGGCAAGGAGGTTGGGGTGGGATGGGCTTTGGGGAGCAGGATGGGATGCTGGAAGTTTCCCCCATTGCCACTGGACAGTTGCCTTCCGGGGAGTGGGGGATGGGGCGGCTCCATTTCTACCCAGGAATCTCAGCTTCTGTGCTCGAGGGGAATGATGGGACGGGAAAGGAAAGGGAGGGTGGGCACAGATTTATGTTTAGCACCGGCACACTGCTGGTCAGTTCTGTACTCTGTGGCATTCTGTCCTCACCACGGCTCTGCGAGGTAGTTAATACTTCCCTCACTGCTTTCTCTTTTCAGCTTCCTCTTGTTTGCAAATGCTACATTAGCCAGATAACGGTCAGGGTTGGGTGCCTCCAATCCTGTCTTCCTGCAGCTGGGAGCCGCTGATGCCCAACTCAATACCCAGGCAGAAGGGTACCACTGACAATTCACGACCACCAACCCAGAAAAGGCTTAGAACCAGCTGTCCCGCTCGATTTCTCAACAGGTTTGCCTTCCTAGATAACTCTTCACACGGTGTGCTTCCTCCTCTGAATGCCGCTGTCCCCAGCTTTCATGTGATGACCTCTCACACTTGATTGGAAAAACAGAAGGCATGTGCTCACCTGAGAGTCTGCACCCTAGCTGGCACCTGCGGCCCCATTCTGCACCTTCCCTCCCACCGCTGTACCTCGGGTGCCCAGCCCCCCACACCCCTGGGCTTCCTCTAACATCAGTCCCATGGCTGGGCAGTTCTGCACCAGGTTGGACCCACACTGAGAGCACCCCACCTCACTTTGTATTGTGTGTTTTTGCTTTAAGTCTCAGGGTAATCTTTGAAGTTGTAGGAGTTGGCTGAGAGCCAGTGAACAGAAGTACAGGATATTAGGGACCCCCTGTTTGGTCAAGGGCTACATCTTTGACGTTTTGATACATTTTTTTCAGATTACTTCCCTCAGGAAGGGTTGTAACAATACCAGGATATGAAGTTGCTTTTTTCTGAAACCCTCTCCATCACACAAAATTGTTAATTTTTACTTATCTTTGCTACTCTGATAGTCAACAAATGACAATTCATTGTGTTTTTTCATTTTTAAATTGAACTCCCACTTTAAATTGTGATAAAATACACATCAAGTTTAGCATCTTAACCATTTTTTTTTTAAAGATTTCATTTATTTTTTTATTGATTTGACGGAGAGACAGCGAGAGCAGGAATGCAAGCAGGGGGAGAGGGAGAGGGAGAAGCAGGCTTCCCGCCGAGCAGGGAGCCCGATGTGGGACTCGATCCCAGGACCCTGGGATCATGACCTGAGCCGAAGGCAGATGCTTAACGACTGAGCCACCCAGGCGCCCCATAGCATCCTAACCATTTCTAAGTGTACGCCTAGTGGTGTGAAGCGCGTTCACATTGTTGTGCAACAATCACCACCATCCATCTCCAGGACTCCCATCATCTTGCCAAACTGAAACTCTGTCACATTAAACACTGACTCCCCATTCTCCCCTCCCCAGCCCCTGGCAACCACAACTCTACTTTCTGTTTCTATGATTCTGACTCCTCTATAGGAAGCTCATCTGGGAAATGATACAGTGTTTTCATGTGAATTGCTAATTTCACTTAGTATAATGGCCTCCAGGTTCATCCAGGCTGTAGCAGGTGTCAGAATTTCCCTCCTTTTTAAGGCTGAATAATAATTCACTGTATGTTTATAATGCATTTTGTTTATCTGCTCATCTGTGGGTGGAACTTGGATGGCTTCCACCTTTTGGCTACTGTAAATAATGCTGCTGTGAACATGGATGGATGAATATCTTCTCAAGATTCTGCCTTCACTTCTTTTGGCTATATATCCAGAAGTGGAATTGCTGGATGATATGGTAGTTCTATTTTTAAGTTTCTGAGGGCCCTCCACACTATTTTCCAGGGTAGCTGGACCAGTTACATTCTCACTAGCAGGGCACAAGTGTTCCAATTTCTCTACATCCTCGCCAACACTTGTAATTTTCTGTTTTTTGTTTTGTTCTTGATAGCGTCCATCTTAATGGGTGTGAGTGGCATCTCACTGTGGTTTTGATTTGCGTTTCCCTGATGAGTGATGTTGAGCATCTTTTCATGTGCTTGTTAGCCATCTGTATATCTTTAGAGAAATGTCAATTCAAGTCCTTTGTCTATTTTAAGAGGTCGTTTGGGGGTTTTTGTTGCTGTTGTTGAGTTGTAGGAGTTCTTTATATATTATGGATATTAACCCCTCATCAGATACGTGATTTGCAAATATTTTCTTCCATTCCCATAGGTTGCCTTTTCACTGTGTTGACCGTGTCCTCTGATGCAGGGAAGTTTTCAATTTTGATATACTCCAATTTAACTACTTTTTCCTTAGTTGCCTATATTTTTGGTATCCAATCCAAGAAATCATTGTCAATTCCAGTGTCATGAAGCTTTTCTCCTAAGTTTAAGAGCTTTATAGTTTTAACTCTTGCTTTGAGTTAAGATAAACTTTGAGTTTATTTTTGCAGATGGTGTAAAGTACAGGTTCAACTTCATTCTTTTGCATGTGGATGTCCAGTTCGCCCAACATCATTTGTTGAGGAGATTGCCATTTCCCCACTGAATGGTCTCGGCACCCTTGATGAAAATCATTTGACCATCTTTGCCCGGGTCTATTTCTGGGCTCTCTGTACTGTCCCTTTGGTCTATGTGTCTGTCTCTATGCTAGTCTCACACTGTTCTGAATGCTGTAGTTTTGTGATAAGTTTTAAAATCAGAAAGTGGGAAACCTCCAACTTTGTTCTTCTCTTTCAAGATTGCTTTCGTTATTTGAGATCCCTTGAGGTTCCATGTGCATTTTACAATGGATTTTTCTATTTCCACAAGAAATGTCATTGGGATTTTGATAGAAATCACACTGAATCTATAGATTGCTTTGGGTAATATTGACATCTTAACAATGTTAAATCTTATAATCCATAAACATGGGATTTTTTTTAAGATTTTATTTATTTATTTGAGAGAGAGAATGAGAGAGAGAGAGAGAGAAAGCACAAGAGGGGGGAGCGGGAGAGGGAGAAGCAGACTCCCCGCTGAGCAGGGAGCCCGATGCAGGGCTCGATCCCAGGACTCCAGGATCATGACCTGAGCCGAAGGCAGTCGCCTAACCAACTGAGCCACCCAGGCACCCACATGGGATGTCTTTCTATTTATTTGTGTCTTTTAAAATTTTCTCCAACAATAGTGGTTTTCAGTAAGTCTTTTGCCTCCTTGGTTAAGTTTGTTCCTAAGTATTTTATTCTTTTTGATGGTATTACAAATGGAATTCTGTTGCCTCCTTTGAAAATATTACTGATGATATTGTACCACTTCAAGTTTACATTGTATAGTCTTGCAACGTTATCTACTTCATATAGCTAGAATGCCTTATTTTCTTTTTATTGTAAATTACATGGTAGATGGGGATATGGCAAGAGTGTCTTTTTAAACTACAACATGTATAACTTTATTAAAAATGGCTTAATTCTTAGGATCCCCTGGCTGGTTCAGTTGGTGGAGCGTGTGACTCTTGACCTCGGGATTGTGAGTTCAAGCCCCACATTGGGTGTAGAGATTACTAAAAAAATAAACTTTAAAAAATGGCTTAATTTTTAGAAATTGAAGTTGGCTTAATTTTTTAAAAGGGAACATACAGGTAATTTTTTTTTATTAAAGATTTTATTTATTTATTTGAGAGAGAGAATGAGATAGAGAGAGAGCATGAGAGGGGAAAGGGTCAGAGGGAGAAGCAGACTTCCCGCTGAGCAGGGAGCCCGATGTGGGACTCGATCCTGGGACTCCAGGATCATGACCTGAGCCGAAGGCAGTCGCTTAACCAACTGAGCCACCCAGGCGCCCACATACAGGTAATTTTTAAAGAAAAAAATTGTACTGAACTCGTTAACTAACATCTTAGAATTGGTCCTCACAATACCTATGAAATTTTTATTATTGCCATGCTTTTAGAGATAGTTGTAAAAAGCTGTTAAAAGTCTGGTTGTTCAGAGGCAGAACTGTAAAAATAAAACAAAAATAAAATTTTTGAGACTAGACCTACTGGTTAAGTTCTGTTTACAACAGAAGGAAAATGAAACAACACCATTACCTTCTGGTCATTTTTCATAGTCTGTTACTGTACAGATCTTAAGAGGATTAGGATCAGTGTCAGTACAGAAATAAGGCCAAAGGACTTCTTTAAAAGAATCATTAAAAATATAGAGATGAGGAGCGCCTGGGTGGCTCAGTTGGTTAAGTGACTGCCTTCGGCTCAGGTCATGATCCCAGGGTCCTGGGATCGAGCTCCGCATCGGGCTCTCTGCTCGGTGGGAAACCTGCTTCTCCCTTTCCCGCTCCCCCTGCTTGTGTTCCCTCTCTCTCTCTCTCTCTCTCTGTCAATTAAATAAATAAATAAAATCTTAAAAAAAAAAGCTTTAAAAAATAAATATAGAGATGAGATTAGGGGCGCCTGGCTGGCTCAGTCAGTAGAGTGTGTGACTCTTGATCTTGGGGTCATGAGTTTGAGACTCACGTTGGGTACAGAGATTACTTAAAAAGAAAATCTTAAAAAAAACAGAGATGAGATTTATCATTCAGATTACAGGCCAAATGCACAGAAAAATGCCAGTCTCACTGGGTTTCCCTTTCGCAGAGCTGGATTTTGTTAGGGCCCAAGGCAACATCCTCTCTCTCAACACATCATCCAGCTGCCTGGAATCCATCTTCTACTAATGGCTGGTTCCTCCTGTTTCTGACAAACCTCTGTGATCTAAACGGATTGGTTTCCTACGTCTACTTCTCAGTAACACCTGCTTGAATTACATCCTCAGAGACAATAAGTTGAGGATCTAGGTGCACAACTACTTCATCATGATAATTTTATATAGGCTAGGATATCATGGAGGAAGACCAGCCATAACCCTGCTTCTTTCATCTGAATGGCAAAGTATTTTAAGTTTTTTTTTTAAAAGATTTTATTTATTTTTTGACAGAGAGAAATACAGCTAGAGAGGGAACACAAGCAGGGGCAGTGGGAGAGGGAGAAGCAGGCTCCCCGCGGAGCAGGGAGCCCGATGCGGGGCTTGATTCCAGGACCCTGGGATCATGACTCGAGCCAAAGGCAGACGCCCAACGACTGAGCCATGCAGGCGCCCCTATTTTAAGTTTCTATGCCTGTGTTAAAAGTCTCTGTTATCAGCTTACACCTGCCATAAAAATACATTGTCATTGATTCCAATTCTGATGATACACCCTTCCCCTCTATCTCCTTTAGCAGATGTTTTTGTGTGGAAACACAATGTGAATATCTTACCGGGTTTTCATTTTGTTTTGTTAAAATATCCATATGTCCCCCCTGTAAACACTTCAGAAGAGCCTCTTACTCATTTTGTAGAGACAGCAGAAGTTTCTTAAATTCGCATTATGTCTTGTCTCCTCTATTCTACTTTCTCCGGCAACAGTGATTTCTTGGCCTGCATAGTTATTACTTTCCCACCCTGCCCCACATTCTTCTTCAAGGGCTGATACAATTCTAGAATTTTCCTTTGATGGGGGCAGCCTACTGCTTCCGGCTTTCAGTGGGGAAACTGCGCTGTGGACACAACACCTCGCAGAAAAGGGGTCGCAAACTGTGTCTTTCATACGCAAGCTTCAGACCTTCCTTTGCCTCTCGCTTCCAGTAGCTTCGTGATTTCAGTTGTTACCAACTGGGGGTCGCTCCTGAAGTTCTAGGAGCAGCAAGCATGGCAGAGAGGGCAGGAGATGGGGCCTGTCCCCAGGAGTGACAGAAGTGCCTGCCGGGAGCCAGACAGATGGGGCAGCGCTCCCCCTGCTGGAGATGAGCCAGAGTTGATGTTCCTCCATCACTTGCTTAAGGTGGCGTCTGCTGGGACACCCCCCCCCCCCGCCCCCGGGCTCCACTATAAAATTACTCTCCAGCCCCTACCCCACCCCTGCCAGGATGTCCTCCTCATCCTGCCTGGCAGACAGCGGCCCCCAGTGAGAACACCCATGTCACCCAGCGAGGGCTCTGCCACCCGCCCTGGGCAGCACCCTCCGCCTTCGACCTCATGGCTTTAGGACTGAATCAGGAATGGGAATAGGGAGAAAGAAAGAGCCTTCCAGGTCACTTTCAAGATGAACAACACTGATTAACAGGGATAACTGCTAACGCTAATAAGCACCCCTTGCCAGGCACAGTTCAGGCACTTTGCATATATCAACTCATTTAATTTTCGTAACTGCCTGTGAAGGAGGTTATGTAGGAAACCCTCTTGCTCTGTTAGTCCTATTTCACAAACAGAAATGGGAACACTGAAAGGGTAAGTCCTTGCCTGGGGCTACACAGCCAGGAGCTGGCAGAACCAGGTTTGAACCCAGTTGTCTGGCTCTAGGAGAAGTGCTTTTAGGAGCACCTGGGTGGCTCAGTCGTTGAAGCGTCTGCCTTCAGCTCAGGTCATGCTCTCCGGGTCCTGGGATCGAGCCCCGCATGGGGGGGGGGGTGTCCATGCTCAGCAGGGAGTCTGCTTGTCCCTCTGCCGCTCCTCTGCTCGTTCTCTCTCTCTCTCTCAAATAAATTCAGTTAGTTGTTTATTTTTTTTTTAAGTGCCTCTAGCCAGCCCAGTCCCGTCCACTTCCCCTCCCAGGCCCATCCACAGGAGCTGCTCCTGCTTTGACCATGTACGGCATCTGTGTTCCCAGATCCGACGGATGGACGCTGGTGCTCATCTGTCCGCTTTTGGCTACTCCCTTCTTAAAATATCCTCTCTTGGCTTCTGTGACACCCTATCCTTGATTTTCATCCTGCTGCTCTTGACTGCACTTGCCCAGCCTCCTTTGCTGGCTCCTGCTTCTTCCTCTTCCTCTTGGGGTTTGAATTGCTCAGGGCTTCAGCCCAAGCTCGCTTCTCCTCTCATTCTATTTCACACTCGTTCCCATGTCTTTAAATATCACTCGGGTGCTGACAACGTCGGTATTTATCTTCCTAGCCCATGACGGTCTTTGAGCTGCCAAGCTCCTACCCAGCAGCTGACTTGGCATCCCTGCTCACTTGGTTTTCTCTCTCGGGGGCATCTTGAACTCAACAGGTCCAAACTGAGCTATTGGGCTTCTTCCTTCACCCTGCGCCCTTCCCGGTTTTCCCCAAATGAATACAAATGTCACCCCCCCGCAGCCAGCCACTTGAGGCAGAAGGCCGCACAAGCCATCTGTGAGTCTCGCTCACTGCTCCTCCCTGTGCAACCCACAGCTAAGTTTTATTGCTTCTTCTTCCCTGAGGTATCTTGAAAGCGGTGCATTTCTCTCCACTCTTACTGCTCAATTCCAAGCCACCATCATCTCTTTCCTGGATTTCTACAACATTCTCCAGTTAGTCCCTGGCTTCAGTCCTGCCCGCTCTCATCCTATCCCCACACAGTAGTCAAGGGGCTTGGAAAGCATACAACCCAATCGTGTCAGTGCACTGCTTAGGATCCTTCATGGCTTCCCACTGGGCCTCGACTAAAAGTGTCCTCCCAGCCATACCGTGGCTTACAGACCCTGCATGACTGGGGCCTCAGCTTGCTTGTTAATCTTCCTCTCTTGTCACCAACCCCCTTGCCTACCATAATCTAACCACATCTTCCTTCCTTCCTTCCCCTTCCTTTCCCTTCCCTTCATGACTGTGTCTATGATGAGCCTTCCTGCCTCAGGGCCTTTGTATATGCGGTTTCCTCCCATGTGTTATCTGCCTAAGGCATACTCATCCTTGAGGACTTAAGGTTCCTTAGGGAAACCTGGTCCCCTCACCATTACCTGACCTAAATCTGGTTCTCTCATCTCTCCCTCTCATAGGACTTAGCACACTTTGGCTTAATAACATGTTGGCTTGCCACTAGACTCAGGCCACAGCTCCCTTCTCTCTCTATTTTTATTCTCTAAGTCAGTAGTTCTCAGCTGGAGGGATGGGCAGGGGTGATTTTATTCCCTGGGGGACATTTGGCAATGTCTGCTGACATTTTTCATTGTCACTACTGGGAGTAGAACATATTGGCATCTAGGACAGACCCCCACAACAAAGAATTATCCTGCTCCAAGATGCCAGTAGTAAGGAAGCTGAGAAACTGTGCCCTAGGTGACCTCATGGGTTCTCATGGTTTGAAATACCATCTATATGCTGGCAATTCCCAAATTTGTCTAACTCAGGCCTTGACCTTGAACTCCAGACTGACATACCTGACTGCCTACTTGACATCTCACCTGGATGTCTACTAGCACATCAAACTCAACATGTCTAAAACCCAACTCGACCCTTCTAATTGCTCAGGCTGAAAATACTGGCAGGATTCTTGCCTTCTTTCTCTCACACCCACATCTATCAGCAAATCCTTCCAGCAATTTTCTCAGAGCTGATTCGGCCTTGACCATGTCCACCGCTTCACTGCCACTGTCCTGGTGTTCTCCACCATCTCTCACCTCAGAACTGGTCATCCTGTTGCTGACCTCACACCTCTACAGCCTATTTTCAACCTGGCACCCAGAGTCATCTTTTTTTTTTTTTTTAAAGATTTTATTTATTTATTTCAGAGAGAGAGAGAATGAGAGACAGAAAGGACGAGGGGGAAGGGGGTCAGAGGGACAAGCAGACTCCCCGCCGAGCAGGGAGCCCGATGTGGGACTCGATCCCGGGACCCCAGGATCATGACCTGAGCCGAAGGCAGTCGCTTAACCAACTGAGCCACCCAGGCGCCCCAGAGTCATCTTTTAAAAATGTACATAGATCACATCACTCACTTCTCTGCACAAAACTCTCCAGTCATTTCCCATCTGGTGGAGATAAAACCAAAGTTCTTACACGGCTTCAGCTTTCAGTGACCTCCCGGACCTAAACTCCTACCACTCTCCCCTTTCCTGGCTTTGCTGCAGCCACAGCACACACTAAGTATGCTAATGCCTCAGGGCCTTTGCACTGGCTGTTCCCTATCCTGGAACAGTTTCCCCTCCAGACTGCTGCGTAACTTTGCTTCCTTGCTTCCTGTAGGTCTCTGTATAAAAGGTACCTTCTTGGCAAAGCCTTCCTTAACCACTCGACACAACACAGTAGCCCCTCCTACCTCACTCTCCCTAGCCTCCTTAGCCTGTCTCATTTTGTCCGGAGGACCCATCACCATCTGACATGCTACCTACTGATTTATCTGTTAACTACCTGTTTCCCCACTCCAGCATGTACGCAGGAACATGTCCGTTCCATTTCAGTATACTCTCGTATACTCCATGCCCAACACAAGGCTCAGCACGTAGTCGAGACAAATTTGTTCAGTGAATGAAGATTATCACCAGTTCACAGATGAAACCCTGGGCTCAGAGGCTTTAAGTCACAGTTCTCCCCGCCCCTGCCAGGCCTGTGGGCTACCTCCCTGCCATCTCCCCACAGAGGAAGGGGAAGGATAAGGATATTTAGGAGTGAGGGTACAGTAATTTGGGGACAGGGGTGGAATTTAATTTCTGGTAAGAAGGTACGCAAGGTGGGGGGTCACTGGCTGGCTCAGTCGGGTGGTGAGTTCAAGCCCCACGTTTGGGGTAGAGTTTACTTTAAAAATAAAAAAAAATTAAAAAGAAGAAGAAGAAGGGCCCCAAGGCGACAGGGGATCCGGAGAGTTTGTGGGGAAAATGTCTCAATGGGCGGAGACCTCCTGAGTCCACCTTTGCAGCAGCATCCCAGGTCTAGAACCATGATGGGGAAGGGACGAGCTTGGGTGGTGAATCTGCCGCTTCTCCAGCGTCTAGCTAGCCGGGGAAGTGGGGGGGGGGGTTCCGAGTAACCCCCACCCACTGGAAGGCAGGGGAGCCACACCCGGTCGTAGCCGTGCTGCCAGCAGGATGCCAGCACAGCAGCTCCAGGCCACCGGCTCCAGAGGTCGCCTTACAGGTTCCCAGCGAGAGAGCAGGGCTGGGAGGGGCAGCGTCTCCACCCCACCCCCCACCCCCCAGCCTGCAGCCTCCGGTCCAGCCCAGCCCCCTCCACGGCACCGGCCCCTGCACTCACTCTGCCACTCGGTGATGGAGATCATGCTGCAGGCTGCCTGAGGGGCCTTCCGGGTCGAAGCTGCCAAGCGGTGAGGAGCAGAGGACCAGACTTGTGCATGCTCCGCGGAAGCGGACCCTTGATAAATTGTGAAATGAGCCTCTGGTAAATCATTAACTCTCTCCCCTCTCCAAACCCCACCTCTCCCCGCCTCCTCACCCTAATGGCTGCTTAAAGTCGTAGGCTCCTTTCTCCCGGGTCGTCCCAGAGGGCACTGGCCAGCCCGTCACACATCCGCTTACCTGGAGGAGGCAACGCCCACCCGACCCCTCCAGCGCCCCCACTCCTGCGCCCTGAGGCTGAGTTCAGCTGCTTCCAAGTCCTCCGCAAAACTCAGACCGTATAGGGGACTGGGATCTCGGGCTACCCAGGTTCCTTACCTGGTTTGATGGGGGCAGGGGGAGTGGGGTTGTGGGAAGACTTGGAATCCGTGTTTCTCTTTGGAAAAGTACTCAATTCATCCTGCAGGTAAAGTCCCCTTGCTTTGCGCTAGTACCCATACTAGACAATAAGGGGGCGGCAAGCCACTGAGTAAAACCTGTTGCTTGCTGTCTCTGGGAGAGCGGGATTGGGTTACATCAAGGGCAAAAGCGCCCCAGGGAGGGTTTCCACCTCCTTTTCCCCAGCGGTGTCCAGCTTTGGACAGTGAAGTTGAGCTAGGGACAATGAAAGATGAATTTGGGCTTGGGGTGGGGCTGGACGCTTCCAGAAGCCTGGTTCTAGTTCACCTACCAGCTGTATAGACATGGGTGCATGTTTCCTCCCTCGGTAGGCCTGCAGAGAGAGGGGTAGATAGTTCCTAACATCCTTTCTGCCACTGTAGAGCCCTGACTCTCAACCCCGTGAGCCAGCATCCCCTTTGTAATGTCTCCTCTATCCTGAAATGAAGTTCATAGATGAGATGACCAATCTACACACGCTATTTTTAAAAGCACTAATTGTAATAAAGAAGGAAAAGAAGAATTTATAATAGAGCACGCTGTCTCTCAGTATATAAATGCTCAGGCAAGACTTACCCAGAAGACATAAATGAAACAGGCAGATCGCTTGCACCTACTTATAATAAATATGCTTAAATTTAAGAGACATAGAAAGCCAAAGTCCTTGTATTACAAAACAAAAACAACCCCACCCCAAGAAAATGAGAGGGCAGTAGGAAATGAAATGTTAGGTAAGTAATAACGACCAGATGCACTTACATATAAAAAAAGGGAAAGAGCCTTAAGAGAAAGAGGGAAATAGTCTTAATTGAAGGAGGGCTAACGTAGCAAGATGAAGTGGAGACAATGAGGAGGCGCGCTGTGAATGCAGATGAACCGGGTCTTCTGTGTGTATTGTTAAAACAGCTCCCCCAACCCCCCTGGAGCAGGGTAGCGCGCGGGCATATCACAGGCACGCGGATCTCTGTCTTGAAATGTCGCCGGTCGTGTGTTGAGGTAAAACTGCGGCTGTGGGCCTTGGAGGTTGTGTATTTCCAGTAGACAAGGGGGAATGGAGGGTGGTTTGGACAGGGAAACGTGATACAAGCACCTGAGGGCAAGTGCCTGTGTGTGTGTGTGTGTGTGCACGCGCGTGTGCGCTCGCCCTTCTGGGACAGCAGTGGAGAAAGCTAGAGAAACAATATGCAAGTCCCCCAAACATTTCCACGCGCAATCCTTACAACATCAGTGTTCATCCCTGGGCTGCAAAAACTTTACAAATGTCAAGAATGGCAATCCTATGAAATCATCTTTTAAGGAGATCTAATGAGATCTCCTGCCTTTCAAGTATCTTGGCTTTCATGATTGGGTCTCTCAGATCTCCCCCTTTAACTATTTGCAGTGAGTCTGTGCTTGCTCAGTGAGACCCTACTGCCTCGGAATGGTCCTCAGCCTCAGAAACAGTACTTGTTTATGAAGTTATACTACATTGTGCAGACAACGCGCGCAGTGGTTTATTCAACAATTTTGAGACAATGTCTTTATTCCATTTCAGTTTCTTCTCCATTAGGATGATCATGTAACTTACTGAGGTATTCATGAAACTGATTTAAGAAAACAAAAAGCTTAGGGGCACCTGGGTGGCTCAGTGGGTTGAGTGTGGGACTCTTGATTTGGTTCAGGTCATGATCTCAGGGTCGTGAGACAGGGCTCCAGAGTGGGGCTCTGCGCTCAGCAGGGAGTCCGCTTGAGATTCTCTCTCCCTCCGTCCTTCCCCCCTCAAATAAATCTTTAAAAAAAAAAACCTTAGAAACCGATAAGAACTCCTTAGTACTATTATGAATTGCAGTATGACCAACGTGTATTGGAAGGTGTTTAGTTCAGTTACACATTTTAAAGTCATGCAGAGTGGAGGACGGTTACCATTTTGGAAATCTACCCAGTGCACTGCAGCAGTGCCCTCTTGTCACTGAGATAACCTCAGCTCCCCGCAAATTTCCAACATTTCCCCTAGGGGGTGCTATCACACACACACACACACACACACACACACACACACACACACACACACCCATTGAAAACCACTGGTTGGTTAGGAGCTTGGGCTCTGAAGTCAGAGTGCTCTGGGCTTCATCGGAGCTTCGGGAGACCTGAGACATTTTATTTACCCTTTCTGCACCTCAGCGACTGGGATGATAATAGTACCTATCACGTAGAGCTAGAATGAGGACTGGTGAGTAAATGCACAGAACCGGGTACCTGGCACATAGCAAACACTTAATGAGCCAGTGTTATTACTCTTCTAGTGTAGCTATGGTAATATTGTTACTAATATTACTATATTTGGATACTATAGTATACTATTAAATGCTGTTATATGAAAGACTTCTGTTCTCAAATGTGGTTCTAAACTGCTCCCACGGGTGTACAAAATAGCAGTTAGGAATACCTCCCCCCCCCGCCCCACGCCATGGTGCTCACCTGTGAGCTTGGAGGAACTGAACTCTCCTCAGACAGGGCCCTCCCAGCCTGTTTCTCCGATGGCAGGTGCTGGGTGCTGGAGTTGGGCCCAGAGGGCCTTGTCCACAGAGCCCACAGTCCTGGAGAGGAGCCCCTTCATGGGGGCAACCCCAGGGAGGAGGAGGTAGGCTCTAGAATGCGGGAGCTGGAGGAATAGAGGTGGACAGGGGCGACATCTCATAGGGCTGGATGGTGGGGCCCTGGAGATGTCTTCATCGAAGGCGGTGGAGGCAGCGAAGAGGGGGACGTTGGGAGACATTCTCCCTTTTCCCTCGTCGTGCCCCTGCAGGTGGCCAAGGGGCCCACACAATGTCACCACCACCGCCTCACATTTGTAAATGAATTGGAGTTTTCAACGTGTTTTTCTCATATTCATTTTCTCATTTGACTTTCTTGAGAGCTCCAAAAGGTGGTGGTTAATATCCCCATTTCATGGACCAGGAAACTGAGGCTCAAGAATTTTAGTGACTTGACCCATCTTCAGGCAGCTAAGGAGGAGCAGGACCAGGACGCAGTGGAGGCTCAAGGATGAGGAAGATGTGGTGTAGCCCCCGGTCCCTGGCAGCAGCACCATCTGAAGCCTGGTTGCCTGCCTGAACCCGTCCTGCGTCTCTCTGAGAACAGAACAGGACCACACTGTTACAGAGCACCACTCCTTTAGGGGCATTCTGCTAGGTGCTTTGTCGTTTACATTTCCTGACCGCCGCCCCCTTTTACAACCCCAGCCCGGTTTGATCAGAGCACTGATCTGGGCCGGGTGTTGCAGCAGGCAGAGACCCGCGGGCTTCCTTCTTGAAGAGGAGCCAGCCCTTGTTTGTGGGGACAGCGACACCCAGCGGGGCCTGGTGCTCTCACACCCCGCCTCCTCACCAAGCCGCTGGCTCCGGCCCAGGGGGCGCCGCAGAGAGAGACACAGGCCCTGGAGAGCCACGGGCGGTCCCGTGCCGTCCTCCAGCTCCAGAGACCTCTGTCGTGAGGTCCCAATTCTGTCTGATTCACAAAGGACGTCAGGGTTTAATAGCTCTCCTGATGATGTTACAAAAACCCAAAAATAGTCATATTATTTGTTAAACACACACACACTACTAGCTCTTTAGGAATGACAACAGGTGTCCAGAATTCGAAATCAGCCCTTAGAACCAGAGCAAGGTAAAATCAGGAATTAGAAAAGCCTTGCCTTCCTATCTCTTCTCAGTGTTCTTCTCTTCCTCGAACCATTAATGCCTCCACCTCTCCCCAGACATCCTGCAGGGGCCCAGCTGAGGCAGCCTACCGCTATCCTGGACTCGCTTTCTCTTCTCCTCTCCACCACATAGAATTCACAGGGCTTCCTGACTCTTGCTCACTGAAAGATTTCAGATTGTGCCGCCTTCACACTGAGGATCCGGAAAGGATAACCATTGAGTCTGGATGAGAATAATTTGGGTGGCTTTTCTGATGCCCCTCGCCAAATCAATACAACTTCTTGTACCCCAAAGCAGAAATATAGGCCATTGTGTAGTAATTGAGGAAACTTAAGAATTAATTTTCTTCTCTTACTCTTCTACCCTCTGTCTCAGAGACAAATCAATGGGAGGTTCCTAGGATCTGAACACTGTTCTGGTAACTTTCATTACGCAGGACCTTGGGACAAGCCTTGATTTGGGATTACCTGGACAGAGGAGACGAGCACGGTGGGCAGCATATCGCGGACCCAGCTTTGCTTTTAGTCAGGGAGGGCCCGACCCCAGACCCTCTCCCCTTTTCTGCCAAGCTTGGAAATTGCCACGAGCCACAAGGCCAGCCTCAGCCACAGACAGTCACGGACAGAGTGTGAGACACAGGCCACTTGTACAAACCATTCATTTTATTTCCTGTATCGGGTTTATACAAACTTGCAAGATACAAATGCAGAGCTCACTGGGATTCTTCAGTACCTATATCTAGAAAGAATGCTGGGGAGCGGGAAAGCAGCTGCTCACCTATACTCAGGATGCCCCTCGCCGGGGAGGGGCTCGTTGGCTAGAAAGATGCTGTGGGGCGGCTACAGATGTTTGGTCCCCCAACAGAGATGCCCTCTGTTTGGCTAACCTTAACTTTTCTTCTAAGGTCACTTTTATACTAAATAAAGACACTGAGATCATACATGTCCTTGTATGGTTTATTGTCTAATACTAGCAGATCAAATTGGCCCCAGTATGTGCATAAATAGATATATGTATATGTATGTATATTTCATATTTTCCTTAGTTTTAAGAGCTGCCAGGTAGGGGGGGTGCCTAAAGGGGAAAGGGATCGATCCTGTCTTGCTATAGTCAGCCCTGCCCCAAGAACATGCCTCTCACCAAGGCCGGAGAGCTAGTGTGCACAGCTTGCGACCTCAGAAAAATCTTTAAAGTGACAGTAGCAGTATTTCATTACAGCCTCTTGGTAAATGATCAGGGAGGTAATGTGCTAATTGGCAAGGCCCCAGAATAGCAACCAGGGCTGTCCACCCCGCCCCCCGGTGGGTCACTTAGCCCTGGGCCTCCATCTGGGCACCATTCTTTCATAACAAGATGCTCTAGGCTGGGAATAGGGTGCCAGGACATGTCAAATTTGGGAGATCAGGCTTTAAATGCTGGCCATGAGCTCTGTGACAGTCCCAAAGCCTTGATTCCAGACCTGGACAGAAGACTTCCATTCTGCCCAAATCCTTGTGAGGCAAGAGCCCCTTGCCTACTCTGTCAGCCGCTAAGCAGTTTGGCAGGCTGAGCTAGCGGAGTTCAGCACCCCAGTGGCAGCCCACCAGGGGACAGTCCTGGGGTCTTCTTGGGCAAGGTTGAGATGTCACCTTGTCCGTGGGACCCGCTTCAGTCTGGAAGCTGACTTTGCAGTCTGGATGCCAGACTGAGCCAACGTCCCCCTTAACAACAGCCCCCCGAGGAAAGGTCACAGAAGGAGACCGATGTCATAGATGTGACCCAGACCAGAAAGGGATCAAGGAGTGTGAGAAGTCCAAGGAACTCGAATGTGTCTGTGCTGAAGGACCTGTGGTCCCAAACCATTTCCTTTGGCCTTTGCACTGTATCCTGGCTCCGTCAGGGAGTAGGATTCTTGGTGCCGTTTGGCACAGGCTCCCATTCTGTCTGCCCTTTCCAGCAGATCGGTGATGGGAGGTGGTCCGGGAGCATACTGGGGATGGCGGGGGTGCCCGCAGGGGTGTACTTTTGTGCACACAGCTGTAAACATTTCCTTTGAGAGGATTCACATCCTGTAACCCTAGAGGGTTGTCAAGAGTTGACAGTGGAATCCAATCCTTAGACCAGGACTTCCAAGAGAATGTCCCGCCCTGGTGAGATGCTCTCTGGGTGGGCTCTGGGGCCCGGGCCTTTGCAGACTGGGGGATGGGAGGAGGAAGCTGCCGGGAAGAGGCTTGGACCTGGAGGCAGCCGCCCAATCTCCTCGTATCATTTGCTGATTCCATTCAGACATTGCACATTTTGAAAATAGATTTGCTTTTATAATAAAAGCGTAAAATAGATCTGTCTTAAAATAAGTCTGTCTTCTCCCCTTCTTTGGATCAAAAGGCATGGGGTGTGGCCGACACGTGCTAGGAATGGTGTGGAAGGTAAAGGAGGGAAATGGGCCTGGACAGGAGTTCTGGGAAAGGACCGGACGCCCAAACAAATATATATATTATGTATATATCTGTAATATGTATAATCTTCACCAAACATATATTAAGGCATGTAAAGCAACATAAAGAGCCAGCTTTATGAGGTGAGAGAGAGGTGATAGAGGTGCAGACCTTAATCCTTGGTCTTTTACACGTATTTCTAAAAATACCACTTGAAAAAAAAAAGGCGAGGCAAAGAAAGGGGAAAGGCATGGAGGCCCTGAAACAGCCGTTTCTTGTGGATGGAGAAAGGTGTTGGGAAAAGGGAGAGGGCCAACCTCACCTGCCAGTCGGCGGGGAAGGAGAAAACAGGTGTGGGTGCTTGAGCAGTGCTGAAGATGGGAAACGTAGCCAAGGGTCATGTTCAAAAAATCTGCTAAAAGGAAAGTGGAATTCCCCAGCCTGCAATCCCTCCGAAGCACAAGAATATCCTAAGCACCTAGAACAGTGCCTGGTACATAAAAGGTGCTCGGTAAGTATCTGTTGAATGAGTTGCCATCTTTACTTGCGTATGAACCAGTCACTGGCCCAGCTGGGAAGGAGTGGAGAACTGGTGGCAGATGAAGTCACTGTTCTCGGGGCCACTGGAGGCTGAAGTCTCTGAGCATCAACTCTGGTAAAGAGAGGGCCTAGGGGCGCAGTCTTTTCCAGCTTCACTCTCCCCCCTCCCCCCTCCCTGGCTACCGTCCTCTCCAGACGAGAGGCAAGGAGCAAAAATGAGCTTTGCTTCTGTGCCTCCTCCACTAAGCTCCCCAGGTAGGCAGAGGGTGAGAGAGCCATGCCAGAAGAAGGTCCTTCCCTGCAGCCTCACCTGGTCCTCCTCAGGGATGCCCGGGACGCGGGGTGCGGCCCTAGAATCTAGCCTCCCAGATTAAGGCTGCATTTCCTCTCCGGGGCACTCTCTCAGTTGACCCCCAGCACATTCCAGGGGGCAGGGGGACAAGAAAATGTCCCGAACATGGTTAGGAAAGGCCCCAAGGCTGACGACACCCTCCATGACAGAGGTCTTTCTCTCTGCCCCTGAGCCAAGGAGGAGGAGGCAGACACCAGGCCCAGACCCAGAAAGGGCCATCGTCCCACCTGCTCACCCGCACCAGCATCCCCACACCTTCGTCCCCACGGCTGCAGCTGAAGATCCTCCTGGAGCCAGCGTGTGGGCAGGCCCGTGGACCCGAGGGACGAGGTGCAGGAGCAGGGCCCACAGTCTGGCACTGTACTTGGCACTAACCTAAGGCTCCGTCCTAGGGAAACCCATCCATCCCACACCCCCTTTCCACCTCCGCCTCACCCTTTTACTTGCAAATGAGTCCTGCCTTTCCCTGTCCTCCCACTGGCCTCCAGCTCTCCCTTTCTCTCCTCTCCCCCTTCTCAACCTGCCCTCAGACCCTGCACAGACCTGCGTGCCTCTCTCTACCCACAGCCAGCACTGTGCCCCCCGGGAGCCGAGGAGCCTCTCCCCAGCTCTTGTCATCTTGTCTTTGGCTCAAGCAGGGTGGTCAGTCTCCACTGGACCCCAAAGGAGCACCCCTAAGCAGAGACGTGTCAAAGCCCTGGGTGCAGCTGGGGCAGCGGGGTGGAGGGGTGTCGATGGGGGAAGGACCCGATGGCAGGTGCCGCCCTTGGTGTCAGGAGGGGCTGGAAGAGGCAGAGCGTCCATCCGTCTTCTCCTCAGCCTAGTCCTAACCTGAGAGAGCCCAGAGCATCTTCCCCACCAGGGCATCCTCTTCAGCAGGAAATGTTCCAGTAGGACCGTCACACCACCAGCCAGGGCCGGGCCTAGCCCCCTGGGCCGCGGGCGCTGGAGGCTGCTGTCTGCCCGCCATCTTGGGCCCCGGCCTGGGGCCGCCATCTGAGGCGCGAGGGCTTCGGGGCCGGGCGTGCTGGCCGTGTGGACACTGAGGTAACGTGTGGGCAGCAACCCCGGCCCCCAGCCTGGCTCCCTGTAGCCCTCCCACGGGCGCGCAGGGGCAGGGGGCCAGGCTGGGGAGCCGGGGCCTCAGGGGGCTGAGGCCTTCAGAATGTGGCTCTGTGCAGCTTCCCGGCGTTGGCCTCGGCCAGAGCTTGCACTGAAGAGAAGAGAACCGGGTGAGAAGGGTGCTTCCCTGCCGAGCAGCAGCCTCAGCCCAGCTTCCCAGGAGACACAAGTCTGCAGAACCCCAACCCCGCCCCACGCCCCCAGCCCCGAGAGGGGAGCAAATGAATGGAAGTCCCTGCTCTTTCCCACTTGCCTGATACCAAGCGGCTGTGTGCTAGGGGCAAGGAACGCACACAGCCTTTGGCCATAGTTTCCCATGGTACTGTAATTTACAGGAAGATCTGGGGCTGATCTGGGAGAAATAAGATCTGGGAGCTTCTGAGGCAGGACTACTATGTATCTCCACAGCAGTGGAGAGGCTTGTTGGCGGACAGCGGGATAGGGGAGGCCTCGGCTCTGTCCCTGTCTGCTTCTGGAGAAGCAAAGCCCACGGGCACTGCGGCATCCAAGAGGCGGCCCCGCCAGCCGGTGCTGGCCCAGCACTGCACGGGAACAGGGACGGGGACAGGGATGCTGCGGGCTCAAGCGGATGGAGGGGTGGGGAGAGCGGCATGGCACGGGGGCGGTGCACTGGGGGGAGAAGCAATGCCGGAATGAGGTGTGTCGGGGTGGGTAGATGGCTCATGGGGGTGAGGGGCGGGGGTCCCACTCCCCGCGGTGGACGAAATACAGTAGAAAAGTTCTTACGTCAGAGCTCAGACCCGCATGGTATGGCTGCTGTCGGCGCCCCGTGGGGATTCAGACGATAGGGGGTTGGCTGGTGGAGTCGGGGAAGCAGGGGAGGTGGGAGGGCTTGGGGTGGCACATTGCACTGGAAACAGAAATGAACAGGGAGGTGAATAGGGGTGGGTGGGGGTGGCAGGGGTGGGGAGGCCGGGCACCCAGAGCAAGCGAGGTCCTTCCCCAGGCGGGGAGCCAGGCAGGAGGCAAGCAGAGAGGAGAGCTGAGGCCGACCTGGCCTCGGTCCCAGGCGCCACGGAGGAGCACAGGGTCCCAGAGGAGGAGACCGGGCCACTGCAGGCTCTGCTGAGAACCAGTGGGACTGTGGGCGAGGCCGGCCCCTTTGGGCCAAGGCTCCACTCACATCCGTACAAGAGCAGGCGACCGCACTTTACACGTGGTGCTCCGCGGGCGATGATGATGAACAGGGTGGTAAAACCCCACTAACCCAGATCATCAGGCCCCTGGCTGGTGACTAGATCCAAGTTACCACCACGTGAATCACCTCCACGCAAACCGAGGCTTCCGGCAGGGTTGAAGGGAGTACCGTGAACTTGGACCAGCTCGCAGTCTCAGAAACATGGCCCCTCGCTATCCCTGGGGACCCCCTTTTCATCAATCCAGAAGGGGCAACCTTCGGTCCACCCCTGAACAAATCATTACAAACCTTAAAGTGGTGGCATTTGAATTAATGGATTTTACTCTATTATCATTATGATTCCATGCTGAGAAGAGCAAAGTGGAAGGCCAATGAGGAGGGGGTCCTATGAAGAGGGATGAGCTTTCTGCAGTCTGCAGACCCTCGGGCACCCTCAGGGCCGCTGTGAGGCAGGAGCCTGGCAGAGAGAGCGTGCTCACGTGGCCTCAGAGGAGAACCAGACCTCAGCCAGGGTCACACTGTTTCCTCCAACAGAAGGATCCTGGCATCCGACTTCTAGTCCCTTGCTCTCCAGCCTGCCCTGGACCCCATCACCTCCCTGCCCTCTGAGCAGCCCCCATCCCGTGTATACATACAGCCTCAGATATACACAAGACGTGGGAACCTTCTTGTGAGCAGGAAGCTGTATCTACCCACACAGAATACACGGTCTGTGCCCGGGATCTAACAGCACTCGACTCTCACCGCACACAGCTCGGATATGCGTTTGTGCACTTCCAAACCCGTACTCTTCCACGGGGACCAGTACACGTGTGACTTCACACTTACATACATTCGCAAACGCTTTCGGAACACACATTTGTGTGTGTGTGTGTCTGTATCGTGGACCCAGCGGTTAGTCATTTGGCAGCTTCGACTTCTAAAACTGTCAGAAAGTCAAAAACTAAGCGAGGGCTGTTTCAAGAAAGCCAAATATCTATTGCAACGTGCATGCGGTGAAGCTCTTAGAATTATTCACAGACCCAGCTCCCTGGAGTCCAGTTACTCTTACTTCTACACACTTCTGAGGAGTTGACCTGCTGGGCGTCTACCCCATGGGAGATCAGAAACAGGGAAGTTAGGGGAGAGAGAGGACTCAGGAGGCCCACTGACAGCTAGAAGAAGGCACAACTGAGGCATAAAAGTCTTTTGTAAAAAGTAGATATAATACCTTTAAAAGCGTAACAATTTGGGAGCTACAGTCTGTACCAACGAGAGCCCCGGAGGGCATCCCTTCAATGGATCAGGAAAAGAAGGATATTTATAATGATACTAAATGAACAAGAGCAAGAAAGATGAATTATGTTAAATATAACTTCTTTATGAAGGCAGAAATGTTATAAACATATATTAGGAATATATCCATTGAGGGGCACCTGGGTGGCTCAGTCAGTTAAGCGTCTGACTTCAGCTCAGGTCATGATCTTGGGGTCCTGGGATCGAGCCCCACATCGGGCTCCCTGCTCAGCAGGGAACCTGCCTCTCCCTCTCCCTTTGCCCCTCCCCCTGCTCATGCTCTCTCTCTCTTCTCTCAAATAAATAAATACAATCCTAAAAAAAAGAAATAGTTAAAGTTCACATATATAGTAGCTATGTAGTGGACAGGTGTGTTATTATAACCGTGTGTCCACAAGTACTACCACATCTGCATGCATAAATCACCAGTCACGCCTGCTCTCCCATCCTGCACCTTCATGAGACCTGCTCTCACCCATCCTGCGCAGATACATATTTACAAATATTGCAGTGTATACACTGTGCACAACGTATACACAGATGTGTTTTATCACTCCCCAGACTGCAGAACAAGCCAGTCACACATAAATACATGCATTCATCAACACTACCTCCATCCTTATACTGCACACTGGCATACACATACATAAACTCCAACAGCTTACTAAATATCACCTGTACTCATAAATCGTGGTCTCCACACAATGTCCATAGACATTTTGCAGACCTATACACACATAGTTCTATATTTGCACTCACACATTCCCTCCACCCACGCACTTGAATACACACAAATGCACGTGCCTCTACAAACATCCCCCAACACAGACACTGCACACGACATCACATCTTCCCATATACCTCCTACATGAGTCTGCACGCTCTGCGTCTACTGACAAGCATTCCTGAGCACGCCATCCATGCCACACACCCACCCTCGGGCACGGTCTCTTCACCCTGTCCACACCGCGCTGTCATGAGGGCCCATGCCCAGCACCCCCATACGCACGGTCCCAGGCTTGAACCTATGCCCACGCACGGTCCTCACGGTCGCTGGCAGAGCTGCAGCTCTGGGAATCTGGGCCAGAGGCCAAGGGGCAGTGGGGACAGTGGGCTAAGTCTGAGGTCTGGCCCTGCTATGCCATTTTTTAAATAGTTGGGGTTTTGGCAAAAGCAAAGTGACGGTTTGCTTTCAACGCATAGACCCTGAAATGTAAGCTGGTGTGTATCGAGAGGGAAATCTGAGAGGCCAGGGTGGGTTTTGTTTTCATGGAACCTTTGGCTGGGAAACGACAGCAGAGAGAGCCAGGGGCTGGGGCGAGGGCAGAGGGAAGTTTTAAAAACAGTGTTGTGTGCGCTAACCCTCGAAACAGGAAGTTGCCTTTTGCCCAGAGCACGAGGAATTTGATCTGTGGAAGACTCGAGTTCATTTTACAGCTAAACTACAGAGAGGTGGGCTAGAGGCCTCCGTGCAGCCAAACTGGTTCTGCTGCCTTTAGCTGCAGGATGGGACTGTCTGAAGCCCATCCCTTCTCTTGTCCTCAACTCCAGCCCAACCAACCGCCTCTCTCTGAAGTACCTCCAAGCAGTCTTCCCTGGCCACCCATTTAATGTCCGTTCGACCTTAACTGCCAGTAGGTTCTTTCTTAAGGTGTAAATTCCCTTTGTGGTAGCCTGAAACCCTCTGGTTTCTAAAAATATCCATATTTTAAATAGCGAGAAAAACCACGCACAGACCCTCCTTCCACTCCAGCTGTTGCTAGGTCAGCGAGTCCTAGCGCCGTCACCAGCACCACCACGCCCACATCGGGCCAGCATTTAGTGAGCCCTTACTAAGTGCCAGGCACTGTGCTAGGCGCTTAGCATGTATTGTTGCCATTCCTCACAGCACCAGGCAGGTATTTTGATTAGAATTTTACAGATGAGTGTGGAGTCCCCGAAAGCCAGAATTCAAACCCCTCTTGATCACCAACACGAAACGCCACCCCTTCCGCCGGGCTCCTGGCCGCAGTCCCGATCTGCTCGTTGCCGGCCCCTCGCCCAGGCTGCTGTAACTGTGGGCCAGCACACCTGTCTCTCTGCCTCCTCCCCTAGCAAAGTCCTTGCAAACCTGGCATCCCTCCTGGGCATCCCTCCGGACTGGCCTTCAGAGCTCTCCCTCCCCCTCTCTGCCCTAACCACCTTTCGTCCTGAGGAGGACAACGTAGTCTGCCCCCCGGCTGGCTTCATGACGTAGGCACTGTCTTTCCTCTATCCTTCACCCTCCCATTAAGAGAGTCTCTTCCGTTCTTCCTGATTCCAGTCTCACCTTCCTTGGGGCAAGATATTTCAGGCTGACTTCAACCTCACGGTGACGGCTCGGAACCCTCTAGCTTTTTTTTATCAGCGTGAAGTCTGTTCCTCATGCTCATCTTTTCTTAGCACAAAAGTGGGTTTGGGTCAGTAGGCAGGGTGGTGACTGCATCGCCCTCAACTATGGCTACCCGCCCCACCTTCACCTTCCTATCTGCACACAGCCAGAATGGGAAGTGAGAGGGTACCCTGCAATGCCGGGCCCCACTCCACGACTGGTAATACTTTTATCCTTCCCAACCAAGCTCAGGGATCGCCCTTTAGCCGTGCCTTTCCTTGAGCTGCCCAGGGCGGGTGGTGCCCTTGCTGCCTGCATGGCCTCTGGCCATTCCTCCATTCCTCCAGAGAGCAGCTATAGGAGGGTCATCCCGGCTCTAAGCTCCCGGATGCAACTCTGGCCCGTCTGCACCCTGCTGAGCCTGGCACAGTACCTGGTGCTCAGTAAGTGCTCATCCCGACCTTGAGGAAAGTCTCCCTGTCCCTGTACCTCTCTGTCCCTGGCCCCCTCGCAGCACTGAGCTTCCTCCCCTGCACCTGGTCAGCCAGTCTCCCTGGAGGAGCGAGGCCCGGCCCCTCTCACCAGACAGCATGCGGCCCCTGCGGGAGGCCTCGGTCGCCAGGGCACAGGAGATTTCAATCCGCTTCTCCTGCTCCTGCAGCTGGCTCTCTGAGTCCTGGGGCACGTCCACAAGGTCCCCCTCGCCGATGGGCACCACGTTCTGCATACTGAAGAGGCACAGACACACAAACATGGAGTGGGGGGGGACAGGATGGTCCAATTGGCTTGGGGGGGAGGGCCTGCGGACTGAGGTTGACAGGGTGGCCAGAGGCCTGTGAATGGGCAGGCTCTGGTTCCCAGCGAGGCTGTCCCCAGGGGGGAGTGGGACCCTGGCAACACACATTTTGGGACCCCCCTACTGCAGTGTCTTAAAATGAAGGAGAAGGTTCAAGTGAACATTTAGGGCAGCCTTGATGAGGAAGAGAAGTCACCAGAGGGCAACCCCTCAGTTTGTCTTGACGACAGCATGCGCCTGCACCCAGCAGGTCTTTTTGGCACGCAAGTGACAGCATCCCTGCCCCGGCCACAGGGCTGGGCCTGGTCTGCTGCCTTGAGCCACTGCCTCCGTCCGCCCTCTGCTGGGGAGGCTCGGGGCTCCCACTGGCATGGGTCGGGGTGCTGGATTCAGGGGCACTGGTGCCCCACGTGCCGGGATGGGCAGAGGATGTTGAGGGTCACCCAGGCACGTTACCTGGACTTGGCAATGAGTGTCTTGATCCTTTCCACCTTCTTCTGCTTCTCCTTCAATTCCTCGGGGCTCAGGGGAGTATCAGGCTCCAGGTCAATGTACCGTTCGGGGATGAGGACTTTGTCTGGCGTGGAGAGCTGGGGAGGGACCTAGGTCACCACCGCCGTTCCGTCCCCTAACCACGCCCCCCCCCCGCCCCAGGCTTTCTCCCCCTCTGCCCTCCTGGACTTCACTCACCTCCTTACTGATGTCCACATCATAGTGCTGGGGCTCCAGTTCCATTTTGCGAAGCCGGGCAATTTCTTCCCTCGGCGTCTCGTAGGCCTGCCCACCAGGCTCCTCTGCCCGCAGGGCTGCCTCCAGGTTGGAGATGTCCACCTCGTGGATGCTACGGTGACGGCGCACCTAGGGGACAGCACCACCATGACCACACAGGGACTCTGTCCCCTGCCACCCGTGCCTCCAGGCAGCCCTGAGCAGGCCCACGTCCTCACTGTCCCTGCTCATCACGCCCAATCTGGCCGCCACCCCACCGCTCCCACTGCGGGACAGCTAACCTCCTTCCATGCTGCTTATCCAAAGCCTGCCCCCCCTGCAAAGGCCCAGAGGCCAAATCTCATCAATGTGTCTCATCAGGACTCGTTACTTCCCACCCGGCTGTACCCTGTGTTCACGGTCTGTGCCATATATGTTAGGCAGTTGGATTAGTGTGTCCTACACTGGTCTTTAGTGGATTCCTATTATAGAAGCTCCAATCCACCAAGGAGAGTGTAAGCTGTTTGAGGGTAGGACTTTTGATCATAATTTTCCTGTATTTCTGAAATGTGGTGGAAAGAAAAATTTGGCAGATGCCTGGGGCTACTCCCAGCTCCGTACTCAATAGCCATGTGGTCCCAGAATCCTTAATTCCTCCTGACTGTGTTTCCCTATCTCTAAGACAGGGGTGGTAATTCCTAACCTGGCACTGCTGAAAGATCTAAACAAAACAACGTGAGATTTGAGAACTGCACGGTGCCACGCACCAGTGTGCTATTAAGATTATCTACGGTAGACCCAGCCCAGGGCTAAATACACAGAAAATGCTCTAGAAACATGTGTAAGTGATGGCTATCCCTGGGTGCTGAATTTTGCACTATTCTCTATTAACTGAATTTTGTATAATTCTTTTCAACTAAAATCATCAATGCATTCCTTTTGGTGAGTCATTTTTCTTTAAACACATGCAAGGAACACTTGCTGCAGTATATCTTCTGCCTAGTGGGGAGAGGCTCCCCCCGCACCCACCGTTCTCCCAGGTGCCCAACTTGGGTCCTTCCCAGCCCCTCTCTCAATGCCCCCCCCCACAGCTGCCTCAGTCCAGGCTGGTCACAGGCTAGGGGTGGCTGGGAGGACTTTACCACTTTGTAGGCGGGCCGGGGAGCAGGGTCAGGGGCAGGACTGGCCGGGAGCTGCAGGCTCTTCCTCTTCTCCTTCATAGAGCTGCTCTGATGTCTCCGCATGCGGTCAATCTGCTCCTCCACACTCATCTTCACCTTGCCCTCTCCAGGGAACACAGCACTCTTGGGGCGCTCCTGCTACAGCAGAAGAGGGCTCTGACGGGTGCGCATCCCCCACTCCCAGCGTCCTCATCTGCCCTAATGCCTTCACTGTCCCTTCTCTGGGAAGCCTGTCTGTAGTGGGTTAAAGAATGGCCCCTAAAACATATGTGCACGTCCTAACCCCGTAGGACCTGTGAATGTGACCTGATGTGGAAAGGGTCTTTGCAGATGTGATTAAGGTAAGGACCTCAAGAAGAGATCATCGGGAATTGGAGTGGACCCTGAATCCAATCTTAGGTATCTTTATAGGAGACAGAACAGAAGAAGACACAGAGTAGAAGGTGGATGCAGATACTGGAGTGTTGTGTCTACGAGCCAAGGAACACCAGAGATGGCCAGCAACACCGGAAGCTAGGAGAGAGGCATGGGACAGATGCTTCCTCAGAGCCTCTTGAGGAACCAACCCTGCTGACACCTCAATTGTGCACTTCCGGCCTCCACAACTGTGACAGAATAAACTTCCTGTTGTTTTTAAGCCCCCAAGTTTGGGGGGCTTTGTCAATTTCCCAGCAGCCCCAGGAAATGAGTCTACTGCCTTAAGTCAGCACATTTGACTCTGATCGTTGATTTTTGCTGGATTTGTAGTTCATCCCTGGCACATTATAATAATTTTGTGAAGGGGCGCCTGGGTGGCTCAGGCAGTGAACCGTCTGCCTTTGGCTTTGGTCATGATCCCAGGGTCCTGGGGAGCCTGCATCAGGCTCCCTGTTCAGCAGGAGAGTCTGCTTCTCCCTCTCCCTCTGCACCCCCCCCCGCCCATGCTCTCTCTCTCTCTCTCTCAAATTAAGAAACAAAATATTTAAAAAAATATATTTTGCTAACTATTCTTCTTTCTTTTTTTTTTTTTTTTTAAAGATTTTTATTTATTTATTTGACAGAGAGAGACACAGCGAGAGAGCAAACACAGTGGGGGAGTGGGAGAGCTAGAAGCAGGCTTCCCGCCGAGCAGGGAGCCCGATGCGGGGCTCGATCCCAGGACCCTGGGATCATGACCCGAGCCGAAGGCAGATGCTCGACGACTGAGCCACCCAGGCGCCCCTCCTCTATCTTTCTTATGTGTATCTTCCTTGTCCCTTGATACGTCTCCCTGATGGAAGACTTCTCCAGTGGGGCTGTTGCCCTCCTACCGCTTGTCCTGCCTTCCTCCTCCCGCCCTGGGTTTCTTGAATGGTGGAGAGGTGGGTGGACACACACAGGCCCCTGGGCCCCCAGCGCAGCTCAGGCCCATCTGGGCCTCTGCGCCCACAGGCTGTACTCACCCGGGAGGACAGTCCATTGGTGAGCCCATTGGCACTCCTCCTCACCACCCTTGATGGAGTTAGCTCTTCATCAGCAGGCGACTTTGTCCGAGGAGGCACAATGCCAACTGTAGGGAGACAGAACAGCCAGTAGGCCTTCTGGAGAGCAGGAGGGCAGAGAGACGGGGAGCCTGCTTCTCGGAGGAGGCTCAGTCCCATCTGCGGCAGAGATGAAAGGCCCAGAATGGGTGGGTACTTGCTCTCTTTGGCTGTGAAGGAGCACCTCTCCGGGCTCCTCTCTGACCCCTGGCCTTCCTTCTAGGGGAGGATGGGACAGGAAGTACCTTTGTTGAGAGCTGCCTGCTTCTCTGCCTCCACCTCTTGCCTGGTGGGCGCAAGGCTGTTGTCTCTAGTGGTATCCAGGGGTGATGTCTGGTGGGGGTCTTTCTTGCTCTGCTCATGGCTTGCCTTGGGCTGGGGGAAGAAAGAAGACGGTCCATGCTGTGGGGACTGCTGGGAACTTGGCCCTCAGGGATGTTTCTTTGCTTTGCAATGGCTGGAGCACAAACCCTTGAAAACACAGGACGAGCAGACTCTTAAGTGTGTCAGCTGGGCAGCAGGCAGGGACGCCATGGAGCCTCCCACCCATGCCACCTTAAGGCCGGCCAACGCTGGCTCATCTTGCGAGGGCTCAGGGCTTCCAGGAGGCCCTCAGCCAAGGCCCAGCAGAGAGGCCCCTCAACCCGACCAGGCCTCTTGGCGAGTGCCAAGAAGCACAGACTTGCTGTGAGCCAGAGAGGAGGAATGGCTGGGGGACAGGGCTACAGGGCCGAGGATCTCTGAGGGTCCTGTCAGGATCTCACCCAAAACTTGAGCCAGAGAACCAAGGGTGGGCTTCGGTACCAAGATTCTGGGGGACGGAAACGTGCACTTAGCTTGAGGGCTTGCAGAATCATGAGACGAGAAGGGGCCTCAGACAGCATCGGCAACCCCCCCCGCCCCGCTCCCGTGGTGCAGCCAAAGAGTCTAAGTCTTCATGAGGGACACACAGAAACACTGAGCCAGAGGCCAGAAGCACCAGCTCGAGTCCACTGCGAGAGCATGGGTGAGCCCCTTCGCCTCCCCTCGTCTGGAAAGTGGAAGTGACACTGCCTCTCGGCCCCGCTCACCGGCAACCCCTCAGGGCTGTGCTTATCCCAGCAGCTGTGCCAGGGTGAAAAGATGACTCCCGGTTTTAGACACAGGACTACTCACCACGCAAACTTTTCCCAGCCTAACTGTACCTCTCTCCTGGGGAGAGAGGCTGGGGAGCCAGAACAGAGCAGCTTACACCCCAGGGCCGATGGGACCCAAGAGGACACACAAGGCAGAGAGACAGACGGCATGGAAGCACCAGGGTCTGAGGCGGGCAGGAAGGGACTGGAATGGCACCCGTCGCTGCTGGTCCCTCGATTTCCCTTGCCTGCTCGCGCTGGTAGGATGTGGGGCACACCACCACTCACAGCCAGGGGCTGCGCAGGAGCCCGGGCATGGGGCGGGGGGCGACACTCATTTTCCCTCTGTCCACAGAGGGCAGAAAGGGGAAAGCATTCTCTGCCATCCCTTTCCTTATCCTGGAGTCTGACCAGGCAGCAGTGGGCAAATTAATATTGCAATGGGGAAAAAATGGCTCTGTGTCCTGCCTGGTCCCCTTGCCTGACCCTTCACCCCACTCCCTCCACCCCTGCCCTCCAGGACCCAAGGGTGCTGGGTACCTGACCCCTGGCTGGCTCGCCACTGCGGTGCCAGGAAGGGGAGCTGGGGTATGGCCAGAAGCGGCTCTCGCTAGGGAGTGGCGGCACGTTTGGAGGAGACTCCAGGGGGACGTAGGCTTTGGGGAGGGGGGGCCGTGGTGGGCCGGGCTCCTGAGGCAGAGAGAAGCCAGAGCATTAGGAGGAAGGAGACCAGCCACTGTGAGAGCAGAAGAAAAGAGCATTAGCAGGGGACAGGTGACATCGTGGGGACCTCGGGTGGGCCCCTGGATTGCCAAACTCCCACCCGCAACCTGGAGGGAGCTCCAGCTCTGGAGTGAACTCTCAGCCTAGCTTCAGGGCTCTTCTTGGCCGAGCGCCCACCTGTACACCGCTCCCCACCTTTCCCCAATTTTTCTACGAAGCTCCCTGCTCATTGGCCTCACCATCACCCTGGGCACATCTGCACCCCTGTGTCTTTGCTTTTGCCCCCTCTCCTGTCTGTGACGCTTCTTGTGCCTCTACCTGTCCCAATGAAAGTTCCACCTTCTCCTCGGAACACCAGGGCATTTACGGTCCACACTGAGACACACGCTGCCAAGTTCCAGAGGCTAGCTGCTTCCTATAAATCAGTCATGGTCCCCCCTGGACACTGGACTCCCCGGGAGAAGGGCCTTGGGCATGCACATGTATGTTTCTGAGAGGGCCTCACCCCATCCCTTGCCCCGTGTAGAGCCCCAGTAAACACCTGCTGATTGACTAGCTAGGATACTGCTCCCCATGCCCACCCTCAACCCTCTCACATGCTGGAACAGTCCTGGATTTAAATTCCTACTAAGTGTTGGGTATCTTTGTTAACCGTCCTGGAGTTCAGGAAGAGACTTCCCCGGAAGGAGGCTAAAGATGACAAATGCCGATGAGAGCAAGGAAAGGAAAAATTCTGAAGGAAGTTCACCAAACTGGGTGTGAGAATGACCACCTTAGACAGAAAGCCAAAGCACTAGGCCTGGAGGCCTCTGGGGCAGAGATGGACACAGAGTCTGTGTCCTTCAGGCCAACGAGGACCTGGTCCTCCCTCCCTCCCTCCCCCACCTACCTTCTACTCCATTTTCTCAGCTTACCTCACTGGACCCGGGCTTGGTGGGGGACCCCTGCGAGCCGGACACCAGAGAGAAGGGGCTTAGGGGGCTGGTGAGGCTGGTGGAGCTGAGAGGGCTGGCGGGGCTGTTGGAGCTGTAGGTGGCCGTGGGGCCAAGTCCTCCTGGGGGGCAAACAGAGAGGAGAGGTGAGGGATGGATGGGGTAGGGGTGGGCTCCGTAGGTGGAGGAGGCAGGGGAGGACCCAGGGACATGGGAGGGAGGTTTCAGGGCCACTCGGGCCTGATGGAGGGACTTATTCCAAGGGTTGGGATGCAGGCTGGCCGTGGAGAAGCATGCTGGGCAGGGGTTAGATGATGGATGGAAAGAACACTGTTGCCTCCGAGACATCAAAGAAAGCCAGCCCAAAGTCCCAGGGCTTCAGATCGCCACCCGGCCCATGGGCTTGGGCGGGAGTGGGGGTGGGGAGGCACAGGTACTCTTTGACCCTTTCTGGGGAGGAATCTAGACTATCAGGGTCAACAACATCTCTGAGTGGCCTGCCTGGTCTGTTCTGGGAGGAGGGGAGGATGAAGGGAGCCCTACCCACCATCCTAGGGGAAGATCCCAGAGGCCTGAGAAGGCCCTGACTAGCTCTGCGCACCGTGTGAGAGCCTGGAGAGGGATGAGTTGACAGATGTGGGGCAGACGCCAGAGACCCCCGAGCATTTCTGGTGAGCCTTTCAAGAGGCTGGTGGAGAAGGCACCCACCTCTGTGCTTGGCCGTGTCTGTGCCCCGGGATGGGTTATTCTTCCTCAGCCCCTCCAGCACGTCCTGGATCCTCCAGATCTCCTTCTGGATTTGCCGGTTGAGCACCTCATTCTGAAACCGCCCGCGAGCAGGTCAAGGGAAGTGGCTGTGAGGAGGGCCCCAGGCTTCTCCCCCCCACACCCGCATCCCTTTGGGCCAGCAGGAGGCAGGAGCCTTGCACACGTGCACACGCTCACATGTCCGTTCAGCACATTCATCTTCCCCATGGGAAGAAGCGTCTGCCTCTTCAGCTTCTACAAAACGGAACTTGGGAATTGCCAGGGGAGAGGGACCTGTCATCACAGTCAAGAGCCCCTTTAGGTAAACATGCAGCCTCAGCTTCCCCGGGGGAGATCAGGGTGGTCTTGGAGCAAATGCCCCTCTAGGTGGACCCTCGATGGTAGCCTGTTGTCAAGGGCAAGGGTTTCCAATTGACTAATATTCTTTCCATCCAAATGGTCCTTTTGTAATACCGACACCCAATGTCTGCCTAAGTATTCATGAAATTATATTCAGTTAGAGTTTGCATTCTTTGAAAAATCATAGGTACCACTTTTTTAGCACCCCACGCCCCTCCACCCCACGTGCCAGGCACGGCGCTAAGGGCTCTGCAAACACTAACTCCTTGCAGCTGCTCGAGAACTCTGTGCGGCACCGGCTGCAGGTGTCCCGACTTTGGAGATGAAGAGACTTGTGCCCAAGACCCTCTGTTAGTAAAACAGTGTGACCGCCATCTGAGTCTGGATCTATTTGTCTTGAGAGCTGGTGCCCTTGATCAGGATGCTTTCCTACCCCCTAAAATGTTCGTGTTGAAAGTCAGGCTTGCCCATAGGACACGCAAGCATTCAGGTGCTCTGGACCAGGAGGGCCTTCACCTCCGCCTCCCTAACCAGCTGCAATGTGGGGTGGTGAGTTTTGTCACCCGAAGGAAACTAGGGGAAGTCGGGGGCATGAACTGCATCAGAGAGACAGAGTTTGCAAAGCTAGCTAGAGAAGAGGCAGAGCCCGGGTAGAGAAGATCGAGGGAGGCAAAGAACAGGAACTCCCCAAGGTCAATATGTGCAGCCTCCTGCCTCCAAGCAGAGTGTTTCTAACCCGTCCTGCGAAGCGAAGCCTCTTTCCTATCTTAAGGGTCCTGAGTGGCTGGTTCCCACACAGCCTACTCCTTCGGAGGTCACGAGAGACAGCTGCACACATGCCCACATCTCTCCCCGCATGTGGATCTCTATCCACATCCAGATCTACATCCATATGTATATCGATGTGTTAAAGCCTTCCAGTCATGAAGTATCTTCTGTCTAACCTAGCGCGCTCATGTTTCTGCTTTACTCCTTCCTCATGATCTGCTGGAACTAAAGAAGATCCCACATAGTCTTCGTCCAGAAAGCATCTGTTTTAAGTGGATGTGAACCTTGTCTTTTGTCTCAGGACCGACTCCCTGTCTCAAGTCTCTGAGATCTCGAAAGCAAGAAAGGAAGCCACTTTGGTCTGTTTTGGCCCAAAGGAGAAGGGAGGGCACACTGACCCCTCCTGCCCAGGCCCCTCTTACCTGGACGTCCAAATTGAGCTGCTCCCAGAGGTCATCATGCAGGGCAGACACCTCTGACTCAAGGCTCTCATACTCTATGGTGCTGTTCGTCAGGGCCTGCAACGGGAGGGGGTGGGGGGGTGGGGGAGGGCTTACTGAGAAAGTGGCCAGTGCCAAAGCCTTCCTCCCCAGACCCCCCACAGGGCCTGGGGCAAGGGCACCTGGGGTCTGGCAGGGCTCAGAGAAGGGCACAGAGGGACCAGAGGAGAGGGCCCAGGGCTGAGACATTCTGATGACAGCCCAACAGTGGCCCATCCGACTGCAGGCCGAAAAATACAGAAACCAGAATTCTCTCCAGGTGTGGGGGTACGCCAAAAGGGGATCAAACCATGCCCACCCCCTCCTGGTTTCCTCAGACTGGGTAACCCAAAGTGGAGGGCAAAAAGAGAGGAAACCCAGAGGTGTCTGCTCCCTGGGGGTTAGAGACCTTCCACCCTTCTGGACCATGTTTTCCGGGCCCTTTTGCTGTGGCACCGCAGAACTCCTGTCCAGGCAGTCGGTCCTGCAGGGTCTGCCCTGCGCCCACAGCGAATGACCGGGCCAGCAGCCCTGCACGGGGGTCCCGGTTCTCCAGGGGAAAGGACAGAGGGAGGCAGCAAAGCTGTGAAAGCAGCCAACGAGATCAGGAGCCCTCGACCTCACCCTGCCCTGAACGCATCCCAGGGCGGGAACAGTTTGTGGAAAGAGAAGCCTGTTTCCTTGCAGGAGACTCCATGGAGTGAGCGAGCCGGCATGCTCGCTGCCTATCGGCAAGGCACCACTTTTTTTTTTTTTTTTTTTTAAGATTTTATTTATTTGAGAGAGAATGAGCGAGAGAGAGAGAGAGCACGAGAGGGGGGGGGAGTCAGAGAGAGAAACAGACTCCCCTCTCAGCGGGGAGCCCGACACGGAGCTCAATCCCAGGACCCTGGGATCATGACCTTAAGCAAAAGGCAGATGCTTAACCAACTGAGCCACCCAGGCGCCCCAGCAAGGCACTATTAAGGTCTTTCGTTTCTGCCCCTTCTGGCCAAGAGCACCCTGCTCTCGGCCACCAAGGAGAGTCAGGAAGGAGCGAGCACAGCCTGGGAGGGGTGGCCCTCCTGCGCTGGTGCTGAAACGTGGACCGGGGATGGGGGGAGAGTGGTACCGTGGTCGCCTGCGACAGCTCCACACGGATGTTGATGAGCTGGTTCTGTAGGGACTCTTTCTTGTGCAGCAGCTTCTCCGGGTAGGCAGGCTGGTTTCCAAACATCTCCAGCTCCTGGTGGGTCCCCATCAAGGCACTTTCCAGGCTCTCCTGAAAGAAGGCAGGGAAATGGCCGTCAGCAGCCCTGATGATTCCTCTCTGGGATTCTGAGCAGCAGAGGCCTGAGCCCCAGCAGTCCCAGTTAAGGGCAGGACAGAAGTTTAAGACAAGGCTTTGGCAGCTTAGGGGGGAGACAGCACCACACACCTGCCCGAGCCAGCCTCCCCACATGCCCCCAACTCCAGGCCACCCCCTGGCTCTCACCTTCTCAGCTCGGAGCTGCTGTACCAGCCGGTCCTGCTCCCTCACCACCTTGTTCTGCTCACACAATTTGCCCAGCAGCTTCTGGGGGCCCGAGGGGGTTGGGGGAAGGGAGGGAGAGAGAAGGGGGTGAAGGACATGGTTTGATGGGGACCTGGGAAACGGGTCGGAAGGGCCTGGCCTCTGGATACTGCCTCCTTTCCCCTGCGGAGGAACCCTAAGCCTTCTTCACCTTGACCTTGGAGGCTCCTGGGAACAGGAAGATGGTCTTCACCTCAGGAGACTCCCCAAGGGCCTACCGGGAGGGGAGATGTGCTTATTCTCTGAGGAAGTGAGTCCGCTGTAGAGGGGAGTTCAATGTTAAGCTCCTGCATCCCCCTCCTCCTGGGGGTTCCGATTCCAGAAGGGGTGAGGAGATAATGTGGCCTGGCCTCCCAGGGGGGGCATGGACCGGGGGGAGTACGCAGGGTGCCGGAACCAGCAGTCTTAGGAAAACCAGTGAACCATGTAAACCGGTTCCCCAGGCTCACAGGACTCTATTCTCCTCTCCTCCCAGGGTCTCAGGATGGCTGACGCTGGGATCCCCCTGAGGTCTGGCCCTTGCCTGGATGGAAACTCTCCCAGGCCTACTGGGCAGATCCACTACCCAGGCAAGACCAGTGGTGACCGGAAGGAGGCAGGGTAGGCCACGCTTCTCTTCTGGAAAGACTTAGGCTTTCCAATATCCATACCTTTATTCACGCCGTTCCTCAAATACCCCCTTGACTCTTTTCTACTGGCCACATCTTGTCTTCTGGGCCTTTTAACTTCCAGGCCCAGCTCACCTGTTACCTGCTTTGTCCCTGACCCACCGGCCCACATGGTCTCACTGCCCTGCCCTCCTGCAGCACCCACTGTCCATCCCATTTGGCACAGGAATCATATGCTGTCACCCACGGCTACCTGGCATCTCCCACTACCCTGGAGCTCCCTGAGGCCAGGGGCAGGGCTGTGTGCTTCCCTCTAGTGGCCTAGGGGCGACTGCCAACGTGGGCACAGTGTAGGCTGGCCGATGCACCTCCTAAGGAAGTCCGTGTTCCTGTAATGAGCAGATCCCACTGCTGGAGACAGGGCCTAGGGCTCCGTGGAGAAACACACACGGCCAGCACGGGGCGGGCGGGGAAGGGAGAAGGATGAGAAAAGAAGGGGGATGAGGAAGGGGCAGGCGGAATGTTGTCTTTGTGCTGAGAGAGGACACGAGTCAAAGGCGTGAAGAGCCACCAGAGGGACAGAGATGAACGGAGGAAAAGCCCCAGCGGAGGAGAGCGAAGATGAGGAAGACAACGGGAGGGACTGGAGAGGACAGGGGAGCAGGAGAGCTGCTCTTACATCCGTGTCTTGCTCGTTTAACTTGTAGGTGTGGAGACCGTCCCGGAACACTTCTGGGTACGGAGGGACCTGCGGGGACATGACGCTGGTTACAGCAGCAGGGGACGGGTGGGGCGTGTGGGGGCAGGGAAGCGGACAGCCCTGGCTCCGTTCTTGTCAGAGACCGTGGTCCATCAGCTCTGGCAGCTTCCAGTCCGGGAACCCGAGCTAATTCTTTGGCCCTGGCTGGGAAGCCTGGCGTAGCCCCATCTAGGTCCTTCCCTATTGTTCAGGCTGATTTATGGAGACAGGGATGCTGCTCAGCTCTGACTCAGGATCTCCTGTCTCTCCCCCAGCCTCTGGGTCTCCTGTGGAGAGGGACTCCGGGGGTGCAGAGATCCCGGATGGCTTACTGGGAACAACCCTGAGAACAACAGTTAATCCGTGGCTATTTTTGAGGATGAGACATGCGGAAATGGAATGAGCCCCGAAAACATCTGAGAATGATTATCTCGGTAGATTGCACACCAGTCACGGGGCGGGGTGGGGGCGGGGTGTGCTTAACCGGGAGTATGTCTGGGTCCAGCAAATGCTGCCCAGTCTTGGTGACACATCCGGCGACCATGGCACATTCTACACCACTGGGGCATCAGATGGTTCCATATCACACCCCTTGTGCCCTGAACCTCGAAGATGTCTGTGAAGAAGATACCCAACATGAAACAGAAGTCCTGGACTTGAGAAAGCAGATTTGCGATCGCTGGCATGGTATGGGATGTCGGTGCCGGCTGTATTGATGGTTTGAGAAATGGGCCTTGGATTCACCCATGAACGTGAAGAATGGAGGAGACACAGCGGAATTAGAGGAGGAAGACAAGGCGGGGCCCAGGAGATGAGGCCTGGCAGATGGGCGGGTAGGGCAGAGCAAACCCTAGCCCAAATGGCTTGACTAGACCATGCACAAGCAGCTGAAATGGTGCTGACGGGGACCATGCTGCCAGGCGGAGGTCTTACTTGCATGAAGATCTGGGCCCTGGGGGAGGAGCTCTCCACCATGCGGTTCACCATACTGATGAGAGTCTCGCTCTCACTCATCTGCAGCAGAGGAAGGAACGGACGATTCAAACTCGGACCCCCATGGAGCTATCTCCCCATCTCCCTCCTGGGCTCACTTCCCCGGAAACAGGAAAGGGCAGCTTGTCCTGGGGTCTCCAGCTCCCTCTGCTCGGCTTTACCTGTCGCTCACCCCTTGTGAGCTCCGTCCCGGGACCAGCACTGAAGGTGCCCCGAGGAAAGGTCACATAAGGGGGGCTGGGGGCTGCTGTGCCCTCGCTCGCTGGCCCTCAAGAGACCCCTTGCCCAGTGACACTCTCCCCAGGGTGCCTGAGAGGTGCGGCAGGTCCCATCCTCACCGGCCAAGGTCAACTCCCTGCCCCGCCTCTTTTCCTCATGCTGCTTTGGTCAAACACCACACTGGCAGGTAGGAAAACCCTTCTCCCCAAATTTGAACTAAATCAACAGCTGAGAAAGAAACCCTGGGGCCGCTCTTTGGATGGGCCTTCACAAAGAGGCACAGCTCTCTCTCCCCGACCCCAGCCCACCTCTTGGCTCTAGAGTAGAAAGGATTGCTAAACACGGTTTCCAGAGCTGGGCTGGTAGCATCCATGCCGATCTTGGATGACGCTAGGGCGCAAATAAGGAGGCCAAAACAAGCAAGCCGCGTTAAAGGGACAGCAGATACTCGAACACTGTTCTCTGACACGTCATCTTTGTGTTTCAAGAATCATTAGGAACACGGAGGGGGAAAGAGAGAGATGAAGAAGGCCAGGGGAGAGGGAGGAGAGGGGGTGAGGGAGGGAAGACAAGCCAAGCAAATCAACTAGAGATGCCGTCATTTACGCCCCCTGGTTCCAGTTTAATGGCATCAAAGAGTGAAAATATTAGGGCGTGTCCTTGGCTATGTCCCTTTAACTCATCAACCTACAGGACAAGGTAGCAGAAGACAGAGGAAAGTCGTGTGGGAAAAGCTTTTTGGGGAGATGAGGTGAGTGAGGGAAGGGACAGAGCCACGTTAGGGCAGAGTTTCTGGGGTCACAGTTCAGGAGGCCCTCACATTTTTGGCTCTTACCTCCCCCATCTTCATTGGGCCCACACGTATTTTCCCTCTTACCCGTTTAGGTGGCAACCCAAAGGTGGCCTTGCTTCTGTGTGCTGGGGACAGGGCGAGTGGCACCCAGCCATCCCCATCTGCAGAGTCCATAGCATTTTGAAAGGCTTTCCTAGGATCTGATCTCTCTACCTCTTTAGCCCATTTGGAATTTTTTTGAAGGCATCAAGTGTCATTTAAAAGGCTTTCCAAAGAGCAGTTGTAGTAGGAGGTTGAGGCTTCATAAAATAGTTCACGGTCAACAGGACATCAGCCCCATTTTCTGGAAGGATCAGAACTCAAGTCAGCCCCCATCTTCCTGGAATCCTGTGTGTATGAGGTCATGTTTATTGTGCACAGGGCATGCATGTGTGGTGTGTGTGTGATTGTGTATGGTGTGTGTATACGTGTGTCTGTTGCCTGTGAACCATGCCTGCGTCCTGTGTGTGTGTGTGTGGGGGGGGACCTGCTAACACACCAGGCTGTGAGAGGGCAAAGAGGCCCAGGTCTTGCCTGGACACGCACTGATCCCACTGCCCGCCCAACCAGTGGATCTCAAGCACTAAAGAAGGCAAAGCCAGAGTGTTCTCACCCTGGTCTGCTCCCATTCGAACTGTGGCTCTGGGGGACCTTCTGGCCCATGTGGGCTTTGCCTCTAGGATTCCTCTATGCCACCTTCTGTCTGTCCAAAATGTCAAATCTTGTGAGAAAGCACCTAGCGCAGTGCCTTATACATCATAAAGTGCTCAGTTAATATTTTAAATCGAATGTCAGAAGGAAAAGAATAAAATAATCATCGCAGCAGTTAGCGCTCCTCACCACCGCCTGACCCAGTGCTGGCATGTACGCTCTTACTTGATCCTCCAGCAAATCTGGGAGGCGGGAAAGGCAGGTTCTACAATGTCCCATTTTATGAGTGAGAAAACAAAGGCCCAGAGAGATGAAGCAACATTTTGAAGTTAAAAAAAAAACAAAAACACAACAAAAAACCATTGTAAATGGCAGAGCTGGGACTAGAATGTCTGACTCCACGTTCTGGACCCTTTTTTTTTTTTTTAAAGTAGGCTCCATGCCCAGCATGGAGCCCAACATGGGGCTTGAACTCACAACCCGGAGATCAAGACCTGAGCTGAAACCAAGAGTCAGACGCTTGACCGACTGAGCCGCCCAGGCGCCCCTAGACTCTTATCAGATAAAACTCCCTTTTGAGATTATTATCCTTTATCTAGAGGAGGTCCTCTGAAGGGTTATTTCTGAAGCTCCCAGCCTAAGGGCCCAGCCTGTCCATGAGGGCAGAAGCCCCAGGAGGGGCCCCGCAGTGGCACTGAATGCTGGCACAGCCAGGCACTGTAGATGGGCCGCAGAGAGGAAAGCCTGCCCAGGAGCCCCGAGGCCACTCAGCCCTGCTCCTCGCTACTCCGGGCACTGCAGACCCTGCTTCCTGCAGGCGCGAGCCCGCACTTCCCACTGCCAGTCTGGGCTGGCACCCTGAGCCTCGTCCCCATGTGGACTGGAATACTCGTGGTGTGGACACCACGTGCTGCTTCTGGAACTAATAACGCAAGGTTCGTGAGGGCTGGGAGCTGTCCCTGCTGATTAAAATGTGGATATCAGGGCTTGCCAGTGCCCAAGGCCTTCTATGAGGATGATCCCACCAAGGCACGGAGGCCCGTGAGACAACAGGTTATGTGGCATATGACTGGTGTCTAGAACCACCAACTGTTTCAGCAACAGCCTCTGATTTCAAGTTTAATGTTCTTTCTGCAACTTTAAGAGCATAAAATCATCCTGAGGAGGTTTGACTCCTGCTTCTTCGTATATTAGGTATCTCCTCAGCCATAAACTGGATCAAAAGCTCAGAGTCACATTCCAAGCTCCACCATTCGCTGGCTGTGTGTCCTTGGCATGTTACTTAACCTCTCTGTTTCTTTAGTTTTATCAGTTCTAAAGAGGGATAACAACAGTACCCACCCTGCAGTGTTGTTACAAAGACTAAATGCCTTAGGATCTATAAGGAACTCAGAATAGCATGAGGCACAGAGAAAGCACCCAGTTACGGTGGCGGCCGCCATTCCTACTACTATTACTACGACTCCTACTATGATAACTTCACCACCTCGGGCCGCCTCCACCGGGCCACACTGGGGATGCCCAGGTCCCCTGTGATTTGTAGCGCAGATCTGGACTTAGGTAAGAGTATGTGCTCAAATCAAGGCCCAGCAGCCTGACCCCCCAGCGTGTCTCGACGCCCCTCAGTTTCAAAGGGCAAGGTAGCCAATGGTTAGAGCCTGGAGCCGGATCTCTGCAGCTAATCACTTCCATCTATGGGAACACTCACGGACTCTTCCAGATGAAACGAGGTTGCTAACACTCTGTCTGCCATGCGGAATTCTTGAGGAGAACACGAGCCCCGTATGCAAAAGAACTTGGCAGAGGAACTAACAAATATATGGAACTAATATAATTTTAAAAAACCATCCTAGGGCAAGTCTGTAGTCCTCAGTTTACAAACTGTGGAGTTTAATAACCACCTGTGCACTAGGATAGATAGTTTCCCAGATTCAGGCCGCAGGGAATCCCTTGCATTTTTAGGCTGAGCCTGGCTGCTCAGCCCCGCCCCCTTCCACCGCCCCCGCTGCTCTCTCCTGCAGAAATGCAAATTCCCGCCTGCCCACCTCTCCCCACCCCCCCCAGTTCCAGCTGGCCTGAACAAATAGGAGGTGGCATTAATTATTCATGTGGTCATTTCTTATTCTCCTTTCCCCAGGAAACTCCCAGCTGCCCTAAAGGGCTTTGAGGAGAGGGGGTGTGAATGCGCAAACCAAAATATAAGCCACTTTGTTGTGTCCTGGTGGTGCCAACAAAGGTTGTCAAATGGATGGGCGAGAAGGAGGTGGGGAGGAGCAGGGAGACAGATGGGGTGGCGGGGGGAGCAGGGGAATGGCGAGGGGGCACCAGCTCTGCCTACCTGCTGATCCAAATACTCTAGGTTTCTTTGCAACTGAAGGTCTAAAAGTTCATCCTACCCGGAGCCCGAAGCCCAACGGCAACACAAACAGGAACAAGACAACAGAAAACAATAAAAAGGAAGCAAAGCAGTTAAGAGTTAGCTGGGGGGCAAGGTCAAAGAGAGGCCTCTGTCTGCCCTTGAAGAGTTCTAGGGAAGGGCAGGGATGAGGCTGGGGGCAGGCAACAAGTTGTCGACCGGATACCGAGCGAGAGGAGGGACTCACTGGGGCCCCGGCTCCAGGGCTCCTGATCCGCCTGGCCCTCGCCTGGGAGAGGGAAGCACCCTGAAACAATCTAGGCGGCCCTCCCTAGCAGCTCCTGAGGTTTAAGGAAGAATCCATTGTTTCTAGATGGGTGCTGAGCTGTGTGTCAGGGCTGGAGCTTGGACAGAGAAGGATCAAGGGGGAGGGGAGGGGCACCCTCCATGCCTGTAGAGGCTCCTCCACCCGGGCCTCCCCGGGCTATGTAGGGACAGGCGTCAGCAACAGGCTTTTGGGGACACGGACTCAGCCTGTTCGTTCCAGTGCACCCACCCCCATCCCAGGTGGAGCATCTGCACCCGGTTCTCTGGGGGGAGACAAAAATTCTCTGGAGAACAAATTCCCGGGAGAGACGAGTAGAAAGCAGGGAGAAAAGAAGAAAGAGGCATAATAGGGAACATATTTTCTTCCTTAATCTCACTACTTGTCTCTTTCCCCAAAAGTAGCGCTGCAGGCAAGGACAGACTTGGAGAAAATGCCTGCTATTGGACACTCCCTGGGCCCCGGATGGGGGCGCCTCTGCATGCCGGGCAGGAGGCTGTCCAGGGTCCAGAGGGTCAGGACACCGCACGCCCCCAGATCTTGTCCCTGCTCCTCTACCTTGTGTCCCAGACATGGGGTAACTGGCATCAAACTCTGCACTGGGGTCAGAGTCCTGGCCGGGAAGGAGGAGTATCCAGAGGCTGCTAAAAACCAGGAGGGCCAGGCACCAAGGCACAGAGCATCCCTGTGGCTGCCCTAGTTTGGCCCCGCCCTGGAAGGAGAGGTTCTGCGGGAAGTGGACAAGTGGCCGGGGGGAGAGGACGTACCATCTTATCGTGGACCGTGGGGGATGGTGGGTAGTTGTAGGGGAACAGTCCTGCAGGGACTGGCCGCCTGTCTCCCAGGTAATCATACTGGAAGAGAAAGGGAATTGGAGAGGTGAGGGGGTCCGGCTGGGACACAGACTTCCCCACCAACTGAAGTTCAAGGTTAGGGATGTGCGTATCCCGTCCCAAAGCAGATGCCAAATGAAAATGGGCAGCATTTATTCGCCGCAGGATCCTTGCATTGACCTGTCTGGTCCTCAAGATGTGAAAAGACAGAACCCTCTCTGCCCTCAAACACAGGATTAGGGTTCCTGGCATGACCTGGGGACAGGCACCAACAGCAATGTTCCTACTCAGGGGTCAAAGCAAATGCCCCAAAGCAGCTCTCCCACAGACAGACCCGCAGGGCCAGAAGCTCCCCCGGGCATCATCGTGGCTCCTGCCAACACACAGTGTGTGTCCCCGGGGGACACGATGACCCCAAGTCCCAGATGCCCCCCTCACTTCCACCTCTCCTCTGCAGATGGTAGTAGGCTTCTGGGGCGGGGGGTCCTCAGGGCATGGGGAAGGAAGCGCAGGCTGGTGGCTCACCTTGGGGGAGCTGATGGACCGCCTCACCACATAGGCAGCAGGGTCAGCATAGATGTCCTCGCTGCGAGGTGGCAGGCGCTCAAAGCGGGCACTGGGTGAGCGGACAGGGGAGTAAATGCGGGCACGGCTGTAGGAGCCCTGGCTGGGCGAGCGCGGCACAGAGTGGGAGCGGGGCTGCAAGGACAGGCGGCGCAGGGAGCTGGAGGTGGCATCCAGCTCATCGTAATAGACTGGCTGCCGGGAGGGGGAGGGGCTGGGGAGCCAGACGGTGCCATCCTGCCGCCCGTAGCCCGGGGGCTCCTTCCACTCCCGCAGCTGGAAGGCAGGGCCGCCTCCGTTGCGGAACGAGTGGCGCTTGTCCTCCAGCGCCCAGGGTGGGCTGATCCGATCGTAGGCCGGCATGGAGCAGATGCTGTCCGGCCGCACCCCCGGTGGGTAGTACTGGTAATCATCGGGGTACTGGGAGGAGTAGGGGCTGTAATACTCAGGGACCCTGCGGGACACGGGGTAGAACCTAGAGGGACTGAGAGAGAGAGAGAGAGAGGACATTGTAAGGAAGCCAGACAAAATGAGCGCAACCCCACCCACCCCACCACTGCGCCCCAGCCCCACCTCCGGGTCCTCCAGCCTAGAGCAGGGTGTGCCCAGGTGAACGGTGCCCCAGGCCGACTCTGGGAGCCCGCGGAGGCAGCCACTGCCTGGGCGCTGAGCCTGGCTTCCGGGGGTGCAGGGAAAGCTCCCTCAGCTTCCTCCCTCAACCAGCCACCCGAGACTGGAAATTTCACATTCAGAGCTTCCGTCTTTGTCTTTTTAAAATGAAATAGCCCTGGGGAGAAACTTTAAGCCTTATTAGCTATTTCTATCCCACCATGAACCCATGTATCAGATCCTTTCCAGAGAGGTGAACGGCAGGCAGAAAGAGCAGAAAGAACATGAGCGTACTGGGTGCTGGGGAGGTGGGTGACAGAGGAGGGACAAAAGAGCAGCAGTTTCCCTGGTTTGATGTCCTCATCAAGGACGGGACCGTAGGTTCCTAGGACTCATCCCAAGTGAGGTGCTCGCCCCGGGGCAGGCCAGATGTCCCAGGCACCAGGGCGGCAGTGGTGAGCATGTTAGCAGCCTTCCTGTGGCTGGCACCTGCGCTCCAGGGAGCTGCCCACCCCCGCAGGGAAGGGGCCGCAGCCCCGCTTGCCCTGATGCATGCTCCGGGCCCAAAAAATGTCTTCCGGTGTTTGAAAGCCAATCACTGGACAAAGGAGTAAATTGGTTTAGAGGGCACAACTAGCATTGGTGAGCAGCAACATTCTGTTTCCTTTCCTTTTCTTAAGCTGCATATAAAGACTTGCAAACAATTAGAGCCGTTCAAAACTGGGGTGCGTTGGCTTGGCGGCCGGTGAGGATCGTGGTGGCAGAGTCACCCGATGGCACCGGGGGTGTTGTAAGAGGGCCGGACGCACGGATGGCTCTCTGACTGGCACAACTCGAAGGCCCCTCCCTCCGAGTGCCTGCACGCCTCCCGGGCACCCCGCATCCTCGCCGAGAGGCGCTGGGTGCTCCGGCCTTGTCTCTGAAGAAAGTAAACAGGGCAGGAGCCGGGCAGAAGGTCACACTCCACGGCTGGAGCCACGGGGCAGTAGAAGCTTTGGACAAGCTGGGAACCCTGGGCTGGAGGGTCTTCCTGGCGTCCCAACTCAGCCTGGCTTCCAGAAGATTTCCGGCACGGGGTGCTGCACATGTCACACCCTCCCCTCCCCGGGCCCAGCCCTAACACCACCCCAGCTCCACGCCGGCGCCCCACCAGGACTCACCTGCGAAGGTCGTCAGGTGGGGGCACCCCTCTGCGCAGGTTCACCCACTGCTGAAGCTGGTTCATGGAGCTCTTGCGCTGGGCAATTCTGTCGGGGTCGGCCCGCGGGGGGAAGCTCCGCTGGTGGCCCCCGCTCTCTGAATCCTGAGGTGGGAGAGCTGTGCTCCCTGGTCGGCTCGGGGAGCCATACTGCCAGCCGTTGGGCTGGGCGGGCCGATCCCCTCCCCCTGGGGCCCTCGGGCCCTCAGGGTAAGGGCTGCCGGGCTCCGAGGCTGGTTCGGGTCCGGCTTGGATGCCATTGGCTTTCACCAGAGGCTCGCTCTTGACCTCGGGCCTCTCGGGTTTCCTCTCAGCCTTCTCGCAGCCCCGGCCGTCACCCTCCCCTCGAGTCTTGGCCTCGGGCTCAGGCTTGGGGAGGCTGCTGTGGGATGGCTGGTGGTGGTGTTTACTAGGTGGGATGTTCTCGGAGTCTGGCTTCTCGTGGCTGCTGGACACCAAGGGAGATGTTGTAAGTGACCCCAGCCCAGGGCGGAGCTGGGCAGGGGGTGGTAGACCGGGAAGGAAAAAGGAGTGGCGAACGGTGGGCAGGAAGGTAGCAATGGAAATGGGAGTCAGTGAATTGCAATTTTGTTTCCTAAATCACCCCCCCCATTTTTTTTTTTTTTAAGATTTTATTTATTTGACAGAGAGAGACACAGCGAGAGAGGGAACACAAGCAGGGGGAGTGGGAGAGGGAGAAGCAGGCTTCCCGCGGAGCAGGGAGCCCGATGCGGGGCTGGATCCCAGGACCCTGGGACCATGACCCCAGCCGAAGGCAGACGCTCAACGGCTGAGCCACCCACGCGCCCCAATCCCCCCCATTTTGCTTTCTTGCTCCAGCCTGGACAATCACTATAAAACATAGTCCAATCTTGCCTATGCAAGGTTTGCTTGTTTTACCCTCTAGGTCATCTCCATGGGTCACTCTCTGCTCCCTTCTGCTGACCTGCATTGAATCCAGCCACTGACCTCCCCCAGACTTGGTCTCCCCGGCAGTCTGTCTCCACTCCAGCCCCGAAAGCTCGATACATGCCCTACCAAATCTCCATAATGGTGACTGTCCTTGATGTTTCGGCTACAGAAGCTTGTTACAGGTCAGCCCTGTGTCCTGTACAAGTTCCTTAACTTCAGCGAGCCTTGGGCTCCTTGTTGGCAGGATGGGTGTACCAGTCCCTCCCCTCGCAGGACCGTGAGCTTAAACGTGGCAGGCGCCAGGCGCCAGAGCTGTTGCCTCAAACATCCTCGGCACAGAAACATGCTAGTTCCCATCTCCAGAACAAGCTTCTTCCAGGACTGACTCTGTCAGAAAGTAAGCTCCACGAGGCAGGAGCGTGTAGACTTGTCTTCCCTTGTTTCCCTAGCACCCGATCCAGTGCTTGACACATACCTACTTACAGTAAATATTTACGAACTGAATGAGCGAACTTCTGGAAGTACGCCCCTCCGCTGACGTGAAGATGGAATCTCATGACTATGTTTTCCCTGTGGCTTCCCAAACCCAACATATTCAAGCATCCTTGTTGCGACATTCCCTGTGTTAAACACTTCTAAGACACTAAAATAGACTTGGAGTCTATCTATACCGTAAAACCCCCTTCTTCTGGATCCCTGTTAACATCTACCTCAGGACTCCACGCACTGAGTAAAGACAGGCCCTGAGGCTGCAGGGGGTGGCGGGTGGGGACAGGGATGGGGCCACCATGGGCTGAGTGCTCCCTGCACGTCCAGATTTCACAGCCACCCCTTGAGGGAGGATTCTAACTGCTGTCTTCGGGGAGAGGAAATTCAGGTTGAGAGAGGTTAAGTAACTCACACTGATGTCACAGTGTGGGCAAGGGGCTAAGTGGGGATTCGAACCTGAGTCCACCCTCCTCCAGAAGTCATGGGTTTAATGTGCACAGCCAAGAATAAACGAGTGAATGACCCTGGTCTTTGGCTCCTGGCTAGGCCCCGAGGGAACCTGACTTCTCTCTTGGCCTCTACCAGCCCAGAGAGAAGAGGTAGACCCAATCAGGGGAAGAGAGACCCCAGGCCTTGAAATCACTTAGCCAGGCACCCTGCTGGGAGGCGAGGAGTGGTTCACATGTCCTCAGACGTTTGAGCCAGCACTGGGCTCAGGAGGTCATAGAGGGGGGGTGCTTCCTCACTCTTCTTTCTCTGGCACTCCCCACGCCCATGCCCAGTGCCCTGGAACTCACCTGTGACGCACAGCTTGGGGCACCGACTTCTGGGCTGGGGGAATCTGGACTCGGGCAGCCTCCCCCATGGCCTGGATCCAGGCCTCCTGCTCCTCGGGGCTCTCGGCACTGAAGAAGTAGGTGCGGACCCCGGCGTGCTCGGCCTGTGGGGAGAGGCAGTTCGTGGAACTGGCCCCGGCCTCATCCACCCAGCACGTAGTCACCTGTAGGGGAAGACAGCCACATCCACAGAACAGGTGGTCAGGCAGGCCATTCCCTTGGTCTGTAGCTCTTTCCCCTACCCGCTGCAGCTCAGGAGCAAGGTGAGGAGGACAGCCCCAGCTATGGCAAGTGTTCTAGCTCTGGCATATGGGCTATAGCTCTCTGCATACCACCCAGCGGCCCAATAGCCAGGGAAGCTTACCTGCCCCACCTAAGGTGATTATAAACAGGAAGGGCAATTACCACGCCCACTCTCCCATCAAATTCCATCTTTGATTTGAAGGGCAATTATTATCCGATGTCTGGGAGAGATGTTCCCCCACCCCGCCCCCAAGCCCATGCCAGTCCTGGCCCCAGCTTGGCCTCTGAGGAGCTGGTACAGAGAGACAGACAGGCCTCCACCTCCCTGCGCATGCAAGGGGCATGCACTGCCAGTTAGAGCACGCTACCTAGTTGGCGGCCGCGAGGAGGTGCGGCAGGCGGGAACCCAGAAGGGAGCTCCTGTCCAGAGGAGGGGTCCTCACGCAGTCAGAAGGAGGAGAAGCAGAGAACAGGTCAACCAGACACCAGAGGGAGAGACAGAAGATGACGTGGCAGGAATATTGAGGAGCAGAGGGAAGTGGGGGGGTTTCAGATTATCCCCTTCTACTCGCTATTGCAGCCATGGGGACGACAGCACGTAGTGATGCCCAGGATGCCCGCCAAGGGTGGGGAGTGCAGAGCTTGCCCCACGCAACTGGGGCTGTTGGCGGAGAGGGTTCAGGGCAACCCAGTGCTGATTCTAGCTCTGTTCCCAACCAGCTCTGCAGCTGCATAAGACTTGGGTTTCTGTTCTGGCCTGAAGGGATGCATCTGTCTAATGCGGAGGGATCCTCCTGGTGAAGATCAAAGTTCTTAGGACACAAGGGAAAAATGCTCCAGAGCTCAATTCTTTTTGGGACCTCAGCATACTCCCTGGGTGAGACCTTCAATCTCACAGAAAAAGCAGGTAGCCTGGTTTACCCCACTCAACATGAGAAATCCAAGTGATTAATAGTCTCAGATGTGAACCTCTCTTTCGTCTCTGACCCCTTGAGTGTGAAATCATGGGTCTCACAGGCTTGGAAGGAGAGAAGACGGGGCTCTCCTGACCAAGCCCCAGGGCTCTCGGAAGCAGCAGTGTCAAATCCACACTCTCCAAATGCTTCCCCGGCTGGACCTTCACTCCTCTGTACCACCCTTCCCCGGCACACGATTCCTTTCTGACAGGAGTCATTTACCCAGTGACATGTCTTACTTCCTCTGGATGCCACCCGTTCCCACCCTCCAGCAGGGGGCCCAGCTTGTGGGCAGACGCAGGGAGGTGCTTCCGGCCAGCAAAGCTGTAAGGAGGCACCTGGATAGGGAGAGCAGGGGACTTGGTGAGCTCTCCGGCGTGGAGGACACAGGGTTGTTGTAGAGAAGAGGGAGACAGGCGGGACTGGTGGGTGTGAACTGGCGCTGGCAGGAGTGGGCAGCAAGTGAATTAATTTGCTAGTGAGCACCCTGTGCATGCAGAGCTCTGCTCTGGGCACCAATCACAGCAAAACAGACATGCTCTCTGCACTTGAAGAGCTCACGGTCAAGCTAGAGGACAAAACATGCCCACGGGGAGACAAGGGGAGAGCAAAGGCACAGGAGCATACTGCTTGCAACAGAGGAAGGGGGAGGGGCTGGGGGTAAACAGGGCAGTTGACGGGCAGCCGGAGGGGACACCGGCCTGGCACCGTGGAGGGGGGCCACAGACCGAGGGAGCTACCCCAGTGCGGTGAAGTCCCCTGAGCCCCCATGGGGCTGGGTTAGGAAGAGGTTAAGGCACTCAGCAGCAGGCTGGGCAGGACTAGTGCCCAGCTCATTATTAGCCATCCAAGAGTTTCACTTGGTGGCCGCAACCGCACAAGCCTCCCATCTGTCTCTGCTCCCTTCCCTTCCCTGGGGAAGGGCCACTGAATAGCCACAATCGGAACCCTTTGTGGGCCACTGGGCACAGCCCTCAGAGATGGGTTTTAAAGAGGCAGTGCACTCCTTGGGGGAAGGGGAAGGAGGGGAGGGGCGGCGGGGCGCAGAGAGCCGGGGCTGTGTGCGCGCGTGTGCGTGCGTGTATCAGTCACTTGGGACGCTGCCGGAATGCCTGCTGCTGGCACAGCTCCGAGCTGGAGTGTGGATGTGTCTGTGCACAGGTCTAGAGGGGAGGGTGAGACAGGCTGTTGAGCTGTGTGGCGGTGTGGGCGCGAATGTGTATAGTAGGACTGTCTGTTGTTGGTTAAACAACCTGTTTCTACTTCCCCAGCTAGAACCCGGCTCCCTAGAGCTAGAGTTTTATTAATTGTTCATTCTGTTCACACCTCTGGCAGACAGGACCCTAGGAGGCTAGGAACTAATTATGTGCCAAAGAAGCCCCTCCTTGTTCCCCGGAGCAGCACCTGTGTATCCTGCCCACGCTCTTTTCCACGGTCAGGTGACCAGAGTCTGAAGGACAGGAAGGGGCAGAGTCTCTGAGATCCCACAGGCTCAGATACTGATCTGGCATTACCTGCAGTTCCTATCATCATCCAACACCATAGCTTTCGGTTTTCAGGGACCTGGACAGCCATTTTCAACTGGGGAGGGAGGGCTTTGTGCTAAGAAAATGCATAGCCGGTATCATCATTTTCTATTTGGAAATGAAAAGGAGCCTCTGGTCTTTGCATCATAAAATACAAAAAGGGCATGGGATTTTTATTGTTTTTAATGGGTCATGAATTTTTAAACGTAGAAAAACACCAGCTTGCAATGAGCCAACTGCAAGCACATCTTTGATGGGTGGATTCCCCGGGGGGTTCCAAGGGAGGGACACTGAGCAGGCGCGTGAGGCCCATCTTCCCATGCTCCTATTCTCCCAAACTACGGTCTGCATGAAGTTCGTCTTTCTCGGTTGTAATCAAACTCAACTCCTAATTTTCTCTAGAGATTGAAATTTGAGTAGGTTTGACTGGGTGTCTAGTTCCCTGGGCCCAAGGTAGGGAGGATTGCTTTCTAGAAGGGATGTCAGAACCCCACCAGCCCACAGCCCCTGCCTCTGCCTCCAGGCCATGGGGCAGAGAGCGCATGGGTTCAGGACGTTAAGTACTTCTCCCCCAGGAAAAACTGGGGTACCACTGAGGCCCATCTCTCCCAGCCCAACCTGAGGAGAACCACCCAGCTGACTCCCAAGGTAAGAGGAGGTGGTCTCGATAGAGCTGGGACTGACTCCAGGGGCCACTGCCTTCTCCCTCCCTCCGCCACCAGTGGGGACTCCGTGGAGAGGTGGCTCAGGGTCCTTCTCCACTCCTTCACGCTCTAGAAGAGCAGGCCTCCCTTCCACACCTGACCTGGGAGAGGAAGGGCCGACTGACCTTAAAGGTGTGTTTTCGGCTGATGTTGTCCGAAGGCTGCACTGCGGCCACCCGGAAGCTCAGGAGGGGGATGCTGCCCAGGATGCTCTCCTCCTTCTCATCTGTTGGGTAGAGGGACAGGTGAGATGCGCATGCCTGCTGAGTGCGCGTGCACAGAGAGAGGGGAGGGGTCTATCAGCCCTACAGTGATACACAGCAATACGTCCGTGTGGCTCCTCTACTACTGGCCGGGCACCGAGGGCCGCCACCCTCCAGCACACAGGCTGTGCTCTGCACAGCACGGAGAGGCACACTCCCTGCAGCGGCCCTGCAGACCCTGTTCTAGAGGCTGGGACTACAGAGGCAGATGGGAGAGAAGTGCCACCCACCCTCTGGGAGCTTACCTTCTGGGATGCAGGTAGACAAATAAGGAACAGCTAATGTGATGGAGGGTTTGTTATTCATCAGGTACTGTTCTAAGTTAAATAAGTCATTTATGATTATGGATTTAACCCTACCCACGACCCAATGAATAGGTACTGCGATTACCCCATTTTATGGGTAAGGAGGTAGAGACACAACAGAGAGGTTAAGTAATTTGTCCAACGTTACTGAAGTAGAGAGTGGTGGATTGGTCTTTGGATCCAAGAAGCCTGACTCCCAGGCAAGCATTTTTTTTTTTAAACTCCACCCCCACCGCGGGGCTCAAACTCACAACCCCAAGATCAAGAGTCTCATGCTTTACCGACTAAGCCAGGCAGGCGCCCCTCCCAAGCAAGCATTCTTAGCCCCTCTCCTATCCATAGAGCCTCCCCAAGCAAGACAATTCCAGTGGGGATATATGTAATGGGATAATAATGGGATTGGGCATGGCAGAGCAGTCCCATCTTCGGCTCTGGCTCTTCTGGGTAACTGTTTCTAAGGTTCTCCCAGGCACCCAGCAGCTTGCTCTGTCCTCTCCTGACAGGGGTCTGTCTTCCCCTTTATGGCCCCATGTCTCTACAGGCAGACACACACCTGCAGAACCCCTTGGCCCTCTGGTCCCTGCATCAGGCTAACAACCAGGCTCCTATATAATCCATCCTGGATCTCCAAAGGAGCCCGATGGATGAGCTAGTCGGGACCCCAGCCATTGGCAGGAACCTCAAAAGGTGGGGGTGTTCTGTGGAATAGGTGGGGGGGGCAACTCCCCACTTCCCTGGGATAGCTCTTTGTTCCCGGGGCCAGAAACCCTGGAAAACCCTCTGTTAGGCGTCAGAAGGAGTCTCGGGGATTAGAGTCATGAGCTCCCCTTCTCCACTTCCTCATCACTCACACAAGATACCCGGCTTAAGGTCCAGCTTCCTCTGCAGAGTCAGCATGGCACCCAGAAGAAGGGCGAAGCCAAAGGATCAGGAGGAGCCTGGGGCTGGGGACCCAGAGCTTCTTCAGAAAAGTGGAGGCTGCCATCCTCTGGAGGCAATGGCCTTCTGCCTGGCAGTGTCCGGGCCAATGTTTACAGGGGCTCTTGAGAGCGTCTCTCAGTGGACGGTGGCCCCCATCACAGTGCCCTTTGAGTTCACAACTTCTCAGTTTCTCCCCTCCGGCCAGTCCCACAGTCTCTCCTCTGCAGAGATCCTGGCTTTCCTTCAGCTTCGTTCAGACTCTGGCTCCAGCCAGCCCTGGGTCCCAGAGGCCCAGCACCAGGGGCCACGCCCCGGGCAGATTCTTTTCCCCCAGTTTTGGGTTTTTTTCTGTGGCTGGACCCTGTCTCTGCAGCCCCTTCCTGATTTCTCTTTTTGGGGTTCAGGTGACAGCGACTCAGGGCACAGGGACAGCAGTACTCTGGAGGGGTCACTGGGTACAACCCTTGTTTGTGGAAGTTAATGATTCACTGAACTGCTCCCAGGAGGCCCAGGGAAGTCAGGGCCCTGCCATTCCCAGGGCATGGAGGAAAGGAATCAGCCTCTCCTGCTGCAAAACCATTTTACCCTTCTCTTCCCGTGGCCCCACAGCAGCCTGACAGGGCCGGCCCTGTCCTCAAGCCTCACCAGCTCCCTCAGGACCTGCCTGACATGACACAGCTGCACATTTATTTTAAAAATAACTTCCCAGAGGCTGCCTCACCAAAGTTATTAGGTCTCTCTCTCTCTCTCTCTCTCTCTCTCTTTTTTTGTTGAGAGGCTTGGGAGTGAGTGTTGGGGTGGGCACAGAGGGTGGAAGCTGGGGATATTCACTTACTCAACACTGATTGAGCACCTACTGTGCGCCACGCACTGTTTTAGGCGCTGTGGCTACTGCCGTGAACGAAACCGAGATTTCCGCCTTCGTAGATTCGGCTCAGACACTCCCCAGGGGTAGGCAGATCAACACGTAAGTTCCGATTGGTAGGTCAGGCGCTAGTAGTGACTAGGGGCCTTCCTCCTCGTCCTCCTCTTCCTAGCCCATCCCCCACTCCAGGACCTTACTCTGCCCACTGCGTCCCCCAGCAGCACCTAGAACTCTGCCTGAAACCTGGAGGGCGCACAGTAAACACTGTTGAATGTGAAGTGAGTGGCCACGTGAGCAAGCGGGCTCTGTCTTTATCCCACTGTCACACCCCACGGGTGCCCGAGGCTATGGGGCGGATTTGCAACCCCACCCCCGCCCCTACCAATGTCCACCAACCAACGTCCACCCAAAGCAGAGCCCGGTGATCTGGCAGAATGAGAAAGAGCGGTGGGCCCTGCCTTCCTGCGGCCCCGGCCAGCCCCAGGAGAAGAGGCAAGCTCACCTTTGTAGTAGAAGAGGCAGCGATCCACCAGGACGAACCAGCGCTTGTTCCACTGCTTAACCCCGGAGCTGGCCTGCGGGACAAGTGGGGACAGAGGGGAGGGACTGTGAGCTGGGCATGGGAGGGGGGCTGCAGGGGAAGGAGCGTGGCACTAATTATAAGGCCATCCTGCCTCTGGTCGCAGCTCTGCCGCCAATAAGTGGCAGCCAACCCCCCTTGAGACCTCAGATGCAGGAAAGTGACGTTAGATTATTGTCTGTAACCTTCCAGTTCTGTCAGCCCAGGCCTCAGTGTCTCTCCCGGGGAAGAAAAAAGGGGTGAGAGGTGAGCCAGGATGAGTGGGCAGAGGGTGGGCAGGGAGGGTGGTGAGGTCAAACTGGGAAGACTTAGTGGACCCCGGGACTAAGGACACCCCCCTTCCTTCACAGCAAGTGGGACCTCCTGAGAACGAGCCAGTGGGTTGCTCTGATGGGGTTGGCGACCCAGCATCTTTCTGTCAGTCCATCTGCCCATTAGGAGACCTGGCTGGGTTCCCAAATGTGACATTATTTTTCTGTGTGGCTTTGGGAAGATATTCAACTTCTCTGAGTCTTCATAAAATTAGGAGATTCATTCACAGAGATATTAACATACCAAAAATAGGACACGGGAGGACATACCAAAACATGCAGGGACTATTACTGTAACTACAGAGGAAGCAGAGCAATGAGGAGAAAGTGGAGGTCCTGGTGGGCGGACAGCAGGGGAGGCCTCACCTGTTTGAAGAGCCAGCCCGCCTTGGTGACAGGTGCGTTGAGATTACGCTTCATGGAGTGTGAGCGCTTCCCAAAGGCGATGGCCTTGCGGGATGTTCTGGTTGCCTGGGGAGGCAGACAGAGAAACCCGCCTGACTTTCTTCCTCTCCTCCCCTCTGCTTTTTCTGCAGTGGGAGCGACCCTTGCTGGGAGCTGTAGCTCTCCCCGCGCCTGGGGTGTCCTCACCCTAAGAGGACCAGGTGTGACTCCTGGATCTGCTCCTAACTCAAGGGCACAGCTTTCCAATCCTTGGACTCTTTTTCTTATCTCTAAAATGGGGCTCAGAATAATAGTCCGACCTGTCTCACAGCGGTGTGGATTTTGTTGTTGTTGTTTTAAGGAGAAAATAAGAATTCTCATTTCACTCCTGGGCTATTTTTCTTCGACTGTCCTGACTCCCCACCCCTTTCATAATGCTTTCTGGAACCCACTCAAATGCCAGTAAATTCCCTACATCATCATCCTCTTGGGAGTCCTGCTCACTCTTGAATGTCCAACATAGCACAGAGCAGGGAGGACACACAAGTGTTCTCCTGGCTCCTTATTGCCACATGGACACTGTCATCCTTCCACATTCTGGCAACAATCTCTCTGGAAGCACCCCTGGTCTTCTACTGTTTAGCCCTTCTCATCACTGTCAGCTTCTAGATCACTCCTTCAGAGTCTTAGAATTCCAGTATCAATCATCCTCTTCATTCTAAGTCTGGCCATCCCTGTGGCATTGCCCTTGATGAGGACTGATCCAGTGCCCTAAACTTACAGTACCGTGACCGCCTCAATCCCCAAACCATTCACTTCTACCCTGGCAACTCACTCCCACAGCTGCATCTGCGACCTGGCCGGCCCCACGCCCCTCCACCACTAACATCTTCAATTCTGGTGTTCCCATTTCCTGACGCCGTCCCCTCCTTCGGGCTTTCTCACTCCATTACTCAACACCTCCAGCTTGTCTACTCCACTGGAATCCCCAGCTCCTTAGTCCTTCCCTTTTTTTCTGGACCCGTCAGCCACATCTTCGTTGTGGTTATTTCCCTAGGAAGCCCAGGCTCCTCGTTGGGGCTGCACTCTCAAACAGCCCATCTGTTGTCAGAGCTGGAGCCTCTCTAAAACTCAGAATCCCAGAGCAATCAAATTATCCCCTCCCTGCACTCATGGCCAGATTATGGTTTATGATTATAGATCTGCCGGAGGAAGAACACACTGCAGTACGGGTGAGGCCAGTGCAGAGCCCCTGCCCGCCCCCAACTTCGGACCGGCCCAGCCCCCTCATTCCACTCCCTGCCCTCCCCCTCCCCCGAGCCCTGCAAGCGCCCGCACACCCTCCCCGCAGTGGACCCAGCTCTGCTCCACAGAGATGATCCAGGTTATCAGACAGGCACTTCCTCAATTTCACACCCTTTGACCTAGAAAATTACTGTCCTTACCACTGTCGCCTCTTTCTCTCCAATGTCATCCTCCTTTTCAAGGCTAACACGTTCCACCCACCCTTTCCGGAGACTTTGCTCCATGGATAATCTCTTCTCAAATCTGTCTTCAACCTTTCCTTCTCCACTAGCTGCTTCTCCTGAGCAAACATGCTCAGTTCTCGCCATCTTAAAGCATCAGTCTGTCTCTGTCCGCCTCTCCCCCTCACCAGCTCTCCCTCTCTCTCACGTGGCCACACCCACCGGAACAGCCCCCCCCAACCCTACATCCCCTGCCAGTCCCCTGCCGGCCCTCAGGTAACACCTTCCCCCTTCTCCCTCCCTTCCTCCGCAGGAATAGGCTCCTGGGAAGAGTCCTGAGGTTGCTCCTCACGTTTACTCCTAACCCCCCTCCACCTCTTTCCTCAAGTGGCAATTGCAATGTCATTGAATTAAAGCTGCTCAGTCCTTGGCCATTTTAATACACTGGATAACACTGACATTTCTGTCCTTCCTGAAACTCTTCTTTAGGAAGCTCTTCTTTTGGAAACTCTTCTTTCCTCCATCTGTGGCCGCTCCTTCTCAAGCTCCACCTTTACTCTCTTGGTGGACCTCAACCAGACTTCAGATTCTTGTTTGTCTTGTTCTACATCGTGTAGCTCATCTATACCCGTTGCCTCGGCTACCAGCAGTACTCTGAAAACTCTCTAATCCATATCTAAGTGCTGTCTCCTAGCCTCGGCCCATTTCGTAGCCGGTTGTCCAACCAGGACTAAATAAGTGCAAAGCCAGACTCATCCCCTTTCTAACCAAGCCCGATGCTCTGTATTTCTCACCTGGCACATGGTACTGCAATCCACCCGGTTGCCCAGACCTGAACTCTGAACTGCCTCACACGGTTCCCTCCTTCCTCCGCTCCTTATATGACATTTGCGCAGGGCAGATGGGTCTATGTTCCTAATGGTTCTCGGATCTGTTCTTTCCCCTCAGGCCCTCATATCCTCTTGCTGTGCACCCTCTACCACGAAGTAAGGTTACCTTTCTAAAACACAGTGCCATCACGATGCTCTCTTAACATTTCTTACTACCTCTCATCACTTAGAAGGGAATTCAGTTCCTTAGCACAGCACCCAGGGACAGGTCTGTAGGGTTTGCCGGGCCCATGCCCCTCTACCGGACAGGTCCCTCGCCAGACCCCTGGTGGTCCTCTGCCATGCCCCTGCCTTTGCTCACCTTGCTCTCACATAGGAGATGTGGGGAGCCCCATCTCCCTTGTCCCCTGACAAATCCCAACTCATCCTTTAAGCCCAGGGCAGGGCCCCCAACTCCACAAAATCTCCCGGGCCCCCTGGTACAGTGTGAGCTGTGCCTCTTCTCTGTCCATTTGTGCGGTCTAAAGTTTGTCACACTGCAATGGGGCAGTTGGCCTTCCAGCTCCTTCTCCAGACTCTGAGCTCTTTGTAGGGAGGAAGTTGAGTCTTGTTGGTCTGTTCATCACCAGAGCCCAGCAAGGTATCTGTCTACAATAAGCACTTCGTACATACTTGCAGAAGGAAGGAAAGAAGAAATTGGGCTTTATCATAAGGCACACCCCAAACTGGGGAATACAATTATTTTCTAAACTTTACTAGTAAAAATCCACATACAAAGGCTGAGATGAGGCACCTGTGGAAGTCACCCAACCACCCGAAGAATAAGCAACTCCCCAAATCCTTCCCTTCCTCCTCGGTTGGTCATCTGCCACAGCTTCACCTCTGCTCTGCAGGCTAGAAGCTGCTCCCACAGCTTACCCCTCCATGCCTCGCCCCCTTAACTTTCTGCCACGGCTTCCTCCTGCCATTAGCCCCACCTTAGGCTAATCCAACCATCTACCTTCCCTGCCTTCCCAGCCAGCCTAGGAGCGGTGCTGGAGGAAAACCCCACACATCTGTGGACTGGAGCCACTCAGAGTCAAGTCTATGACCTCAGATGACCCTTCGACGTTATCACGCAATATTTCACATGCCCCTTGTTGATCTCTGGTCCTGTTCTCCAAACCCTGGGCGTATTCTCCAGCCCCAACGCCTCTCTAGCCATCCGACTCCTCTCTGCAGAAAACCCTACCTCCTACTTCCCTGTAGAAGGTGAGGCTATCAGATGGGACTGTCTTTAACTTCCTAGACTCGCACCTCCAAGCCTCACATACCTTTTTTTCTGCAGCTCAGGAGGAGTTCCCCTTCCCTATGCAGGCTAACAGCAGCTCTGCATCTGACTTCTCCTGTCTCCATGGAAATGAGACTCACAGCTGTCCCCCTTCCTCCTGAACCTATCTACTGGGCCATTTCCCTCCTGCTTGCCCATCTTGAAGCAAAATGAAATGGACCAAGAAGACCTCCCGCCATCTTGCATATTGTCTAGCTTCGGTCCCCTGTCCCACATTCCCCCTCACAGTCAAGTTTCTTTACAAATATATATTTTCCAATATTACAAATATTTCAGAAAAGTAGAGAATAAATCACCACCATGTGCTGGGTTTTTTCCTCTGATAAAACGTGACAAATAGAACTGAAACTCCCCTTGAGCCACTCTTCAATCTCATTTCTTCCTTCCTAGAGGCAATCGCTGACCCAGAACTAGTCTGCCTGTCCATGGTTACATGGTCGTACTGCAAATTTACCTGTACATATGTCGTATTGCTTTCATGGAGGCCGTTTGGCATACATGATATCACATCTTTCATATTCGGCAACTTGTTTCTTACTCAACATTACATATTCAAGATTTGTCCTTGTTAATACATATAGCTCTAGTCCAGTTTAATTTTGGGAGCGCGCTCCATTGTATGACTATACCACCACTTACTGTCTAGTTTCTTAGACGACTAGTCCCGACTCGTCATCGTCTCTCTGTCTCCCCGCCCATTTCCTCTTTAGCCCTCTCCGGCTTGCCTTCTGCCCTCAGCCCACCACTGGTCAGGGTCTCCAGTGCTGAACCCAGGGACACATTCAGCCCTCATCCTACTCGACCTCTATGCCACATTCTTCTCTGGGTTACTTCTTCCTCCTGAGGTGCTCCTTCCTTTCTGAGCTCTTGATTGCCATATCCCTTACGAATTATTCCTCTTTTGCCGTCCCCCTAGATCAGTGGTTCTCCATGGGCGGGGAGGGGGCACTTTTGCCCCACAGGGGACATTGAACAATGTTTAGAGACACTGGTTGTCACAGGGCGGGTGCTACTGGCACCTAATGGGTAAAGGCAGAGGATGCTGCTCAACATCCTACAGTGAAAGGACAGTCAGTCCCACGTCACAAAGAACTATCTGGCCCCAAATGCTAATAGTGCCGAGGCTGAGAAGCCCTGGTCTAGAGATCAGTCTTCTACAAGGTTCTGGTCTGACCCCTCTTCCCTTCCCACTCTCCTCTCCTCTTGCCCCACCTCGCCTGCTCTGTAGAGCCTGTGAAGACAGCTGGACAGGCTCATATGTTTCCTAGGATTCCCGCCGGACAGCTGGCCTTGGGGGCTAGACTCACCCGGACGCTGGGCCGCTCTGGGGGGACCTCGGACACCATGTTGTGGTTGGATACGTCACTGTTGGTGATAGCCGGGCGTTTTCCACCTGCTTTACTGGACATGTCCAAGGCCGATCTGATTTCAGGTTGACCAAAAGAGAAGAAAGAGACTAGTCAAAACCCAAGAAGAATGGAAAAGCCCCATCCCTTATTCCCCACCCTGCCACCCACTGAGATCACTTCAGCTGCTCCCTCTGCTCTTCTGAGACCACATGCCAGTAATCTTGGACAGTCTCCTCTTTCTTTCCTGTAAATTTATGTAAAAAACCTAGACCTTAGGACTCTGGAACTCCTTTTCCTTCTAATTGAGAAGACACAAGGGCTCAGTGGACTATGGGAGTCATTTAATTATCTTTTTTTCCCCCTTTCTTTCTTGCACTGAGCCAAGATCCACAGCGAGAGGAATTTGCATTTGGCTCTCAGGGTTCTATCAGCTTCCCTCAGCACTTCCCTCAAAGGCCCCTGGGGGATAGGCCCACCTCAGACCTGTCTCTCTCCTCCAGCTCAACCTGGGGGAGGCACCAGCCTGAGATCTTGGAGATGCTGGGAAAAGTGGGTGAGGGCGTCAAGTCAGACCGAGGGCCCTCAGAAGCTTCCATTCCTCACAACTGGAGTTAGAGACCCTACGTCCCTCTGCTCTCCACACATTCCCTTACCCTTCTCAGCTGCAAAGTGTGGGGGTGGGAGGGTGAGGGGGGTGGAAAGGCCAAGCAGCCAGCGGGGGGCTGGGGGGGGGGGAGGCAGACGTACGTTTTCAAGTTAAATTTGTTGTTTTCTTCTGGGACCTGGCCAGTCACTGGATGTAGAAACGTGTTCTGTCGTTCATTGTGGCTGTGGGGGCAAAGAACAGGCAGAAGTTGTGATAAAGGTGGAGAAGACAGAGACACAAGCCAAAGGGTGGGCGGGCTCTGGGCAGTGACGGGGAGGGGTGACCACATAGAAGATGGTCCCTCTGTCCTCTGTGGGGTCTGGGGAGGCAGCAGGGAGGGCTGGGCGGTAGAAAAAGCAGGTTCAGGCAGGTGGGGGGTGGGAGACAACTTTTACTAGTCAGTGCTAACTACTTATGGAGATCCCCGAGGCTGGAAATAAGCCCCACTTAAGCCCTTCAGTGGGGACCCTGGGTGTGTATGTGGGTGGGGGCCAAGACTTCGTGTGTGGCAGGTCCTCTCCCAGGAACAGCTCCGGCGAGTGTTCCACATAAAAACTGCTCACTCATTATCTGCTGAAAAAATTGTCTTGTGACCTTGGACTCCTTCCTCTCCTGTTTTATGTACCATCTCTTTCTTTAAGTAAAACCAGAGATCAAGAAACTCCATTCCTGAGCTTGGGCTGGGACCCACTTACACTCGGGAGTCCAGGTTTTCTGCGTCTGAGGGGCTGAGATGTGGCTGAGGCATCAGGGGCTTCAGGCGTTGAGGTTAGTGCCGGCTCAACAGTCAGATCTAATTAAGGACTGCTGTGGCCTGGGAGTGGGGTGGGTTGTGGGGAGGACAGCCCGCCAGGAAGCAGGGTCTGTGCAGAGGCAGATGGGGAGCAGAGCCATGGACGCTCCTTTGGGAAGTCCTGCCATGGCCCTCTGGCTGGGCTGAATGTCAGGCTAGCTTCCCAGTGACTCTGTGGGGAGACAGGGGAGGAAAGTAGCACATAGAACTTGGGGGGGGCGCTGGTGCCATGAGTCTAAGCCACAAATGGCAGCCACTTGAGGTGGATTCTGCAAGCAGGGGACCACTTGGCAAAAATGTTATAGACTTCAAGCATTCAGCCAGTTGGGGGGCTGGATGAGTTTTAAGGTCCTCTTCACCCATCCCTCTTGAGAGATACTGTGAGACAGGCTCAGTCCACCCCAAGAAGCAGGCACGTGGACAGAGTGTGCTGAGGCCATACAAAGATTGGGGGTCCTAACACCAGGCCACTTGAGCATCCTTAAAATGAACAGCCAGGGTTGCTTGGCAAGGGGCAGATCAGCTGGTACCCGAGGAAAGAGAGCCTAGCTTGGTCCCTTCAGCTCCAAGAGCGAGTAACCTTTCGTTGCCCCCTTTCAAAAGTCCAGGAATCCCAAGCCCTGGGCTGTCTGTTGAAGCTAAGGAGAATATCAAAGGGTGTTTTTTCAGCTTCCAAACCAGCCATGTTCAGATCAAATCCGAAGGCTTGTGGCAGATAGAAGCCTAGCGGGGCAGTGGCCACAGTCTATAGAAACCTGGGTTTGGCAGCTCTGGCTTGCCGGCCAGGACCCTAAACCTGGCCAGTGTCTGCCAGGCCTGGGTTGCAACTCCAACATGTTGCTCACCTGCTCCCCCACTTCTCAAACTTTATTCCCTCCTCCCTCCAACAGGGATGCTCTCCTCAACTTAACTGCAGGGGATCTTTGCAAGGAAGGGTAGCTGTTTCCAGTCACCCCCATCCCTGTCTCTCCCCCATCTGGGGCCAGGGGGTGAGCAGTCTATGAAAATAAGGTCCTCAAGGTGCCAACATCTCTGCTTTTTTCCAGTGGCACAGAGCGCCTGCTCCCCACATCCCACGCCCCCTCCCCCAGCCCCCCTTCTGCACTACATGTTCCCTGTGCTAACTGCTGGAACCTTCCTGGCAAGCACTGGTACAGACAGACAGACAGACACACACACACACAGAAGCACACACACAGCCTGCTGTCAGCCGGCACCGGTCTCTCAAGGTACAGCGAGTTTTTCCCTGCCCCAGACTCTCCTACCCAGCAACACCTACAAATGACGTCCTCTCCCCATCCCGGCACTACCCACTTCAAAACAGCTTCCCCTTCACAAGCACTGCAATGCAGCAGCCGTTGACCTAACTCCTCTTCCTTCTCCAGGTCAGGGCTGGCACGGCGCCCCCTCTGAGCCCCCCGCCCGATGAGCTGCCAATCAGCCTGCTCACTGAACTCGGCTCGCAGTCCATAGGAGAGCTCCCTACCTGACCCGGCGATCAGCCCGAAACTTCAACATCCTTTTGGCAGCTCTGTTCCCTGTTCGGCAGCCTCAGAGGACCTGCCAGCCACCCTGCTCTTACCATCCCTCTGAGAAGTAAGTCCTCCAGTCCCCGGGGCTGGTGCCGAGCCCAGGGCACGCGGCAGGCACGGCTGGCTCCGGGGCTGGGGGAGGGGGAGGGGCTCTCCCCGGGTGGTGGTAGGGGGTGCCCAGGTGCCCCAGGGGGGCCCGTGGCTTCCTAGCATCCAGCCCCAAGGCTGCCGTCTGAGTGCCGGAGGCAGAATAAGGGAGCAGGGATGATATCGTCCCGGTTCAGATCCCCGGGGAGAAAATGCTGACACGGGGAGGCAGGCGTGAGCGGAGCAGGTGTACAACTTCCAGGTAGCCCGACCTCTCGGAGCTGAGGACACAGAGTAGCCTGGCGGGCGGAGCAGTCTGGGGCTGCATTCCCATCTGCACGGCAGACACTCAGCCAGCCCAACCTGCAGGACAGCAGTCTTGCCTGCCTCCCCGACCCCCAGCCCGGCATGCAGGGCCCTGGGCTGCAATCCACGTGCTTCTCAGAGACCCTTCTGATCGTGTGGGCACAAGGGTTCCATGAGGCTCCAGACTCGTGCCGCTGCCTAGAAGCTGAGATTAACTTTCCCCACGCCTCCTAGCCTGCCCAGACTTCTGTGTAGCCGGGGCTCAGTGAACAGGGCTTCTGTGCGGCGTCCCCAGCACACTCCCTTAAGACACAGCCCCAGCTGGTGGGCCCTCTGCCCGGGGTCCAGCTGAGGGGCACGTGGAGCCCATGGGCGTGGGTGTCATGGAGCCAGAGCTGGTGGCAAGGTCCTGGATTCTTTGCTCAGGTGAACTTGAACGAAAGTGTCCTCTTGAAGCTCACGAGGAAGAGGGCGGCTCACAAGGCTCAGAGGGGGTCACCATGTGTTTACTTCTGAAACTCTTCCCAGATGCCATATGATAAATCCCAGCTGGCGACTGTCAGATCTGCTCAGGGGCAAGGAGGTTTGCATCACGGCGAAGTTCCCCAAACTCTCCGGGGGCCGAAGATGGTCAGACCTCTCTTTTTCCTGATGCCCTCCATGTCTTAGGGTCCTGGGACTGCAAGTGCCTTCTGAAGGTCATGTCTGCCATCCCCCTGCCTCCAGGCCAGCTCACTCTGCAATCAATCTCATTAAGTGCCCTGGCTGCTAATAAAGGGTTCTAGCAAGGGAGGCTCCAGACCCACTGTTACCTTCTGCTGCCGAGATGTGCTTTTTTTGATGTCAAATTTCAGTCCCTCCGGCTTTCTGTATCATTCCATTTCTGTCTTTGGATGACAGAATCCTTTCTGATCAACGTGGTTCCTTATTGCAGCACTAAGCAGTCTGTTGTCTTCATAGTCCGTTGTTATATCACAACAGACAATGAAAGGAGAAGGGCTAATCTAATTTTTTGGCTTGAGGTCAGAACTCAGTCAGAGAACAGTGCAATCAGTGAATGGAAAAGCAAATGGACAACATTATTACCTAACCCGTGATGGGACAAGCTGGTTGGATGCAGCTGGGGTCAACAAAGCAATGAATCCTAAATCCAAACGGTTGATACATTCAACCATTTCGTGGTACTTCGGCCAATGGTGACAAGAGGCTTCGGTTGCCAGATCCGACCTCTCCCTGTCCCAGTCCAATTACTTGAGCCCTGCTATGGTTATGAAGATCTGGGCCCTCTCCTGATGCCAGCTTGAGGTCTCTGCCTGTGCACAGTGGGTGCCTAATAAATATTTGTTGAATCAAGGAGTGAATGAATGAGCAAACAAAAGAAACTCTCCACGCTCTGACTTAATTTTTAGCCACCTGCATTTGGAGTTCGACACTCTATTACCAAGAGCTTCCCTATCTTTGCTCTCTCTTAAAATTAATTACTTCCTCTCCATGAGAGAAGCTCTGTTTCTGCCCCCTCCCCCCCCTCACTCAGCTCCCCTGCCTGGCTCCCCCTTGAATATATAGCTTGGCTTTGATCCATCTTCATTAAGAGGGGAAGAAAATTAAGCTCATCTGCACAGGAGGAGGGGGTGGGGGTGCATTGGGAAAATGAGTTTTCTTCCTCTAGAAGGCAAAAATATCCCCTTTCTCTTCCAGCTGAGCTCAGGGGCCTCCCACAGGCTTTGCTTAAGTTGTAAGTTAAATTACTTCTCCCGCGCCCAGTGAAGCCAGCACAAGGGGGTAGGGAATGAAGGCTCAGGGGTTTCCCCTGCTTGGTGAGCGCTCGGAAACCCTCAGGGTTCAGGCACACCGAATGTCTAGCTGGGTTCCTTTTCCTTCACCACTAAACTGCACAGCATGATAGATTTTCATTTTAGGTTAGACATCAGGAAGAACTTCCCAGGCCCACAACAGTTAAAAAGGAAAACAAGGCTAGATAACTAGTTTTTTTTTTTCTCTCTTCTTTCCTTTTTTTTTGGGGGGGGGGGATTGTCAAAGGCTTCCATTTCTCAGGGACAAAGGGTTACAAATTCATCTCCAAAAGGACCTCCTGGATTCCACCCAAAGAGGGGTAGCATCTCAAGCAGTAAAGGAGATTTTGTGTTGGAGCAGGGACATCCCGAAAGTCCTGGGTCGCCTACTAGGTGGTCACCGTATCCGCTGGACCTATGAAGGTGGCCCCAATGGCAGTGCCATCAGTGAAAAGAGATTTGGCAAGACCAGGCTTTCAGTCCAAGACCCAGCATGAATTAGCAGTGTGACCTGACTTCGTTGGCTCTTCATTTTCTCATGAGCAAATGAGGTACCTTCTAATTCTATGAAATAATAGCTGTAAACTTTCTTTTCTTTTTTCTTTCTTTTTAAAGATTTTATTTATTTGACAGAGACAGAGAGAGAACACAAGCAGGGGGAGAAGCAGGCTCCCCACTGAGCAGGGAGCCCAAAGTGGGGGCTCGATCCCAGGACCCTGAGATCATGACCTGAGCCGAAGGCAGATGCTTAACCTTCGAGCCACCCAGGCGCTCCTAGCTGCAATGTTTTATGCATAAGAGATAATGGCTATGACTATTTTGCTTAAAAACAAATCAAGAACTATGCCAGGTGCAGGAGCTAGAAAATGAAACCGTACCGTGTCAGGCCTAAGAAGGCGATATACGGGGTAAGAAGGCGATATACGGGGTGGGGGATGCACGTGCAGGGGGCCCGCATTCCAGAAGTGCCAAGACCAGTAAATTACAAAGAACAGAGGCCAATCCTCTCCACTTCGCAAGCATCTCTCCATCTAGTTAACTCTCCCCGTCTAGTTCAAGCTTTCCTCCTTCCAGATACTCTCAGCCTCTAGGTCCTAGCGACAGCCTCAGCACAGAGCCCACCAAGTGCTAATTTGTCTCCAAACACACTCCCCAAGAATCAGCCTCTATCTGGAGGGTTCCCTGGCACAACGCAGTCAAAAGCAGCATATTCAAAGCAAAACAAAACAAAACAAAACAAAACAAAACAAAACACAAAAGCAGCAAATTCAGCCCGAGTCTTCACAACCCCTGGCAGGCCCACGCACGCGCACATATACACACGTGTACATCCACACACCCAGGCCGCACACCCGGAGCTCCCACCGTGATCAATATGGAATGACTAGAAAAATACGCTCAACTCCTTCCACCCTCTGGGCCTCCTGGTTATCGGCGGACACCAAGCTGCTTCATTTCCATGGCTCCTGAGAATCTGCTGACAGAGAATTAGCCCTGGCGAGCCTTCCCCATCCTGAGAGCGCTCTGGCTTCTGGCATCACAGCTCATTACAGGGAGAGAGGACCCGGGCTGAGCTGTCCGTGGCCCAGCCCTCACACTCCCTCCTTCTCCTCCCCAGCCAGCAGATTCCAAGCGGGACTGTCCGCACTCCAGGGACGGCTGCTGCTGATGGAGGAGGGGAAGGTAGGAGAACTTTGGCTCCTGCCCCCCACCAGCCCCTCTGGATCGCATCATTCGTTTCAGGGAGCTTTATCTGCTCCAGCATTCTGTCCCAGTGAGAACCAGCTCGGCCGACATTTCCAACCGCGCGCGCGTGCCTGATTCCGGGAGCGCTCCTGGTCATTCCCAGGGAAAAATTCACCGCCCTAGCCAACTTCTCCCCCGCCGCTGCCACACAAGAAGAGGCCAGAGGAGGTCAGGCCCTGGTGACCCCCTCAATATCCGCAGGGGGAAAGGAGCCCCTGCACGCGGCGGCCTCTCTTTTCCCTGTGCCGCCTACAGAGCAAAGTACCAGTTGTGCGGGCTCTGGGGACCCAGCTGCCAGTCTCACACTTGCACTACTTCTCTCCTCTCCTCTCCACCCTTGTACCCTCCCCCTCCCATGCCACAGTAATTCCCAACACGTCGAGAACAGGGTGTTCCCCCCCCAAGCAAGCTTGGGATGTCCTAAAATGCCAGGCCACTAGGCTGAGCGTCCAGGAGGTAAGGCTCGGGCCGCCCCCTTTCCTGCCTCACTCTGCCTGTCCTCACAACCCCCAGCCCCGCCCCAAAGGGTCCCAAGTCATTTTCCTTACCTTCCTTTCTGGCCAGTTATGGAATGCTGGGGGACGTTCACCCAGAGCTCGGCCCCCACCTCAGATAGGAAGCCAATGAGCTGGCTCAGTAGCCAAGGGATGGAAATCACAAATCCAGGGGCGAGACCTGGGTTTCCCCCCACCCCGCAACCCCGTGGCCTTCCCTGGTCTCTTACTGTATCATCCCCTAGCCCCTGCCCTGGGCCTGGAAAGTAGCCTCAGACAGCAGGGTAGGCAGGTTGTGTACTCTGTATTCTGGGTCACCCTTCATAGTGTGTGTGTATGCGTGTGGGGGCATGGGGGGGATAGTGACTATCACTCAGGGCAACATCACGGGGACTCTTCATGCTGCTCCCATACCCCAGCTTGGATTAGCTTGTCTTCAAACTATTTTACTTGATGGAATTCCATTTGCCTTCTGAAAAATGAAGATAACCAGGACAGGTATTCGGCATAACCATGCCAGTTATTAAAATGCTGAAATTCTTCTTATTGGTTGGTGAAGAGCTGTTGCACCAGGCCTCTCCAGTGCCCTCTGCCCCACCTCTTGGCCAGCGTCCAGGCCCCCCCACCTCATGGACATCCGGAGATACCACAGGGCCCTCCGAGAGGCCAGGCTGGCGCCCTTTCTGGTTGACGAATGTCATTCCTGGCACGGCCATGCCTGAACTCTCAGAGCACCAATGGCCCTTGCAAGTGTTAAGATCTGTGATTCTGGGGCCCAGAAGTGGTCACAGGGGCTTTTCCCGTCTCACACCCTGGACCCAACTAGGGAGAACTGGAGCAACCCAGCTCCCTGGGGCGCCTTGCCTTCCTGGCCCTCAGGCTTTGGTTTTGCTCCCTGCTGAGGGGAAGGAAATGAAGGAAGGGCTAAATTCCTGGCTCTACCTTTTCCTCCTCTCCTCTGCTGAGTGGCCCCAGCTAAGTTAGATGAGGGCAGGGGAAGGCCCCAGGCTCCTCCCTCGGCCCCCAAGTGGCCTTCTCCCAACAGTCAGCAAGGGTCCCAAGAGGCAAAGGGACAGGGCAATAATGAATTACCCCCTCTCCCAGCTCTGAGCTGAATCCCAAACTTCTACCCTTCAGAAGCTGAGGCGGCCCAGCTGTCTGCTTCTGGGCCTCTGCAAGGTCATTGGAACCAGCTGTCCTTGTTCCGAGCACAGCAGATTTGGCTCTGGTGCCCCTCAGGGAGCAGTCTCACCCCACCCAACCCAGCCCAGCCCGCCCCACGGGAAAGAATTCTGCAAAGTAAGTGCTCAGAAAGCAATGCAACCAGGCTGACGTCCCGCCTTCCACACCCTCAAAAGCTACGAATGCCTTCTCAGCTCCCAATCCAGCAATTTGTGAGGGTCAAGTTGTTTGGCACCTCAGCTTCCTCGCTTTCACAATGAAACCATGGGCATAAGTATGCCTTCCAAAGTAGACAATACAGGTGGACAAAGGGGTATGGAACAAGGGGAAGAAGTTAAGCTCCCGTGGTCTGGTCCTCACACTGGGAGGAAGGCAAGGCCCACTTCCCAGTCAGGGAAGCTGAGGTCCATCGCTCCAACTACAGCCACAGGAGAGAGAAGCCAAAGTTCCTGCTATTTGTCCACCCTGAGTTCCTTGTCTCCAGGAAAGAAGAGGGAAATTGCTGCATGATTCAGAGGGTAGACACCAGCTCCAAGAACATGAGGATGAAAGCCACAAACCCTCTCACTCGGAACCCCATGGGCTATAGGCCTCGGGACCCATAAACGTTAGTCTGTCTAGGTGCAGCTGTCTAGGTGCAGAGCTATGGAAGGGCTGCTTACCGCCTGGGCCTTCTCTGTTGCTCCTCCTGGGCCCACACCTGACACTCGGCAGGAGCAGAGGGCTGTTTGATGGGGTGGTTGCAGAGGCAGGCCTGTGGTCCCCCCCCGCGGTGGGAGGAGCAGACATGTGCCACTGTGCTTTGGGATATTTGGATTGTGAGTGAGAGAGGCAGGAGGGCTCAGCTTCCAATCCCTCTTGCTGGGGGGATGTGAAGGCAGGTTCCATCTGCTCTGTGGCCCCTCCTCTCCCTCCCCCTCCCAAGTGGCCAGCCGACTCTGATAAGAGTCTACGAAGCGGGGGGCTTTGTCTGGGGATGAGGAGAGCACTAAATCAATGGGAGCAGAAGAGCAGGAGCCTGGACAACTGCTTCTGGGGGAAGGAGCCCCCCTACCTCAGGGAGTCACATGAGCGAGGGGGACACAGGCAGGTGGGATGGCAAAGCTCTAGTGTTAGTACTGCCCCTAAGCTGCCCCGGGGCCGGCGGGGGGGGGCTGAGTCTGCCCCTGTCCCCCAGGGAGGGCTCAGCTGCTCCTCTCCTAGACTGGGAGTAACGGGCACGGGGCCGGGGGGGGGGGGGGGGGGGGGGGGGGAACACAGATGGATTGTGGGAAATTCTGAACACCTCCTTCTACCAGGAGTGAGGAGCCTGGAACTTGCCATGTACTTGGGGAGCTTGCCAAGGGCTCTGAGGGCAGAGGAATCTCCCCAGATTGCTGTCTGCTGTAGGGAGGATCCAAAGGGAGCCTGGGAACACAGGCCACCAGTGGAAACAGCCAGAAAACGGCTGACCTAGGGAAGGTCATTGCCGTCTTCCCCCGCTGTGGACCGAGGACAACGGTAGCGAGCTGCTCTGTCATCCCAGGGAGGAAAGGTGAGGTCTGGAAGGGAAAGGACTTGGAGAACTGTTGAAGACAGTTGTCACACGGAGACAAAGAATGGACAGCGTGTGGATTAGCCTTAAGGAAAAGGGTACGAGCAGTGGTATTGGAGTCCGGAGTCTCTGTGGCTGACCAGTACCGATCACTTTACCTTTCTGGGTCTCAGTTTCCCCATCTGTAACACGGACAGACACCGGAGTTGCTGGGTTAAACAAGATCACAAATTTAAAGCACAGAGGAAAATGCCTGGCACATAAGAATTTTTCAGCAAATAGCTGAGGTTATATTTATTAATAAAATAAAGGAATCACATAAAACAAGTAGTGTTCTTCCAGAGCGGTGCCATCAGATTCAGCAGCCATTAGTCATGGGTGGCGATTTACATTTTAATTCATGGCAATGAAATAAAATTAAAATTTCAGTTCCTCAGCTAGTCACATCTCGCTGTGTGGCTCAATGGGCACAGTAACTAGGGCGACCACATCAGACAGGACAGTTCTAGCACGTCCCACTGTTGTGGAACAGTCTAGTCTACTGGACAGCACGGGGCTGGAGGTTCTGCAAGCTGCTTTCCAGCTCTAATATTTTTTGACCCTCTGAAACATTTACTTCCAATGCAGTTTGTCCACCAGCTGATTTGTGCTCAGGGTCCTCAGGGGATACAGGTGCCCCTCTAGTCCTCAGCTAAACCAAGAAGAAGGGCCTCTGCGGCCACCAACAACAGAGTTAAAAAATTTTAAGTCAAATGATACGTTTCAAAGCCCCATCAAAATTAATTTGGATAATCCATCATTTTTAAATCATAGGCATCAAGACTCCCCTTCAAGGTTTGAAAATATTGTTACTGACAGCCCTGTTGGGGGCAGGCTTGGGGAGGCATTGGAGGGAAATTTACACGGCAGCTCCAGCTGATGGGAAGAGGGGAGGTGGTAAAGAGGGGAGAATGGGGGACCTGTTCCTCCCCTGCCTTCCTTTTCCTTCTAGGATTGGCCAACCTCTGGCAGAGGCCGGCTGGAAGAAGAGGAAAGAGGCTGTCTGCAGGGTCTGCAGGGTCCTCTGGTCTAGAGCAGGAAGAGCAGCACGCAGGGAAAAGCCAGAAGGACTGCCACCAGGGACAGTGAGTGGGCGTGGGAGTCTTCCTTCCCCTGTACCTCCCCACCCCCGCCCTATCACCCAGACCTGGAGCCTGTGGTAATCGCAGGGAAACAGTCTGTTCCTAAGCAAACAGCACATGCAGTAGGTGCCAGAGTGCATTCATTAATCACCCAGGTTCAGGGAAGGGAGGAAGATCTCTGAGGAAGGGGAGAGGCACTCCTAAACCTAGACCCCAGCCTAGAGCCCAGGTAAGGGAAAGAGGAGGCCGGTGGAGGAAAGGGAAGAGGGAAACAGGAAGGAGGGAATCAGGTAAGGGACACTGCTGTCCCCATCCCTGTCCCCCTGCCATGCAGTAGCCCCTAAGGAAGACTAGGCAGAAGCTGCAACAAGGAGGAACAGAATGCTTTCAGGAGGGGAGTGGAGAGGAGGGGAGGGAGAAGGATGCTGTGCTGCTCCTGTCCAGGACAGGAGCCAGTCTTGGTAAGTGAGACCTGAGTAACAGGTGAGTCCACCTACACCTGCTGGAGCATGTGAGCAACTATGCTGCGGTTGCAACTCCTGGCTGGGCCTGGGGATAGCACAACCTACATAATTCACAGTGCCCCGTGCAAAATACAAATACGTGGCCCCTTGTTCAAAAATTCAGAATGTCAGGATGGCGACAGCAGAGCACTAAAGCAAGCCCCTCTGAGCGTGCGGGGCACCTGTGCAGAGTGCGTGCCCAGGAAGCCCGCCCTGCCTGGGAGGGCCACTTGGGCCGTGCTGCTCCACGGGCAGTCTGAGCATGGAAGGGGGCCAGTGCCCATTCGTGGCTCCCTGTCTCAGTGCAGGACAGAACACAACAAGTGGCCCGCTCCTCCCATTTGTACTTCCCCCCTTTCTTGGCTCACATGCCCAGAAACTTGGCTGCTTTTGATCTGGCCCTGCTGGGTCCAGGGCCTGGCCCCTCCCCTGTATTGTGCCTGGTTTCTGTTTGCCTGTGGGCAGCCCAGCCAGAGGCAGCCACCAGGGGGTTGGATTTGCCTTATCTCTCAAATCTGCCTCCGAGATGGGCACAGGGAGCTCTCTGTTCCTACCCAACAGACCCTTCCAGGGTCACCTAACATCATCATTATGTCATCGAACCTTTTCCCCTCCCAAGAAAGAGGCAGGGGACCAAAGCGTTCCCGGCCAAGTGGGGGTCAAGTCAACATTTCTGCTTTGGAAACAGATCAGGCTTTCATTTTTTTTTTGTCACATGTGCATGTGTGAGTACACACACACACACACAGACCCCACCATCAGCTGAAAAAAGTCCATGTGCCCCTCCAACAAAACCCAGTAGGGCGCCTGGGTGGCTCAGTTGGTTAAGCGACTGCCTTCGGCTCAGGTCATGATCCTGGAGTCCCGGGATGAGTCCCACATCGGGCTCCCTGCTCAGCGGGGAGTCTGCTTCTCCCTCTGACCCTCCCCCCCATGCTCTCTCTCTCTCTCTCATTCTCTCTCTCAAATAAATAAATAAATAAATAATAAAAATCTTAAAAAAAAAAACAAAAACAAAAACCCAGGATCTCTGGTGCACATTCCGGGCGTGCGTCTGACTTGTCAGGAGGTGCCTGGGTCAAAGAGCACTTGTGTTTTGGAGGCTGAGGGAAGGAGGGACCTGAATAGGAAGTTGAGAGAAAGGGAACGAGAGACACCTGAGCCCAAAAGATTGGTCCTCTTTTTCTGGACTGTCTGGCTCCCAAATGACAAACTTTGTCTTCTTAAGGACTTCAGAGCCGCCTCCCCACTCCCTCCTACTGCCAACTCCGTGCACCGCCTCCCACCGGTTCCGTCCTACCTTGCACCTCTCCACACCTGACTCTAAGTAAAAAGAATGAAAGGCGAGCCACAGCTATCCCAGCCTCTTTGGCTCGGCCCTCTCTGCCTTCCCTCTTGCCCGGTCCCGGGAAATCGGCCCACAAGAGGCCGATGGCGTTTCTGCCCAGAGCTCCCAAGCCCCTCTCTGGAGACAATGGCTCAGAGAGGGAGGAAGAGCAGCTGCTCCAGCTTTGTGTGCATGCAGGGTGGCCACACAAAACCATTGTCTCAGCGGCAGGGCAGACAATGGTTTGTAGCTCCAGCTTCTGTGCCAAGTGGTTCACCCCCTTGCACTAAAACAACCCTCCGCATTTCCTTCTAATAAACAGCATGATCCGAAATCTGGCCCCAAGCTGAGAATTTATATCTGGTTGCAACAAAAGCCTGCTCCAGCTGATGGGATGGGTGTATCTAGGTCCCGTACCTGTTCCTGAGCCACCCAAACAGTCGGCCGACAGATAGCCACTCACTCCCCGGCTCTTCTCCGCCGTCCCCCTGCAAGTGCTCTTGCCCTGACTCCTTTCACACTCAGGAATAGGGAAAAGGTTTCCTTTAATACTTACCAGGTCCCTGGTGGGTAGCAATCATTAACAGCCACACTGGCGGACTGGCCTTAACCCCTTCGGCGCTGGGTTGCCTCCAGCTGGCTGATGGACAGCCCTGTCCCCTCTTCCCAGTCCTGGGCAAAGCGGCAACTCCCACCGTGATGCCATCCACCTGAGTAACACCGGCCTCCCATGTGGAGAGCGAGAGCCCTCTAGTCCCACCCAGGCTGCCCCGCCTGATTGGAGCATACTCACAACCTGAGGCGCTTGGCTCTGGCATGGTGCCCAATTGGATGAGCCCACATTATGAAATATTTGCCTAGCAGGCCAATAGAGGAGCCGGGATCTGGGGGAGGGGATGATATTTTTATTTACTCCTGGAGGAGGGAGAACAGACAAAGGTAGTCCGCACATCCCTAGCCCTGGGACGGGAGATGGCGGGGAGGGGCTTTCAGGTGGATGCCCGAGCCTCCAGCTTCTCTGTCCAGGTAACAGTGCACAATCCTTGAAGGCTTCTGGGCATTTCCGCTCCAAGCTGTCTAGCTAGAGGGTTTCTTTGCCTTCAGGACTCCCTGCCTCACTCAGGACTTTGGAGAGTGGAACCAGGAATTGGAATAGAAACCAAGAAAGGAAACACCTTGATGGGCAAAGGGTTGCTTGTATCTACATTAACGATGCCAGCCACAGGTGGTCTTCTTTATGTGTCCGAGCTGCAGAAAATGTTGTTTTGTTTTTTGGGGTTTGTTTTTTTTTTTTGCATCTTTAGAGGATGCAGATGAAAGGTGGGCAAGAATAAGTAGAGACAAATCCCCTCTTTATCCCTTTTAAAAATAGGCTTCTGATTTGGGGAAATCTAAATCCAGCATAAAAGTATCTACATGTAGGACACATGCAAATCTATGCAGATATGTGCAAATGAGCAGTTCCGGGCTTTTCGGAGGAAGTCCTTGCCAGGATTTTTCTAGTTTGAGCAAGAAACCAGGTAGTCTCAAAACCTTAGGATGCTTATCAGAGCATCTTACTAGAGCATAAAGGTATCAGTAGAGAGAACATAAAAAACTCAACCAACATATTTATTGAACATTTACTACATGGAAGGTCTTTAGTATAGTCTATTAGGGTTTTAAAAACATGATTGTAAATCTCTAGGATACACAGGAGAATGCAAGTACCCTCCCCCGGCACACCCACCATTAATACCCCCTTCTCCTTTCAGGTCCTAGTGGGTGAGCTGGTTGCTCCACCCCCTGCCAGCCTGGGTCTAGGAGCTGGCACCTCCTCCTTATCACCCCTGGTTCCTGTTTGTCTATCAGCAGCCCAGCCACCGTGGCTCAGGACCCTGGCGTAAATCAGCCCGGGGGCCTTATCTTATCTCCCGGGCTGCCTTCGCAGTGGCCTGATGGCTGGTTGTCCCTAGTCTCTTAAAGGGGCTGCACTGCTTTCCCACTTAGTCCGGCCTTAAGAATAGCCCCAGAAATCTAGGAGAGCACTGCCTGTGGAGGGTCAGATTCACCACACCACCCCCTCCTGTACCCTTTCACAGCCAGGCTGCAGGGCTGCTACTGGAATGACTTACTGACTTAAAACAGGGAAAGATGCTGATGCCACTTTAAATGCTTATCATATCATGCAAATGCCCAGCACCTCAGTATTTCCAGGCTCCTGCTCTGTTAAATTGAGTTCTTAAAAGGGGGGGAGGGGCTCAGTATACAAGGTCCATATAGAAAAATCAGCTGTACCTCTATATACCAGCAGCAAACAATGAACAGTAGTGTTTTTAAAAAAAACTACTTACAATAGCACTAAAAACATGAAACATTAAGGAATATATTTGACAAAAGATGTGCGAGACCTATATACTAAAAATTATAAGACACTGCTGAGAGAAATTAAATAGAATACAAATAAGAGAAGATATATACTGTTTGCTTGGGTCAGAAGACTCCATATTGCTAAGATTATCAATTCTCTCCATATTTTTCTATAGATTCAACACAATCCTTATAAGTTCTTTGTAAACATTGGTAAGCTGATTCTGAAATTCAAAGGGAAATGCAAGGGACCTCTAATAACTAAAAAACTTCCAAAAGGAAGTACAAAGTTAGGGGTGCCTGGCCGGCTCGGTAGAGCATGTGATTTCTTGACCTTGGGGTTGTGAGTCTGAGCCCCACATTGGGTGCAGAGATTACTTAAAAGTAAAATCTTTTAGAAAAAAAAGTACAGAGTTAGAAGTCTTAGACTCTCTGACTTCAAGACTTATAAATCTATAGTAACCAAGACAATGTGGTATTGGCATAAAGATCCATGTATAGATAAATGGAACAGAACAGAGAATCGAGGAATAAACCTATGCATATATGGTCATTTGGTTTGACAAAACAATATAAAGGCAATTCAGTGAAGGAATGACCACCTTCTTAATATAGGTTGCCGGAAAAAGCAGAGATCCATATACCAAACACAAAATAAGCCCAAAAACAAGCCCTCTGACCCTAGCATAAAAAATTAATTCAAAATGGACAAAGATCTAAATCTGAGAGCCACAACTATAAGATTTCTAGAAGAAAACATAGGAGAAAAAAATCTTCGTGATTTTTGGCTTGGCAGACTTCTTAAACAAGACACAAAATTCACCACCTTTAAAGAACTGATCAATAAATTGGACTTCACCAAAATAACAAACTGCTCTTCAAAAGATGCTGTGACAAAAAGGAAATGGTAAGCCATAAACCAAGGGGACATATTTGCGAGATATATAACTGACATAAGATTTTTATCTAGGATGTATAAAAAACTTTTACAACTAAACATGAAGACGGCAAACAACACAATAAAAAAATATATGAGCAAAAGATTTAAACAGACACTCCACCAAAGAAGATACACATTGTCAAATAAAGTACATGAAAAGATGCTCAACATCATTAGTCATTAGGGAAATGCAAATTGAATCTACAATGAAATAACACTACACACACCCACTGGAATAGTTAAAATTAAGACTAATCATAGTGTTGACAAGAATGTAGGTGAATTGGAACGCATCCACTGCTGGTGAGGATGTAAATGGTACATCCACTTTGGAAAAGTTTAGCAGTTTCTTAAAAAATTAAACATATAGTTATCATACAATCCATTGCTTCCTAGGTATTTACCCTTTCAAAGAAATGAAAGCATATGTCCACACAAAGACTTGTTCACAAATGTTCACAGCAGCTTGCTTGTCACAGCCCCATACTACAAAAAAACCCGAATGTCCACGAACAGGTGAATACAATGTATGTGTTACATCCATATGATGGGATAGGACTTGGCAACAGAAATAAATGAATTATTGATATACACAACAGCACGGATGCATCTCAAAATAATTATGCTGAGTGAAAGAAGCCAGACCCCTCAAATAAAAAATGTATACTGTACGATTCCATTATATGAAATTAAAAAATGCAAACCAATCTATAGTGACAGCAGATCAGAGGTGGGGGGGGCAGAGGGAGGGATTTCCGAGAGGCAGGAAGAAACCAGGGGGTGATGCACACAGGCACATTATCTTAATGGTGCTCGTAGTTTCACAAAACACATCAAATTTTATCCTTTAAATAGATGAGGCAGTTTATCTTATGTTAATTATACCTCAATAAAGGAGAAAAACTTCCATTTGAAATATTAAAACAAAACAAACCAACCTAACGGCTACTCCTGGGTCCTACCCGTTCTGTTGACATTGTGGTGGAATATAGGCCAGTGGGTTGTGGGAGAGGCAGGGGCTCCAGCTTTGCTAGTGACCCGCTTTAGTCTGACAGAAATGCTGGTTCAAGGCAGGGAGGAGCATGGGCCCTGAATCAGCCTGCACACCTCTCATGGGGTCAGGTCAAATAATGTGGCAGAGAGAGGAAAAAAAGAAAAAAAAGAATGTGGCAGACCTGAATATGGTCTCTATAAAAATAAAGGATTATTTGTCTTATGATAGAAGGGAAAATATTAAGTATAACCCTTGATGATTCTCATCATTAACTCATTTGGTTCTTTTACAGTCCGATGAGGTAGGCCGACAAATATCACCACCTCCCATTTTAACAAAAACCCTGAAGTTCCAGGAGGTAAAGAGTCTTGGCCAAGATGACCCACCTGCCGTATGGGAGGGAAGGCTAGACCCTGGGTCCGCAGCTCTTTCCTTTTGCCACAAGACCTGTCCGTGGTGGGGCTGACACCCCGCCTGTGTCCAACCGCCCAGGCTCCGCTGCCAGACTGTGGAACGTGGACCGGTGTCGGGGTACTCACCCTGCCCCGGGCGCCTGCTATCGAACAGTGGCCAGTTACAGACCCGGAAGGGGCTCCCAGGATGGATGAAAACAGCAGCAGATGTAGGGTCAGCAGAGGATCAACTAAAGGGAGCCATGCAGTGTTGAGAGAGAGGAGACTGTTAGAGATGAGAGGATCCAAGGACCTAATTAGATCACACGTTTGACGAGAAGGGGGACAACCAAACACCACTCCCAAGGCAGGAAGTCTAGTGGGTGTGGAAGCAGCTGGAAGCTGTTAGAGGGCTCCAGGCCAGTCACCCGGCTGGGCTCCAGGCCTCTGTACCCCTCCTCTCCCTCCTCTGCTGCTGTGGCCAGGGCTCAAGAACCACGGCTGCCGGTGAGCCCCACCTCTCTCTCTCTCTCTCTCTCTCCCTTGTTCTGAGGATAGGATGACGGGAGGGAGAAACCTACCCTGCAGGGCAAGGGGGCGCGAAATGTAAGTGGCATCCAAAAACTCAGTGATCGGGATGGATTAATATTTTATTCATGGAATATTTTTCAAAATAAAAATGAAAAAAACAATCCATGATAAAAATGACATGTTTTAAATAGAAACCGGATCGGTATTACTGAATTTCCCTGTTGTCTGAGCAGTACGGCTCTTGATGCTGTCTTTACTTAAAACTGTTGATACTGTGTTCTTGATGAAACTGGGGCACTAATTTTGATTTTTTTTTAATATTGCTCTTGATAATTGAGTATTTTGACACCCCTTCAATGTTGTACCTACAAGGGGACTCCCATCCCTTACCTTAGTCAGCCCTGTTCCAGGATGAGGCTGGGGGGTTCTGGGAGGGAGCTGGGAAGACTGGACAAGGCCCAGAAAGGGCTAGGGAGGGTCCCTGCACTCTTCAAAAAACCTTAAGACATGCATAACAAACAAACAAACAAACAAAAAAGCTGAGGAATTCTTCTAGATTAGAGGGGAGTAAAGAGACATGGTCCTGGATTTGGATTCTAATGACTTTATTAGGATGACTGGTAAAATTTAAATGTGGACTGTATATTAGATACTAGTCCTGCATCAATGTTAAGTTCCCTAAATCTGTTCATTTGTACTGTGGTTATGCAAGAGAATATCCTTGTTTTTAAAAAAGAAAAAAAAAAGGATGATGCAGAAAGAAGGGCCCCAAGGATAAAAGCTGCCTGAGAGCTGCATGAAGCGCCCCACCCCCGGCACCCCGTGCTCTGGTCCGGCTCTCCTCCGATTCTGGGCAGTCCCAAGAGGGAACAGTAGGAAATGGGGTTGGCAGAAAGGCTTGTCCAAAAGATCAGGTATTGGAGGACTGGCTGGACATTTTCCTCCCGAAACAAGAATTAATTTTGAATTCCCACATTACTCCTCACCCTCCCCAGGAAGACTTGACAACTGGCACTGAAAAGAAAAGGAAATTAACACCTACCCAAGCACATTCTCTGCTTCACTTCCCGGGGTTGGTACTGCGATCCTGCCTAAGGAGCAGGAACCTGAGAGGTCAGGTAAGTAGCCTGGAGCTACAGGCTTAGGAAGTAGGAGAGCCGGGATTACAGCCCAGGACACAGTCCAAAGCCGGCTCTCTTCCCACTTCATGTTAGTTGTGCAACTTGAAATTCCCTTCTCATGCATCATCCTACAAACTAATCCTCTAGTTTATTTTTACTGAGTTGAATCTGCATTGGTCTTGAGATTTTTGGCTCTGGAGTCAGACTGCCCCAGTTACAATCCTGGCTCGACCAGCGACTGACTGAAGAGGGCTCTGGGCGAGTAACTCAACCTCTCTGTGCTTTTATTCCCCCATCTGTGAAAAGGGATAATATAGGCATCTACCTCATAGGCTTGTCATAGGATTATATGAGATTATGCAAGTAGAGAATTTAAGAGAGGTGTTGGCAAGCGAGTATATGATCAGGAAATGCCAGTAATCATGCTTATCTATGCCTCTGCCCTGCACTGTTCATTCATAGCAAGCAATGGCCTAATTTTGACTGTAAAGCCCCTTGGCATGTTAATACATAAGAAAGGGTGCTTAATAATTGCTCCGAGAGAAGTTCTTCATCAAGATGGCACTTAGCGGGGCGCCTGGGTGGCTCAGTCGTTGAGCGTCTGCCTTCAGCTTGGGTTGTGGTCCCGGGGTCCTGGGATCGAGCCCCGCATTGGGCTCCCTGCTCGGTGGGAAGCCTGCTTCTCCCTCTCCCACTCCCCCTGCTTGTGTTCCCTCTCTCACTGTCTCTCTCTCTCTCTCTGTCAAATAAATAAAATCTTCAAAAAAAAAAAAAAAAGATGGCACTTAGCGATCCCTAAATCTAGTCTGTAATGCTTTTAAGCCACTATGCACCTCAGACCAAGTGATCATCTGCAGTGGTCATCTGTCCCCCTATCCTTAGGAGCCAGAATAATCAACATCTGAGAATCTCAGATGGGAGGGAGGCCTGCCCCTAGCATACTTTGAACTAGGAGATGGATATTTTTCTCCTGGGTCACATCACACTAGGAAGTTGAAAAGCAAGTCAATTCCAGGGACTACGTCACTGGGCAGGAGTTAACGGAAAAGACCCAAGTTCTAGTGCTTGCACTGTACCCATCCAGCAAGAAAATGCGGGCAAGTGCTTGCCCCTTGGAGCCCACTGGACCGAAAGCCCCTCTCTCGGGCTAATTTCTCATCAGGAGCCTTGTCCCCATTGGGTTCAGCTAGGGAGGACCCATAGCACAAGAAGGAACATAAACCAACAGATTATTCATTGGAGGTGCTAAAGCAAAGGCCAGCCAACGGCAGGGTGGCCAAAGGTCAAGCACCAGTCAGGTTTAGCCAAGATGGTCCTTCTGTGACAAAGGCAGGTCTGAAACAGGGCAATTTTCTAACTATAAACAGACACCCGAGAAGCCCCAAAGCACACACAGGCTTGCGTGGGGATGAGGGTGAAGCATGGAAGACCCTGGGAGGAGTATGTCTCGAGGACAGGGCTGCATGAATTCAGTGGCAGCAAAGGAATGAGGGCAGGGGAAAATGTTGGTGCCTGGGGATGCTGGGGCAGAGCCAGCTCTTGTGGGGCCTGAAGCTTACACAATTGGAGGAGTTCTCATCAAGAAAAAGACTAGAAGTACAAATTAGATAGGATCTTGGAAGGGGCTGCAACTGAACTGCCTGGCTCATGGTAAGCCGGCCCCCACACTGTCCGCATCTCTGAGCACTGGTGCACACTCACTCACCTGTGCCTGTCTGAGCCTCACTACCTCTACCTCAGCACGATTTCGCCTTCCCTTCCCTTCACACCGTGCTTTGCCTGACCTGATTTTTTCATGGCAGAGAGCGCAAACTAGTGCCCCCATACCTCGGACTTAGATTCCTCCCCACCTCTGCGCAAGAGGTATTTGGATTTTGCGCCATGCCACAACCCTCCTCCAATGCGCTTCACTGTCACCACCAGGGACGGAGTCCCTCCCCACCCCACCAGCCCCACCTTCCCCAAAGGGCGTTGCAGGGGCCCTCCAAGCTGCCAGAAGGGGCGACACCACAGCTCTCCCCACCTCCTGGCCCCTTGCATTCCAGCCCTGCGCCCAGAGTTTGACCTTCTCTGCGCCTGGCTGCAGATGTGTTCTGTGTTACAGAAATAGCCCAGCTCCTGGGCCCCTGCAGGCTCTCCCTCTGCTCCACTCGGACACACCCCCACCTCCCAGGCTCCAGGGGAGTCAGGCAAGATCAGAGGGAAGTGCTCCGTTCTCCACTCCCCTCCCACATGCCCCTCACAGAACAGAGCCAAGTGGGGCCTGCCTCCCCCCTGCTCCCTCCAGCCCCAGGACTTCTGCTCCATGTCTGCCATTACAGCAGATGGAGGGGAGAGGTTTGGCAGAGGAAGGCATGAAGGAGGGCATTAAGAAAAAGGGGTGTAGCACCATGAAAAGATATACAATTTGACCCCCCGTACAATCTGTCTCTTCTCAGAGGTTCATTTGGATAAAGGGCAGCAGTCAGCCAGAAATGGTTCCAAATCCCCTATACCCTGGCCCAGATTCCCATTCTCTCATGCAAGAGGATGATTTCATAGTCACTGATTCAATCCTAACCTAAACAAGATGGTGGGCATCTGTCGTCCTCCTGAGCCCAGGATGGAATGAAGGACAATGGATTCGATTACATTATGAATAAGTGAGTTTAGAAACAGTAATGGACTTTCCAACTGTGAGGCTTTTAGATGTTGACGCCCTAGTGTCTGATGGAAGAATAAAATCTTTTATAAAGGACTCTACTAAAAGGATAGAGTTTTACCTATGGGTAAGGCGGCGTCCTGACTGGCGTTCTAGGTTCAGCTTCTGTGCCTCTTCCGCTCATGGGAAATGGCAGTGACACCACAGCCATGCCCTGGGTCCCTTCGGTCATAGTGCTGGGCTACCGACTAGGTACCTACCAGTCCCCACGATCAGGCAGGAAAAGAGCTGAACAAGAGAGGTCAGGGGTGTGTAAAGTCTTCAAGCCAAAGTCCTCTAGCCTTGGAGGCCCAAGAAGGGCTAACGTGTACTAGAGAGTTCCCACCTTTTCTAGAAATTGTCCCCACCCCAACACCCACATAGTTACTGTGGTAACGGCCGTGTTCTTAAACCTGATGCCATGCTCCCTTAGAGGGGTAGCTAACTTGGTCTCAACCCAACCGAAACTCTCCCCAGGGATGGGAACCGGGACTGAGAGAGAACAGAGATCAGTCCTTCTCCAGGTGACCTGTACACCAGCGAGCCACGGGAGGCCATCTTTTGTACCCTGTAGACGGACCATGAAGCTGAGCAGCCTCTCTGCAGTGAGAGGAAAGATTGAAGCCAGCACAGGGAGAGGAGCGAAAAACATTGTACTTGTGGCGCTCGGCTTCTTGGTTCTCGTTTGTTCTTGTGATCCAGACATTTCTCTGACCCTTACAATAAAACCCCCTTTGGGGCTTAAGCTGCTTTGAGTAGCTTCAGTAACATGTACTCAAAAGTCCTAACTGATACCAGAAAGAGGGACAAGATGACTTCTGGAGGACCCAAGGTCTCATCAACTCTGCGCACGTGGTTGGTATGAGGAGAAATGGAAGGTAAGCAGAGGAAGAAGGAAAGGGATTGGGATCCTTGGCCAAAGGCAGCAGAAAACCAGGTTAGGCTGGAGAGCAGGCCATCGGAGAGGGCATGGACAAGGGTAAGGGTCAGAGAAAACAGGGAAGTTTGCTACTCCTCAGCTTAGAAAAGCTTCTGGGATGTTTAGGAGGGAGCCGGCAACCACAGAGGGGAGCCAAGATCCCTAAGGAAGGTGGCAGGTGACCATTGCTGACAGAGGGAGTCGGGGAGCCCTGGGCCAACAAGCTGACTCAGCTTTGAGGCATGTTCTCAGAGGACAGCCCTTATTCAGGGGAGAAAAAACAAATCTTGTGCACTTTCCAAAGCAAATGTGGGTCTTTTGCTGCCTCAGAGCCTCACAGTGCTCTCAGGCCAAGGGGTCTGATCCACCCCTCAGGCCTTCAGATAAACTACTTCCTTGGCACCCATTCCATGAGCTAACAGTCCCTTTAAGAATACTTTTTTCCTGTCTGTTCTCCAGTTGGCTGGAGCAGATGTTCCTTGTTCCTATGGCAATGAACCTACCACCCTTCCTAATGGGTATCTTCCTAGTGAAAGGCACAGCACAGCCACTCCCTTACCAGAGCAGAGTTCGCGGGCAGCAGGCTCCTCACGGCACGGGAACACCGTGGACACCTGTGTGCGTAGATCTTATCTGACCTAGAGATGGCCCAGGCATGGCAGCTGTCCTCTGACAGCACGTGGAAGGTAGAAGGAGGGAGGTTATCTACGCCATTGCCCCCACAACAGACCAATGTGCGTCTTTCCAATCAAGGGTTAAAAGCACATGGTGAATCTTCAGCAGATTAAATTAGCACTTCCTTTGACCTTTTTTCACATCACTAATGAAGACCAGTGAGACCCCCTAATTGAATTCTTGTTTCAAGAGAAACATCTTGCACATCACTCTCACCCATATCTGGGCTTTGTGATCCTTCCAGACAGTCCTTCTCGGAAGACCAGTCCCTACTCAAGGCAAGACTTGCACAGTCAGGCAATGGGTGGGGAAGCCGGAAGCACTGTGCATTCCTCTGGTTCTGCATGGGGGTTGTTTCCACTGCAGATGATGCTTCTCTCACTAAACCCAATTTGACCCCATTTGTTCTTGGCTCTCTCAGCCCCCATGAAGCCAGCTGGATTCTTCTTATAAGCCACAAAGTTGACTGAACTTTAGCTTCCTCTCTTCTGAGCTTTAGCCTACTGGGATCCCACAAGTCAATGTATAAATAAGAACAAGCCAATAAATGATCCCTGTCAGATGTGCAGAAAGCACCTCCCTCACTGGGGACAACTCCAAAGTCAGAGCTCCCCACCCTCACCCTCAACTCTCCTTCACTCGCTGTTGGAGAGGTAAAGGGTGCCACATGTTGGAGGAAGAAGCCTGGCTCTGGAGGCAGACAGCTCGGTACTGGAATCACCCGTATTGGCTGAATGGCCTTAGGCAAGTTACTGATCCTCTCTGAGCCCTACCTTCCTCCTCTGTAAAATAGGAATGCTAATTGCACCCGATAGGATTCTATGAGGTGTACAGAACCACAATGCGTTAACAGCATCCCCAAATCCACAAACACCTAAAAATTAAACATTTTTTCCCTAACTCAATGGATGGCAGACCCCAACCTGACTCGAACCTAATTAGCAACAAAGCGTGACCTAAACTGGCAGCATGAGACTCTTTATAGCCTTTCTTCACCCCAGCTATGTGACTCTTTAGATAAGCGTTGCTGCAGAAATATGCTGTTTGATTTGGGAGCTGCTCCAGACCCTGCTGGAGGTTTGATGTAGTACACAGTATGTGCATCATGTTACCCACAGACCGGCTGTGGGCTGTCTATATTGCTCTTCCGGCCCGTGAAGACAGGGGTTTCAGGAGAGCCACCAGAGCTATTTAGGCTAAAGATATTGACAGACATTGCACTTGCCTTATTGCAATCTGGATCTTTCCCAGGTCCCTGGTTACTGCAGCCTTGAGCCAGGTCCCTGGAACACAAGGTGGCATAGGGCAAGGGAGAGGATCCAAAGACCAGCCCATCAGCCCATAAGAATTGCTGCCTTCCCACCTGAACAGAGTGGGCAGAGGCCACGTGTTGTTGTTATTTGGTTGGACTTCAGGTATAGACATGCCCGAATATTCCAAGCCTGCCTCCCAACTCCCCACCTCATTGGGCTTCCCGCCCTCTCTCTACCCCATCACCACCCCGCAGCTCCATCTGTGCTACCCACTCCCTAGAAGCCTTCCCAGGAGAACAAGTGTTTAAATCTCAGGGAACACTAAGGGGTGGAGGGGGCCAAAGTTTGTGGAGAGTTGGGCTGAAGGAAGGAAGAGACACTGAGTGTGAGAAAGATGATGAAGATGGGCCACTCTAGGGTGAGAAACAAACACATCCAGCACACAGTGGAACAGGTTTGGCGTGTTTCTCCTGATGCTGTTTCATGGCCCCAGGAGGCTTTTAAAATGCAAGACTAGGGGCGCCTGGGTGGCTCAGTGGTTGAGCGTCTGCCTTCGGCTCAGGTCATGATCCCAGGGTCCTGGGATCGAGTCCCACATCAGGCTCCCTGCTCGGCGGGAAGCCTGCTTCTCCCTCTCCGACTCTCCTTGCTTGTGTTCCCTCTCTCTCGCTGTCTCTCTCTCTGTTAAAAAATAAATTAAAAAAAAAAATCTTAAAAAAAATTAAAAAAAATAAAACGGGAGACTAGCCCTGGCCAATAACTGTGAGCAATATCGGGCAATTGCTCCTCTCAGATCTATCGGCTCTAGCTGTACATTTTAGGGATTTACTGGTGATTACGAAGGACTTGACCCATTCCGAGGCACAGCTGTCCAGGTGGGCTTCTAATTCTGACCCTGGATCTGCAGTCTCAAGAATACCTGTCTCATCCTGCCACCTCGAGCCGAAAGACACTTTTTCAACAGACATGCAGCTGCAGGACACCTGCAGACTCTACCCTGTGGAGCAGTAAGTCTACCTGAAGTTCTGGGAAAGGCCCTGCTGTCAATCAAATGGAGACCTGAGGTGTGTTAAGTAGGATGGTGGCAATCAAATTCACCCCCCTCATTTTACAGATGAGGAATCAGGAGGCCCAGAGTGGGACTGAGTTGCCCAAGATCAGGCAGCCAGCTGAAGACAAAGGTGGCCTTGGGAGTCCAGACCTTGCTTTCCATAGTCTTCACCATGATAAGGATGGGGACATCCTGAAGGTCCCAGTCATGTACTTCTTGACCTTTATAGTCAGAAAAAGCCATGCTGAGTGGTTAACACCTTCTGCCTTTTTGGCTTGAACATCAGAAGAGATCTTAATCTCCAGGAACTTGGCTGTATGCCCTGACTCTGTGTCCCAAACTTATCTAAAGTTTAAGACAAAATCCTCATTAAAGCTTCCCTGAGGAAAGCCGCCATCGATGGTGACCAGAGATATGCTAAGAGAACCATTGCCATGTCACCATCATTGGCCTGCCCCACACCCAGCTAGAGCCATCACATGGACTGTGGAGGACTCTACCCTGCAGAAACTCCTCAGGTGGCAGAGATCTGTAATTTGCACGTCTTCGATCCTTTTTCACTTTGTCTCCCTCCCTCTGGCTGCTTTGAATAGGTCTGTGGTGTCTGTCATCAGTCACAGTTGTGTGTTTTTCTCTAGCACTGTTCTTGAGGGCTGTGCTGTTCTACTGACCCATCACTACTCAGCAACCTTTTGGAGAGGAGACTTGCATGCACCTGGGCTTGGTCTTCCAGGTCAGAACCTGAGGCTCCTGTGTTTCTCACCAGCTTGTTCTACTTCTCCCTCTGCCCCAAGCAAGCTTGAGGTGAGGCTGTGCCACTCACTCCCCCAAATTTAACAACCTGAGTCGAACCTCAGTTGCTTTCCTGGGCTAGGAGGGCTCTTGTTTCAGAACATGAAAATGGGGAAAAATCAGAAAATTCTTTCCTTGGCATCTGCTTTCAGAAAAAGGGTCCTAGAAGAAATCTCAAAAAGAGCATCTACTTCAATGTCTAGGGTGATTCCAAACTGATTTTCCCTTTAACGCGTTCTCCCCTACAGGTCTGCACACTTGCGCACGCCCAACCACGTGACTCAGTTTGGCAGCTGGGGCTGCCTGGGGATTCCCACATATTTGTTGCTATTCTAGGCCTGATTCCTCAGAAGGTGGAAGACTCAGACGTTCTCATGGCTCCAGGAGTCTGCACTGCAGATTTAGGAAAGTTACAGTTGCTATTCTTGGGAGTTCGAGAAGATCCACCATTTCAAAAACCGATGGCAAGATTTTTAAGTGTCCTTAACCCTTGACCATCTAAAGGGGTATTTCCAAATGACTAACACTGGACACCAGATATAAAATATACCTCATGCTGCTCCCATAATCCAATCCACAAATTCCCTCTCTCTTCCAAGGATGGAAAATGATTTCCATTGTCTCCAAAAGATACTACAGGAATTAAGGATTGGCAAAGCCTGATCTTGGAGCCCCTGAGAGAAAGGAGTCTCTGACTCTCTGATAAAGAGGAGGAAGAAGTAAGAGCATATTCCTTTGCCAGAGAGTAGCCTTGTCTGGGAGGTAAGAATCTCCCCCAGCTTTTAAAAATGAGAAAACCAAGACTCATTATGAGTTTATCATGACCCAAGGACCCACAGGGAAAGAACAGTGGCGACAAGGCCCGAATCCAGGTTTTCAGGAATCTGCCCAAAAGAGCTGTTATCAGGGAAATTCTCATCTGTTTGGAGAAGGTCCTGCCTGGAGGCAAGGTTTTTGGATTCCGTGCACCAGTTAAATTTTAAAAAAATGAAATTTAAGGAACCACTATAAGGCTGCCAACTTTTTATTTTGCCAAATATGGACATTTTAAGAGCCCAACTACCATCCACTCTCACCACCAGCTCATGAGAAGAATAAAAAAGCCATAACCCAGAATAAATATTGGAGCACATCTTCTGCCCCTGAAAGAAAACCTTTGAACTGAATATGTTTTGTTTTCTGGGGAAAAATAAAAGATCAGTATGTTTTCCCTATTTCTCTCATTTCACCTCAGACTGGTGAAACTCTGTCACTGACCCAAAATTGATAATCATTGGGCCAGGCGACCTCTCTATGCCCCTTTTAGCTTAAAGATCTCTTTTAGCTTAAGCCTGGAAATTAAGAGAAAGACCCTAAGCTTTAGAGATTTGGACCTTCCCAGGAGACCTGAGTTGGACAAATGTGGGAGAGAGACGGGAGACATGAACAAACACGCTATGCCTCGCATATGGGAACGCACTCTTTCAGCGACAAAGACCTGAACAGATGTTGGTTGCTGTGTCCATAAACTCAGTGTTCAGGGAGCATCGACCTCCACGTGGAGCTTCCCAAGTTTCAGGGAGCCCCCTGGACTGTTCAGTCCCCTCGCCTGTCGAGATAAGCTGGGGAGAAGAGGGAAGAAGCCAGTCCGCCCCACCGAGTCAAGAATGACCTGAGAGATAAAGGCAGCCTCTGGCGAGTGGTCGAGGGCAGCAAACCAGGTGTGACACAGACACAGACCCACTGATGCCATTTCACACATACAGTTCAGAGCCCAGTGAGGACAGACTTTCTTCCAGGGAGCAGCTGCTCCACTCTACCTGCCACAGAGAATTGCTTCTTGCTCATGGTTCTGATGAGGAAGGCATGGGGGAGGAAGAGCAGAGAGAGGTGGATGCAGCACTGTGGTGCGGAGCAAAAAATACAAAAAAAGGCCCTGGATGAGGAGCTGGATCTTGATCCTCATCCTTGACCGCCTGCTGACTAACCATGTGTCCTGTGGCACCTCTTGGTTCTGGTTTCCTCATCTATATGGTAGGAATGATATTCTCCCTGTCTTCCTTATGGGACTGCAGTTAGACTGTAAGACCCTTGAGGACAGAACCGGGTCTTCTTTTTAGAGAGTGTGTGCATGCATGCACAAGTGGGGTGGGGGAGGGGGAGGGGGAGAGGGAGCATCTTCAAGCAAACTCCCGCTGAGTGCGGAGCCTGACGCGGGGCTCATTCTCACAACCCATGGATCATGATCTGAGCAGAAACCAAAGTTGGACGCTTAATGGACTGAGCCACCCAGGTGCCCCCAGAACCAGGTCTTATCCATATCTGGACCTCAGTATCTAACACAATACCCAGGAGAGGAAAGCGATTGGTAAACATCTGCTGAACTTAGAGCCAGAATGGGAGAGTGTCTGTGAAAGGACGCTCCGCGCTGGGAAGCTCTGCACAATTGAATAAAAGGAAGGGTTATTGTTATCCGTTGGCCAAAATTATGTATGCATCACACCGTCTGTCAAATATACAAAGACACTGGAATTCTTTTTGGAAGTAGATGGTGATGTAAATAAAAAATAACTTTAAATGCCCATAGTTTCAAATATAACCATACTGTACAACCCATTAATTATATTGCCTAATAAATAGCTGTGTGATTGCATCCCAGATTCAACCGCACTATACAATTTCCTTTCTGAGAATGTGTCTTTACTGCCCTTTGTCCTGCCCACATCGCCTCTCATCCGTCTATCTCATTGTATTCAGAAGTCAGTAGACAAACCCCGGTTCTCTCTCCTATTTGAGGTTACATCTATATTGAGAGTTGAGGTCCCTTGGCTGGCTGCAGCTTTGGAAGGTACCTGAGCTTAGGACTCCCTGGCCCTCTCTCTTTATTCCTTCCCATCCACCGTGTTCTGCCTCCAGCTCACTCTGCTGCAGTCCATTGCTAATGTTTATCTCATCACCCTAAGCCTGCTTTTCAAAAGCCATCTCCAGGCTCCTGACGAGTGTCATGGGCCTGGCCCACCCACCATCCCTGCTGGACCCTTCCACACAGGGTGTACTGCCCATGGGCATGACTATACAAACAGGTCTCAGCAGCCAGGGCAGGCTGCCCACCCACCAGCCCCCGTAGGAGGTAAGGCTCTGGTCTCTGCTCCTGGCCACTGAGAAACACCCTGCAAATCCTGGGAAGGCAGACCCACATGCAGCCAGCCTTACCCACCACCCACCAATCACCTCCCCACCCAAATTTCCGCTTTCGGGAGGAATGCCAAGTCCTCCATGCCCTCTCACCCACCCACCCCTTGTCCCAGGCAGTGGCCTGCATCCTGCCCAATTCTGAGACGCCGAGAAGAAAAGGCTCCTGGCACTTGTCTCTCACAGCTTTGATCTCTTTAGCCTGGTTCAAGCTAATTCCACATGCTGGTTACACCCTCCCACCACACAGACAGCTACAGCACTTACAGTTAGCTTTTTTGGGAGGGTTTCCAAGCGCCTGCAAAAACCAAGGCTGGCTCTGGGGGCATCAGTCCTCTAGACGCCTCTCTCCAGGACAGACCCGTGTTCCTAAGCTCCCTTCGTAGCCCCCTACTTCCAAGTAAGGAAACAGTCACATTCTAGGAGTCAGAAGGGTTTTCCTAACTTTTTAATGGACATGCATGGGACATTCTTATTTGTTAGTAGAGAAAGGAATTAAATGAAAGAAGAAGGAAAAGAAAATTTGCTTTCCAAATATAATAGAAGTGCCCCCAGTACACATGCCCCCCCCACATTCTTTCTCTTACTCTCCCCTCCCTCCTGCCTCCCTCCCTCCTCTCTGTCTCTCACTCATTGTGAACCAACCACTCCTCTTTGCCCGACATGTGCGCCCTTCCCCCCCATCCTCTCCACGGGAAGTCTGGGTAGCCCCAGTTCTTCCTAGCCTAGGTCCCCCGGACCCCAGATTTTACCTTCCATGCTGGAAGTCAGGAACCAACTGGAAGACGCAGACAGCTGACTGGGAAGGAAGGAAACAACACTCCAGATGGGAGAAAATTGCCAGGGGCGGCCGATGCAGCTCCCATGAGAAGGAAGAAGACAGGGAGAGAGCTGGAGAATCCAGAATTTCCCTAGCCTTCCAGGAAGGCTCTGGTGTTAGCTCTCTCCCAGCTCCAGCACTGCCTGAAAACCAGGGGAAAGTCTCCTGATAAAGTGGGGGTCTGAAATCTGAAACTGCAGGTTGGTTGAGTCCTATATAAACACACTCACACCCCCGGCTCCTGGGGTCTGATGGCTCACCCGCCCTTGTTCCCCTCTCCTCCCTCCCCACCCTGCCTGCAACTTGGTAACATCAGACAGCCCTCTAGCTGCAGCTCCTCTAGAAACCCTGAGCGGAGCCAAGCAGAGCCTGGCAGACACAGGAAGGGACCTGTCAAGCGCTGTCCACGTCTCTCCCAGCCCCAACCCCAACCCTTCCAGCAGTGCAAGACCAGGTGCTCAAGTGGCCCTCAGGGTCAAGGCAGAAGAGCGATGGGCAAGTTCTCAGTTTAGGAGCAGAGATGTCTAGACTCCTCCTCCACATCAGGGAATATTTTCCTAAGGATCAGATTCCAGATAACTGGTCCGGCATAGACTAATTGCTAAACTCACCTTCCTCTCTACTCTTCTTCCGATTTTCCACATCAGGCTCTTATGGAGCCACCCTTCTTCCTCACGGTTCACCCACAATGGGATTAGGCCACATGAGAGTGAGAAGGGAAAGCATGGGGACAATGACCCCATTTTGCAGATGAGGGAGCTGAGGCCAGGAAGAGGAAACGCCTTGTCAAACCTGGGGAGTGACTCCGGGCCTGATTTGGCATCTTGGGTGATAGACCCAAAAGAGAAGTCTTTAAAAGTCAGATGGGAAAAAAAAAAAGTCAGATGGAATCACATTTTAATACAACTAGATATTCACTTGAAGCACTCATTGTGAGAAAAATCATTTACCATTGCTGGGCCTCAAATTCCTCGGTTGGAAAATGAGGCAAAATATACCACCCGAGAGAGTAGCAATTTAAATAAGGTGACAGGTATGAAGTGGTGGCTAGGCAGGGGACCCTCAGAAAGATCCACTGCCCTCCTGCTCGGGTCACTACTGCACACCACCGGTTACCAGTCTACTTCTCACTCAAGAAAGTAACTCTAGGGCGCCTGGGTGGCTCAGTTGGTTAAGCGACTGCCTTCGGCTCAGGTCATGATCCTGGAGTCCCAGGATCGAGTCCCACATCGGGTTCCCTGCTCAGCAGGGAGTCTGCTTCTCCCTCCGACCCTCTTCCCTCTCGTGCTGTCATCTCTCATTCTCTCTCTCTCAAAAATAAATAAATAAATAAAATCTTTAAAAAAAAAAAAAGTAACTCTAAATTGCCTGTAGTATTTACTATTCCTTCAGGTCTTGGTTTACTGTTTCTCATGCATGGTCTTAATCTGACTATTAACATACATAGCTGATTTGGTGCAGTGCTCAGAATGCAACACTTCGCTTCTATAAAGGGAGATCTTTGATCTAGAGGCTGAGGTCACAGACTGGCACTGAAGACCTCCCCGCAGGTGTTTCTCACATCTCCACCTCCAGGCTCCAAGCCTCAGTCCCCTGGAGCCCAACCACCTACTGAGCATCTTCCTCAAGGGTAACTAGTCTTTGCCTTAAAGTCAGCATGTCTAAAATCAAATTAAGATTCACCACACCCTGACTAACCATATGATACTATTGATGTGGAATAGTCTCCAACACACAGGAAATGAGGATATCGAGGGGCAGAGCAATTAACTTAGTATGCTACCGTTTGGGTTAAGAAATAATCTTTAACTACCTGTATGTTTCTACAGAGCCAGGGTCAGCAAATTTTTTTCTGTAAAGGGTTAGAGAGTAAATATTTTCAGGGCCAGTAAATATTTCATGGGCCATGGAGTCTCTGCTGCAAATACTCAATTCTGCCTTCATTGTGCAAAAGCAGCCACGGACAATATGTAGACAAACCAGCATAAACAAATGAGCATGAGTCAATTCGCATAAACAAATGAGCATAAATGAATTAACATAAACAAATGAGCATAAATGAATGAGCGTGGCTGTAAACAGGACTCTACTTGTGGATACTACAACTTGAACTTCATATCATTTTAATGAATCAAAAATCCTATTTTTTTTCAACCATTTAAAATATAAACCCCACTTTTGGCTCATGGGTCATAACAAATGAGGTGGTGGGATGGATTTGGCCCGTGGGTCTTGGCCGAGACTGGCTTAGAGCATCTCAGGAGGGACGCACCAGACAGTGGTAACAGTGGTCACCTCCGAGGAGGGAGCTGGGAGCAGATCCGAGACGGAGCAGGAGGGAAACTTTTCACTGGAAACTATTCTGTACCATTTGAACACTGCAACCTAGACAGGTCAAACGCGGTCAATTATTAATGGGCTCGCCATCCAAGTTCTCTTACTTCTACTAATGTCAACGTTATCTGTCCCAGGCTCATAAGCCCCAGGTTGACTTTGTCTTTCTCCCACCCAAGTCCGTCACCAGACAGTAATCGGTGCCCCAAATCCACTGGCCCAGTTCACCGCAGTGCCTCAGCCCACGACTAGCTATCTAGTCCTCTCCCAAGCACGCCTACTATTGCCCTCTACCACTCCACTGTCCTGACCTACAGCCTTCTTCCCTCAGCTGACTTTCTACTTGGGTCAAGCTTGTTTCCAAAAGAGAGATTAAAGCCTTTGAAGGACTGGGACTCACTATTCATTCCTTGCCTTCCCTCTTCACTCTTACATCAGGGCCTTGCAACTAACGGAATGCCATAAATAGTCGCTTGAATGTTAATCCCCCATCCGGCTAGAGACGGTGAGGAACACAGGGGAAAGATCCATTCAGAACAGAAGTTGGTTCTGAGACACGCCGCAGGGCAAGAGTCCACACAGGCGCAAAGCCTTCGATCGATCGTCGTTTTAAAGAACAGTTAGGGGCGAGGAGAGCCATTAGAGTCAATCTAGTCCAAATAAAAGGGGCTCTGCTCTGGAGAAGGAAGTCAGGAAGCCCCGTGAGGGGATTTTCTCCTAATCCCCATCTCTCCTGCATCCACCTAGTATGATAGGGAAACCCCCGATCCCCAGCTGGGGAATTCAGGTGATTTCAGAATCAGAGGCTCCCATGTTTCAGGGGAACCTCAGTACTAAGCAATCTGCCCTTCCGTCCAATGCAGGGAAAGCTCCCCCCTCACCTAGGAAAGATGAACCTGCCACCCAAACTCACACAGGGATGAGATGCTCACTACTTTTGAAGGTAAGCCTGTTCCACTGTTGAAGAGTGTGGTTAAGCACACTTTCTGCTTCCATCCATTGTTTCCACTTCTGGAACTAAACAGATAAAGACTTTCTGAGTGGGTAACAAAAAACTATTGATAACTGACAAATATAATAGCGTTTTCAAATACTTCTTCCTTCCAAGATGTTCAAAGGGTTTTTAGGGCGCCTGGGTGGCTCAGTTGGTTGGGCGACTGCCTTCGGCTCAGGTCATGATCTCAGGGTCCTGGGATCGAGTCCCACATTGGGCTCCCTGCTCAGCGGGGAGTCTGCTTCTCCCTCTGACCCTCTTCCCTCTCGTGCTCTCTGTCTCTCATTCTCTCTTTCTCAAATAAATAAATAAAATCTTTTTTATAAAAAAGAACAAAGGGTTTTTAAAGACACAAAATCATTGACTCTTTGAAACTGGAAATACCTTTGCCCAAAAATGTTTATTGAACGAAACTGAATAGAGTCCCTTTTCCTGCTTTTCAACATGAAAGCATTCAGATTATGCAGTAAAAGGAATGGTTTTATTTCCTTACAGGAGGAAACTTCACAATCACCCATGGCAATGAGGGTCCTAACATCCCATTTTATGCTACTGGGAACCCATGAGGAGAGCAGTTAGCTAGCTTGCCCGAAGCTACATAGCTAGTATGTTCTAAAGCCAGGCTTCAAACCTAGGCCTGCCCAGCTTTAAAAGTCACAGTGTTTTCCCTAAGGTCCAAAGTTTCCATGACATTTGATCATCTTTGTCAACCTCACCCTGCCTCTGAAATGGACAGAAATGAATATTTCCATCAAAAGCACAGGGGAGATCACCACATATAACAGTCCTGCAGCCCCTTCCAGATCCGTCCTCATGAGGCATTCAGGCCTTCCCAGGATGGCAGGAATGAGGCCAAAGTCAGGCCAAAGCCAGGATGCCCGCACCCCCCAGACACCCCAAGGGCAGAGGGGCATCTCCCCAGCTCCCCCATGGTGCACAGCCCTGTGCTTCCCATCAGCCAGGCCTCACAGGGGCCCGGCTCCAGGCCTCCCGACAGGGCTGTGATGTTCAAGAGCCCACGAAGCGTGGCATTGTTTGGGCAGCACAAACACAACATTGACCTGGGTCCTGGCACCTTCCCTATGCAACCTGCTTTTGGCAAATATTTGTCTGGCTCCCCCAGTAGAGGGCCAGGAGCCACCACGACCACCCCCAGCCCGACAACCCCAGTTCTGGGAAGATGGGCTGTGGAGCGCTGGGGCTAGGCCCTGAGGAACCACAAACACTTGGATCCAGCCACTCCTCCAGGCCTCAGCAGAGAACTGCCTGCATGCTTTGCGTCTCCCACACCCTCCAAGCAGCTCTGAAATGTTTGCAGCCAGGCTCTTAGCCCATTGTCGAAGCTCCGCTCCAAATCCCCGAGTGGCTCCTGATTGTCCGGCTGGGGTTCGCAGTGCTCAGTGATGCCCTCCTCCACCCTACCTGGCTCTCTTTCCAACCTACCCTGCAGGTGCCTGGAAACACACCTGGTTACTCTCCACCTCCAAGTGCCTACTCCGGAGATGCACACATGCCTGGGCTCATCTGGCCCCGGAGACTATCTAGACACAGGAGATGACCCTCCCCGTTTCTCAAGAGGGCAAACCACAGCCAGGAGTTGAAAGCTCACACAGGATGTGAATGTTGGAGACAGAAACAGGCCCAGAGCCCACTGCTTCTTTTCTCCATCGCGGCAGAGAAGACACCCACTCTTCTTGATTAGTCTTTAGTCTGGACTGGCCCAAGGAAATCCCATGATGCTCTACCTCTCCTGCCCCCATTCTCAGGTAGCTGTCCCTGAGACCTGCACCTGGCACTCTCAAGCTACCCACCCTTTTATCTGCCATCTCCCTGGGAGACGTGGTCATCAGCAGAGTACTATGTAGGTGTCTAATTAAGCAATCAGCAGCAAATGCAGAAACCTGTTCAAGCCACCCCGCAGAGCATCCACCCAGGGATCCTCTTACAGTCAACTCCCTCCCCCGAGCTTCCTGGAAAGGTCCCTATTGTTTGCCTGGAACACAGAAAAGTGTCTGATTCTGCCCTCCTACTTATCTGCCGGCACCGACTTCCCAGACTCGGCATACCCCCGGGGGGTGCCGTTCACATAGAGCGCGTGTGAATGGTGCCCCCAGAACTGTGGGACACAGTAGCCCCAGGTAGTTGGGAAAGTGAAGGGACAGGGTGTTCTGAGAGGATGTCTGCCTACCTGGCTTTTTTAGGTGTCGCAGAGCTATATGCTGCTGGGCTGGCATTTTGGGGTCAGGGCACAGGAAGCAAGGAGCCCTCGAGCAGGTTGGTAGGAAGGTGGCAGGGGTGGAGGTGGGCAGCGTGGATGGCTCAGCCCTCCTCCCCCCTGTGTCTCTGAGTCCTCTCCCTTTTCTGCACTGTCTGCTCACCTGTTCCTGTTTCACCCTTTAAGTGGAATGTTCCACTTGCCCTGGGAGCCCGGGGGGGGTGGAATTCTGTGCTCAAGAAGAGCTTTCTTCTCTAGAGACCGGAGTCTCTGGGATTCCCTCGGAGGCTGCCACGGACGGCAGGTGCAGGAAACGGGACAAGCGCAACAGCAGAGGAGGATCCTGGGAGGACAAGATGGACTCGAACCCGTGCCCGCTCCCCCTAGCCTGGGGGTGGGCAAAGCAGGGGGCTGGGAGCGAAGGACACCTGCTGCCTCCCCTGATCCTGGCCGATCCCCTTCTCAGGTGTCAGACCAGCACCCCGACAAGCTGGAGCGACAAGCAATGAGGGCCCCCTAACCTCTTCTCTTGTGCCCCTCCCTGAATCATATCTTGTCTTTCTTCTCCGAGGCCTTGTCGCCTTGTCGCCCCTCCCAGAGACCTTGGTCAGCCTCATCTCTTTTAGCCTCGCACTGGGGCAGAGGAGGCTAGGCACGCCTGTACTGTTGCCCAGGAGCTTTTCAAAGGGATGGTGTGTATGCCAGTGCTGGGGGGGTGGGGGGGCAGCACCTCAGGACAAATCCAGGGCTTCTAGTCCCCTGGGAACTCCAATTACCCCCCCCCCAGCCCCTACCCCTGTATCAATCCAGGCCTCAGTGAGCTGCCGTGCCCCAGGGCTCTGCTGGCTTGGCCCAGAACCCTGGCGCACACTCTCGTTCCATCAAGATAGGTGGGTTCTCTCTGACAGAAATGGGAGAATAATGTTTCTTTCCAGTCGCTGGGTCCTGCCCTGCTGTTTTCCAACTCCAATGAGACAACTTGGGCACTGATTACAGCAGGAAAGATTTAGGTTAGACACCAAGAAGCACTTGGAACAAATGATAAGAGAAAGTTTAGGACTCTGCCTTGTGTGTTAGAAATATAGCCAATTTCCCTCTGTAGAGTAGGGCTTAATGCCTGTTTCTATCATGTTACACTCTTGCTCAGAAATTCCCAGTGGCTGTCCCTTCCCCTCCTGGCCGCAGGAAGGACTAACTCCTTGGCACCCAACACCCACTAGAGCTCGTGCCCGTTCATCTTTTAGATGGCATATCCCACTGCCCTGTGGGTCAATTTTCTAATCAGTCCACAGCTTTTCGATATTTCCCCCGAAGGCTTTGGTCATCTCTGTGTGCAGCCAGGCCACCCCCTCCCTCTCACCAGGAGGTCCCACTCCTCTCCAGCCACCACGGCGAGCCAACCTTTAAGGTTAAGCTTAGCCAAACCGATTATCTGATAACCCGAGGAACTCCCCTACAAAACCCATTCCCCAATTCCATCTTAGACACCTGTTGAATGTAAATCTCCTGGGAGAAGCAGGTGGACATGGATATAAGGCTGAGCTCAAAGGCCACCTCTTCCGGGAAGCCCCTGTTAAACACCCCAGCCCACAGAAGGTGTCCCCCGCCATGAAGATACGGGTGTGTATTGTTCATGCATTCCCTAGACATGTCTTAAGCATCCACAGTGCCAGGGTCTGAGATAAGATGGGGTCCCTGGGCTCAAAGAACCCCCAATGCAGTGACTGGACACAGACCAATCTCACAAAACCATCCTCCCCTCAAAGCAACCTATGATGAAGGCGGTATGAACGAAGAGTCAGGAGATGTCCAGGGAAGCAGCAGCATGGGGACAACAAGCTTCGGAGAGACGGAAGGTGGGCATTCCAGAAAGGAAGGCACTATGAAGAGGTGGGAGAATGCTGGGGCCCCTGGGCTAGGTCAGGGGTCATGCTGGGAGGTAAAAATAACAATAGGAAGGGAGTAGACACACATCTATTGTGTGTTTACCGTGGACACTATTGGACCTGCTCTCTATTTATGGCCTCCTTTATCCCTCATCGCTAACTGAAGCTGGAAGAGTATTGGACGCCAGGCTGTGGAGTCCCACCACGCACACAGTGTGGCTCCTGCTCAGTTAATATTTTCTCACTGAGCAACAGATAAAATGATCTCTGAAGGTTCACTCCCAGCAGGAGGAAGGCAGGATCCTTCGGGAGCAACTATGGCTCTGAAACATGTTTTCCTCACTTTTTTAGACTACTAAAAGCACCGGGGCTGATGTGCGGAGGAGAGGCACTGGTTGCGTGAGAGCCTGGCTTTCCTGCTGCAGGATGTGAGCGTGGGTGTTAGAGCGCTCCCTGGCCCCACAAGACACCCCAACAAGGCTTGGGCAGACAGCTGTCCAAAGGACAGCTGTGGGTTGCTCAGAATAGGGACCTAGGAGAAATGCTCTCAATGGGCCGGCCCAGGGGTACCCGACCTCCCCAGAGGTCCCTTGTCCCCAGTGTCAGTGTGGAACCTGTGCAAGCAAGGCTCCCTCAGCACACCTCTGAGCGGGCAGGGCCTCCCGAACTGACCTTGTCCTTCCTCCTCCCCAGGGACAGCACCTTAGCGGACCCATTCCAGAGAGACGGGGTCCCTTCCAAAAGGTCACAAGATCCCCCCTGGTTTCCACCTTTTCCAGCCTCCTGGTCTTTGGGTTAACCTTTATCTGGCTGGCCGGAATTTAAATCCACCCCCCGCACCCCGGGAAGTCAATACAAATGTCCGATTTACTCAGATAAGAAGGACACGAGGGATAGGAACGGTGGAAGCCACAGTGCCTCCCTCACCCCCCGGCTCCTGCATTCCGATAGGACAGGGTAGGAATGACTCTACCGAACCTCCCCAGCGGGCAGCCAGAGCTGAAGGACAGGGGAACCAAATGATGAAGCCGGTAGGCGCAGAGGCCTCTTTGTATCCACTTCCTGAAGCATCTCCACGGTTAATATGGACGGAATCACATCATCAACCGTGTCATCTGCAGCTGAAATCGCCAGAACTGGAGGCCAGGAGAACTGTGCTCTAGTCTGCTCTGCACCTTGGCCTAATCCCTGAGTACCTGGGCCTCTCTTCCTTCACTTGTGCAACAGAACAGAACCTCGGTTTACCTAATTCAGCCCTTGTGAGTGTAAAATAACTTGATAAATATAAAAATATTTCAAAAGGCAAACCTAAAGGCAAAATATAGTGGATGTCGACAGTACACCAATTGGCCCATTAGGAGACCCCCAGGTATTTCAAGCCCTCAGCAATGTTTGGGGAAGACCGGCCAGCAGCAAGGGAGGGAAAGTGGGACAGAGAAAGAGGGAGGGGCAGAGAAAAAGAAATGGAAGGGGAGGGAGGGAGGCCAGGGAGCAGAGGAGGGAGCAGGAAGGCAGGTAGGAGCGAGGGAGGAGGGTGAACAGATACCAGGAGACCACGGGCACGTCCAGCCGGTGGAACTGGACCACCGCACGGGGGCCTCTGCTGGTCTCACAGGGATGCTGGAAACAGACTGCCCCCGACCCTTCCCAGGACATAGGTAAGGAGCACCTGTAAGGGGCAGCCTTTCAGCTGCCAAGGAGGCCAGACAGTTGCCCAGGACTCCAGACACGGCTGGCCATCGCTATTTCTTTCCCTCTTTTCCCACCTCCAAAAAGTGAGAACCACTTGCCGTTTTCCTTCTTTTCTTCTGCCATGAGCCACTGCCCCCTCCTGCCTTGCTGCTCCCACCTGTTAAAGGGAGGCTCCTTCCTGTCCTGATGATGGGATGGATTTAAGAGAATGGGGGACATAAGGTGGGGAGACTCCACCATGGGATTCCCCCAACCCTGGAGGTGTTTTGGGGGTCCTTCTCGGGTGACGAGTTAGTGTCAGCAGGAGCCTGAGGAAGGAGCCGTGTTTCTCCACCTGGATTCACTGCCAACACAAGCTCCACCTCCCTGAGGGGCTGTGAGGCAGGAGGGAGGAGTGGCTTCTAGAGGAAGGGGCTCCCGAGCAGCAGCTGTGGTCCCTGCATGACCCACAGAAACCACTGGAAACCACAACTTAACAGGTTGGCTTCTCTTCGGAATTTTGCTGGAGTGAGGAGATAGGGGGACTTGCTATGCACACTGAACCCCCGTGGGGCCCCCACTGCATCTCCTTTTCTAGAAAGTACCGGGTCCCCTACCTCCTCCCACATGGTCCATTGCTCATACATCAGTCACACCCCCCACACGTGTTTGTGGAGACCTACTACGTGCAAGGCATGCTGGCCCTGGGGGTAAACCCTTGGTACTAGATCTCTAGAAGAGGTGAAGGGAAGATTGGGGGAGAGGGGGTTCTTGGCCTTCTCCAAAACATCCAGAATAATGCCATTACAGTTTGCAAATGCTGCCCCATCTCTTTTGAAAAACAAGTCCTTGAGCCAAACCTGGCCCATGCCAGGCAGCCAGGCACCTGGAAATGAAGCAGGAAGGTATTCCAAGGGATCTTGTGGCTTCTCCTTTGTGCCAAGATCTGGGCGGGGAAGGGGGGGGGGTTCCGAGCTCAATCACACTGGGCTCTCTGAACGGAAAAGGCTGATGTTGAAAGGTAGAATCGGGGACAGTTAGCCAGAGGTCACCGTTGGGAGTGTCCTCAAGGACAGTAGAAGGAGTCAAGCAACACCAACAGGATAGTCTGCCACACAAAGCGCCACTTAGTGGGAGCCAAGGGCCCTGAGCTCCCTTTCTGACCCTACAGTGAATCTGCTGTGTACCCTCAGGCAGGCCACAAGCCTCTCTGAGCCTCAGGTAACTCATCTGCACAGGGCCGTAAGGATGAAGGCAGGAGAGAGGAAACCAGCGGTGCCCGTGCCTGCCCGCAGCCCTGAACGGTGAAATCCACCCTCCTGGGTCAGGCGGTCGGGGCTCTTCGCGGGCCAGCCTCCCTCGCGGCCTCATCCCCCGAGACTTCGGGAGCGTTCTCTGTGCCCCCTGAGTTCATGACAGTGCGGGCGCGGAGGACCCAGCCTGCTGCAGAGTCGGGGAAAGCAGGTGCTGGGAGCTGCCCCCAGGGCCCTGCAGGGCATGCTCCGCCTCCAACCCTTTAGCGGAGGCCGGAGGGAAGAAGAGAGCAAAAGCAGAAACCATGACTGCTTCCGAGCATTTCACTATAAGCTATTGTCAGTGCTTCCGACACACGGTTTTTCTTAATCCTCAAATTAACTCTCTGACAAAGGCCTTGGTAGACGAGAAAAGTGATGCCCAGAAAGGCTGAGAAACTTGCTTAAGGTCACACAGCAAGTGGCAGAGCCTAGGCGGGACCTCTGGTCCGTGGGACCCTCCCTCACCCTCCGTCTCATGCTGCCCAGTGTAACACTAACACACGAGCACCTGCGTGCGCCTAGACTTCTTTTTTAAAGGGAGGAAATAAAGATTTGTCAACCTCAAGGCTCTAAACTGCGTGACTTTAGTCCTCGCTGCCTAGGCGGCCTTCTGGAAATTCTCTATTCCCTTCCTTTTCTGTTGCGACAGCAGGTTCCCAGAACACTAATGAGCCAGGCCAGCTTCCCGCCCCACCGGGGAAGCCAGTGGGCTTGTACGCCAGAGTGCCGCCAGCCACCTCTTGCCACCTTCAAAGTGTCATTAGTGGCTGCCTGGCAGGTGGTCCCAGGCCCCTGCAGCCACAACCACTGCCCCTATCATCCAGAGCCATCAGCCACTGGATTCTGCCCTTAGTGGAGAGATAGCAGAGGGTCCTGGGGTCTGCTCACTACCGACCACCACCACACTTCTCCCACACTCCTCTGCATTCCCCCACCACGCATTTTTCTCTCAAAACCCAGCTGTGGCCGCTGTGCATGCCAACTCCTCTGCCTGGGCTCCAAGGGCTCTTTCCCCACATCCTCTACTCCTTTCATTTCTTTCTTCTGTGACCTCCTCCACCCCCAGAACAAACCAAGCTAGCCGGCCCTGGGGAGTCTGCAAAGGCCCGACCTGTCCCACGGGATGTCACCTTACTGATGCAAGTTCTTCCTCTTCTTCCCATCCTAAATCTGAACCATCTCTTCCAGGAAGGCCTCCCTGATATACCATGCCCCATCTGGATCTTGCCTTTGCTTTGCATTTTCTCAGAACTTAATACCTCCCCTGCATTTACGTTGGTTGGATCCATTTGTTACATTTCAGTCATTTGACAAACGTTTACTAAGGGTCTACAGCTATGGGCCAGGCATTCAGGTGTGTCTACTCTGTGCCAAGCACTGCCTTCAAGGGGTTTGCACTCAGGCCCTTTCCTGAGGGAGGCCCGCCTTTGCACGTAGGTTGGGAGCTGTCTCGGGGACTGTCTCCTCTTTGTTCCATCCCGGCCCCTGACATTTACAAAGCACTTTCACTTGGGGCACCTGGCTGGCTCAGTCAGAAGAGCATGTGACTCTTGGTTCCAGGGTTGTGAGTTCGAGTCCCACAATGGGGTGTAGAGATTACTCAAAAAAAAAAAAAACAAAAAAAAAAAAACCTAAAGCTTGTGCTTCCATTATCTCGTATCTGCTTGGCTCCCCCTACAAGGTAGGATGGAAGGGGTTATTACTCCATTTGAAAGATGGGGATGCAAAGGCCCGGAAAGATAAGGCGACCTGTCCAAGGGCCTCCTGCTGGCTATCAGCCAGGTCATCAACAGAATTCAGGTCCCCTGACTCCCAAGGAGAGTGGCCTCCGCCCCCACCACGCAGACGAGGATCCTTAAGAGCCAGATGGGACCTACGTGACCACCCATTTCTCGACCTCTCTCACTGCCCCTGGACCTTAAGGAAGAAAGAAGGCTGGGGCAAAAATACAGGGTGTTAGGAGTGCTGGGTGGAACTGGAAACTTTGAACCAGTTTACCCTTGTCTTCCTGGCACATGGCAGGCACTTGATAAATATCTGTCGAATGAATGAATGAACGACTCACTGGAGAGGTGAGGGGTAAAGGGGATGAGCTAGTTAGTAATAACCGCCCCGTGATTCCGGGTCATCCGCTCCCGCCATCCCCGGCAGCCGCTCCCTTCTCATTACCCGTGTACCGACTGGGTGTTCTGACGGGGCCTGAGTGATGACTGAAGTCACACTTCTGCCCTGGGCCCCAGGGTTCCACAGGAGTCCGCATAAGTCACCCCTGCTGTCATGAGGGGGGCGGGACTTCATGCGTCCTGTCTGGTGTCCATGCCCCAGAGTCCTGCTGCTACCCACGGCCTGTCCCCCAAAGAGCAGCTCCCCTCTCTGACCTGATGGCCAGACAGGCCTGGTAAGCGCCAGGGCTATGGATTGCGAAGGGCAGAGGGTGGAAGGAAACTTCTAGCATCTCAACCAAAGCAGAAGGAGAGGGCAGGGTTAAGAAGGGTAGAGCAGTGTTTGTCACTGGGACAAAAACAGGCTGAAAAGATTTATAAATAGAATAAAGAGAGGGGCCTCCATGAATAACTCCTCTATGGGATGGGATGGGATGGGAAGGACCGGGCTGGGCTGCTCCAGTTCAGGCTAATTTTCATGCCCCGTCAGAAAGGAGGCTGACACTTAGACAGGAAAGTGTCACCACTGTCTAGACAGAGGCCAGGGGCCAAAGAATGAGAATGGAGAAATAATCACCTTTAAGGCCGGGTGTCTCTGACAACAATCTGGACTGGGAGGGATAAGCCACAGAAGAAGCGATCTGGAGCAGGGGAGACTCTCCCAGAAGTCACAAAAGCCAGAGGCTTTGTGCCGAAAGGTACTGACTTGGAAGCTGGTTCTGGTCTTAGTGCTTCTATGTGACCTTGGCCCAAGAGTTTTCTAAACTTAATCCCATACTGGACTTTAGCGTCTTCATTTACTAAAAAAAGGGTATTGTGCCACCTGCACGTGTCTTTGTCCTCTGGCAGAGGGCACTTGGGAGGGTAAAAGAGACCAGAGACCAGATGTCACTTGGAGTTGCCTAGAGGACAGGAGATGTGGAAAGGCAGGGTCTGCCCAGAGGGCTCAGCCGTGGACAGGCAGGAGCCACGGGCTGGCTGGGTTTCGGCTGCCCTGATTGCAGGCGGAGAGGAGCAACTATTTTGATTGTCTCGTGGCTGCTGAGAGATAAGGAAGACATGCCTTGTGCTTATCAGGTAGGTCACATCTCTGCTTAGTTATCTGTCAGCCCCCATCTCTGGGGTCAGCGCACAGAAACTGGACGGTGGGAAGAGAGGCTCCCCATAATTTAAGTCACAGAGAGAAGTGCAAACTGGGTGTAGAGGGCTGGCAGAGGGTGGCTGACCCTCCCAGTTTGCCCAGCACTGCGGGGGTTCTCAAATGCAGGACTTTCAGTACTAAAACGGACACACATCGGTCACCTTACCGAAGCACTCACACAGGAACTAAGCCTCTGGTTTGGCAAAGCACCCATGGGCACCTCATGAAATCTTCACACTCAGAAATATTGAGAGCTCACATCGCAGGGTTGGTTGGGGGCTGAGTGCCCAGATGCCCATCCCGGCGAGCTCTTGGCATGCATGTTCCTGCAGGCATACCCCTGAGCCTTGTTTCCTCCAGATCTGAATAAGTTTACCTTCCAGCTAGAGGAGAAAATACTGTTAGAGACGAACTAAAGTTGCTCAGGACCCGGAACCCTGAGAAAGGTCCTTCTTGGTGATTTCTTGGAGGAGCCTGTGAGCAAACCCAGGAGAAGACCATAGAGCAGAACTCTGCTTCCTGGTTGCCCCAGAGGTCACTTAGTCCTACAAAGATCTCAGTGGCTGGGGTGAACAAGGGGTCAAAGGATGGGCATGGGGAGAAGCAATGAGGGCCATTTCCAGGCTACCAGTGCCAAACACAGCTGAGCTGCGATTAACTTATAGAGAGGACTGAGCAGAAAAGGGGGCAGTGCCCCATTCCTCGCCCTGCGCAGCCCCCTCCCTAACCAGTCCAGCACAAGGAACTGAACTTCCCCTGGCTTGAATCCACTTAATTCTCTCCTAAGCTGCTTTGTGGGACAGGCTGCTGAGCACTCGACGTGTCCAGTCCTGCTGTAGCCGAACTTCTCCACGGCCGAGGGCAGGCTCCAATTCCATGCCCCTTCTGCCAGCTGAAACAGAGCCCAGGCTCATACTGGGGCCCTGAGTTCATGGAGACCATGGGCAGGTGTGGACGCTCGGCTCCTCGGTCCGTTCAAGGCAGTCTGCCCCATTCAAGGGCCAGGGAGAAGAGACAGGGCTCGAGACGTCAGGATGGAGAAAGTGTCTCCCTCCTGCCTCCGCACAACTCAGTCATTTCTTAGTTCAGCAAATGTACTATCAGGGCCCAGCTGTGTGCAAAGCACTGAGGAAGAGACCGAGGCGGTCGAGACCCAGACTCAGAGCCCAAGGAGAGACAGGAGGGCACAGGGAGCGGAGATCCACAGACAGGCCCCAGCTCAGGCTCTGAGGCCTGCGTGTGTGGCTGCCCCGCTCTGTGGCCCCACGCACCCCGCCCCAGCGAGCGCACGCAGAGACGTGGAGATAAAAGGAAAAGAAGAGAAGCCAAAATCCTGGTTAATTCACAAAGCAGCGCTCTGTGGGCTAGACAATCAAGCTTTACTTCAACTTACAACACAATTCTGACAAACAACTTTTGCTGTCTGAGCCCTAAGTCCAACCCCTAAGGATTGGGCTAGAGAATTTAAAGGATCTAAGAAGAAATGTAATCACACCCCCTTTCCTTTTCCTTGACTGAGTCCTTCGTTCATTCATTCATTCATTCATTCACATTTCATGAGTGCCCTCTGTGTGCCGGCCCAGAGCTTGGCACTGGGACTCAGGGGGAATGTTCAATCTGACCTCACTCGGAGTCTGCTGCCCCCATCGTCCCCATTCTGGCTGTATGATCTAAACGGGTCATGACCATGCGCCCTTGAACTCTGCTCACTGCCCAAACCCCAGGACCCTGTGCTGAGGCCGGAAAGGTCCAGGCTCTGTACAGCCACCGCTGTCGTATGAAATTATGGGCAAAGCAGCCACTTGGGCTTCTGCCTCTCCCAGTCTCTCCCCTCCCCTTCTCCTCTGCCTGGGATGGAAACTCTGCCACTCTGGGCTCACATGCTTGAGTCACAAGGCTGAGCGCACCCAGCAAAAGAAGTAGTTCAAGGATATAACGGGCAGGAGGCCAGGGAAACAAAAATACAGCATTTCATCTTGTTCATTATGTACCCGTCTTCTGTTTTTTGATGCCTGAGAAAGCAGTGTCAATGCTCACCGTTTGCCTAGCCCTCCTACCACTCCTCCCCACCTGGGATTGAGGCCTCGCTCCCTATTTATCCTCGCCAATATTCCTTTCTGCATTTCTCTCAAGGCCCGCAAAACCGTGCCTTACTGTGTATATTTCCCAGCACGTGGAGAGTTACAGGAACTAGCCAGTGACAAGGAGTTAATGCACAGCAAATGAGCTTGGTGTCCACCCGTCTCCCTCCCTCTTGCTCCCTGCCTCCCTTCCTCCCTCCTCGCCTCTAGGAGCCCCACCTCTGGAGCCCTTCCTGGCCTGGAGTCTCTGGCCCACTTAGGCCAAGGAGAGCACCGGGAGCCCCCGTGGTTGACTGGCACCTCGTAAGTAGGCTTCCTCCTCTGCCCAGGCAGGTTGTTGGGTCTAATTGTCCAACTGCAGATTTCCATCTCTGATCTGCATGGGCAGATGGGCAAGCAGCTGTGCCAGGCCCCAGGGGACCTCCAGCTCCCGGGGAGCAAGCCCATCCACCTGGCTCTCTAGACCTGAGGCCTCAGGGGGGCCTCCTCAAGGGTGAGACACAGTCCAGACCTCCAAAAGGGAAAAATACAAGAGCGAGTGTAAGCCAAACCCCGCATCTTCCCACTCCCTAACGCTTGCTCCCATCCCTGGGGAAAGGACAGAGCAAGTATCAGTCAGCCAGGGTGGCCGGCTTTCCTTTCCCAATTTAGGCACTGTCTTCTGACTTCTGTTTCTGAGAGCAAGTTCCCTGACTTCTCCAGATCCAACCTCATCATCGTTAAAATTCAGGCTGGAGCCTTGGCAACTTTGAGATGACAGGTTGCAGTGAACAAGAAAGAAGCTGCTATGAGATGCTGCTCGGACCTCCTCCTTGATGGGCCCTGGGACAAGCAGTGCGCAATCCCACATCTGTGATAAGCAGTTGACTTTCCTCTGCCACTTCTCTGTCCTGGGCAGCGTCTGCAGATCCTCATGGTTCCAGACGGGATCGCTATGAACAGGTGCTTCCAAATAAAGACAGCTAACAATTACTGAGCACCTACTGTGTGTCAGGCACTGTGCTAAGCTCTTTGTTTGCACGAGCTCACTTAATATGCCTAAGAACCCTGTAAAGTAGGTGGAGACATGGACGCAGAGAGAAGTTAGCTAACTTGCCCAAGGCCAAGCAACTAGAAAGTGGTGGATCGAAATCCACACTCAAGCGAGCTGACCTCAATGCTTCCCTCTTACCCTCTCGCGCGTGTGTATGTGTGTGTGTGTGTGTGTGCACGCTTTACAAACTATAAACTAGGGGTGCCTGGATGGCTCAGTTGGTGAAGCGTCTGCTTTCGGCTCAGGTCATGAACCCAGGGTCCTGGGACGGAGCCCTGCGAGTCTGCTTCACCCTCTGCCCCTTCCACCCCCTCCCCCCGCCGCTCGTGTGTGTGCACTCTCTCTCTGTCTCAGATAAATAAATAAAATCTTTAAAAGGAATACAAACTATAAACTAGTACACAAATATGAAGACTTATTATTAGATCACTGGTAGTAGTACGAGCCAGGGGTGGGTACAGGGGATAGTCAGGGAAGATTTGTGCCTGACCATTAATCTGATTAAATATGGCCGAACTGTATTTCAGAGCTAATTGGAAATGTCTTGTTCTAACTCTCTCCATCAGTACAGAGACTTGAAATTTGACTGAACAGAGATGCAAAGGACTCTTTCCAGGACTCCCAACCTGGTATTTATGGGATCCCGGTCTTAGTGACCCCCCGAGAGGCCAGAATGGGGGAGAGTGAGCACCGCGTTGCCAGGTGGTCTCAGCCCACAGCAGCACCTCACCTCTCAGAGAAGGAGGCCTCTTCCCAAAGTAAGGGATCGCTTATTGTGGCAGGACAGAGCAGTGTCTAATTAGAGAGAGTCATTAATAGGCAATTAGCCTGTAATGAACAAATGGATCTAGGCAATGATCCAGGCTGGCAGAATCACAAAAGGAGAGACACCCAGACATTGTGTGTCTCCTGATAGTTGTATATCCACAACCAAGGGGTTTTTGCACACTTCCCCCCAGGAAGTCAGTTAAAGGAACCTGAATTTGATTCAGCCCTAAATGTAACTACACATACAGGATATATAGGGACAGTGGAATTCATTACATGCCATGGTGACAATGCAATCAGCCAGATTCAGAATGTGAAACACTCTACAAGACAAACCGCCCAGTTTCTTCAGCAAAACATTACAAGAGAGAAGGAAAGAAAAGAGAATATAGATTAAGAAGGACTTAAAAATCTATAACAACCAATCAATGTATGGACTTATTTGGATCCAAATTAAAGAGAAAATAGGAAAAAAGTATATAATAACCAGAGACATATGGAATACTAACTGGATATTTTATTACACTAAGAAATTGTTAATTCTGTTTAGATGTGAGAATTATACTTATTTTTAAGAGTCCCTATCTTTACAGATGAAATGATACGCTGCCTAGGATTTACTTCAAAATAATCAGAAGGTAGAAAGAACTGGAAATATGTCTAATACAAGATGGACCATGAGCCGACTTCAGAATTATTGAAGTTTGGGTACGTGGAGGTTATCACACTATTTTCTCTACTTCTGTATATGTTTGCAATTTTCTATGATACAAAGGGCTTTTTTGGTGGTTGCTGTATACTTTTTAGAGAGAGTGCATGCGTGCACGCCAGCAGGGAGTGGGAGGGGCGGGGTGGGGGGCAGAGGCGGAGGGAGAGAGAGAGAATCTTAAGCAGGCTCTACTCTGAGCGTGGAGCCTGATGCAGGGCTTGATCTCACAACCCTGAAATCATAACCTGAGCTGAAATTGAGTCGGATGTTTAACCGACTGAGCCACCCAGGCGCGCCCCTGGTTGTTTGTTTTTAATAAAAATCCGACTCTTGGTAATTATCACTGTGGTAATATAAGCACAGCGCAATAAAATCCTGTGAGCCATCCCGGCCGCTGGCCCTGGCCTCTGGGGCTCCCCACTCTTGAGAACACGATGGGAGGGGCCCCCGGGCTGCTTCTCCCTTTCCTGCAGTAGCAGTGAACACATTAGAGCCAGATCCTTGGACAGAGGTAGGGCCCTTATGGCATGAGAGAAAGCAACCCTCTCAAGTTTCCACCACCAGATAATGGGGAGCCACACTCAATCTTCGGATGCAAAATTCAACTCTCCCCCTTCTCCCCAGACAGGCTTGGCTCAGAGGCGAAAACTAAGAGTTCTTCCAGCCCCCTACTGAATTTGGCCTCTCACTACTCTGGGGTCCCGACAAGGACTAGCATCTCCACAAAGCAGCATCTGTGCTGGCTGGGGCCGATGCCTTCTTGCCTTTCTGCTTCCGTTAGGTGCCAGAGTGGGGGAGGGGAGGAGGGGAGGAGGAAGAAGGTATGGGAAGGATAGGCCCCAGAAGAGCCAGGCACCCAGGCCCATGCCCAAGGCCAGCCCAGCCCCACAAAGGGGCCCGGGCACTGCCAGCCCCACCTTGGGCAAACCCCTGGCACCTCCTACGCTGGTCCTTCCCATAGTACTTCCTGGTATTGCGGCTCACAGGGCTCACGGGACAGGAGAGAAGATGGAGGGAGAAAGGGAGGGAGACTTCAGGAAGGAGAGGGAAAGGAGGTCTGGGGCGTCTGGAGAAGACCTCGACAAGAGAAGAAATACAAGGGGAGAGCACCACACCTCGCACATTCCAGAGCTCAAATCCGCTAAAGAAATAATGGAGTGAAAGAAAGGGAAGAGAGAGGGGCGCCTGGGTGGCTCGGTCGTTAGGCATCTGCCTTCGGCTCAGGTCATGATCCCAGGGTCCTGGGATCGAGCCCCACATCGGGCTCCCTGCTCGGCGGGAAGCCTGCTTCTCCCTCTCCCTCTGCCTGCCTCTCTGCCTACTTGTGCTCTCTATCTCTCTGCCAAGTAAATAAATAAAACCTTAAAAAAAAAAAAAGAAAGAGAGAAAGAGAAGAGAAAAGGAGAGAGAGGAGAAGAAAGCAGCAGGAGGGATTGAGGGAGTGGGGAGGGTTCCAGAGGCCCCCAGGAACCGGTCAGCCAACTGCCCACCCCTGCTCTCAAAGTCCCACGCCTCTGGTGGCCCCAGGGGCCCTTCCTGGCCCCGTGTTCTCAGGGGGAGTTCCCAGCCCTTACCAGCCCAGGACGGGGGTGCAGGGGCCAGCTCGCAGACACACCACATGGCCCAGAAGGTCCCTTTCCTACCTCCTAGCAGCCTGCTCCTGGAAGAGAGACAAGTGGACTGATCCACCTGCCTCCTGAGGGCAGAGTGCCAGGAGGGAGGCTCCACCTCAGACCAAGGGGCCAATCAAGGGACCAGAAGAGCCCGCCCAGAGCTGCCCTTTGTGGGGGACACAGAGTTCATTTAGTATTCATCGAAGGTGCCTGTTCCATACTCTTGCCCATGCTGGGCAGTCACAAGATGACCGCCTCCCACCTCCTCACACTCACTGACCTTCAGGGACCACAGAGCCCAAGGTTACCCTAGAGCCAGGGCAAGTAGGCATCGAGCAGGTGGTGAACACGGACCCTTTAGGCGCCGAGGAAGCGGGCCAACAAGACCCTTGCAGACACTCTAGGGACCTCCCACTAGTCCTGGGGCAGTCCTGACTCAAAGCCTGGCTCCGCAGCTTGCAGGCTGCACGACCCAGGGCAGCCATGGAACACCTTGGAGCCTCACTTGTCAGTCAGCCTGCACCTCCAGGGCGCTGGGAGCATGCGCGGAGGAAAAGGGCTCTGGGCTCCCCGAGGAAAGGCTGACTATAAATGCAAGGTATCATGACCGTACATGAGCGTTCCTGCCACACCTAGGAAGGAGGAGGCAGGTTTCTGTCCGGCTCTGCAAGCCAGCCCCAATAAGGATAAGGTGAACGGCAAACCAAGCCAGAGAAGGCGGAGGCCCCCGGGCCACAGGCATCCTGCCCAGGAGAGCCAGAGGCACTCCCAGCTCCATCAGAGGGAAATGGAACTTGCTGGCAAGGAGCAGTGAGGAAGAAGAGGGAAGATGGGACTGGGCGGGGAGGCATGATCTGGCCCTACGATTCGTATTTGTGGGATGACTGGGGTTTCTCTACCCATCCGGAGCTTGGCCCAAAGGTGGGGGGTGGCTCAGAGGAGCAGGCAACTCCCACCACAGGGCTCCTTCTTCACACCCGCCCTGCAGATAACGGAGCTCCCACGAGGAGTGAGCTCTCAAACCCAGGACTCCAAGAGGTCTCTGCCTCTCCTACAAATCAGAACGTGAATCAGTCTCCGACACTGGCAGAGCTTTCCACACACGTGGACTGTTTTTCATGTAGCTTCACAGAACCCAAAGGAGGAAAGCCTGGTGCTCAGCTGATCGAACAGTTGGTGCTCAGAGGGGAGGGTACATGATCTGAAGTCATGCATCTTACAGAAGCGCCAATGCCCGAAAGGACAGGAGTCCTGTTTCTGAGGCTCAGAGACCGACTCTCTCCTCGCTGGGCAGCCCAGGGTTTGGCCCTTACAGGCGTGGTGAACGGGAACACGAGGGCTGGTCCTGCTGGGAGGAGCCCCCTTGGCCCTGTGCTCCTGCCACTCGGGGACCAAGAGTTAGCGACCCACCTCCTGACTGCCAAGTTCAGGGGCCTCCGGGGTTACACGCAGACTGTTCTATGGCAAGCCCAGGGTTTCACTGGCAATGAACTCCCTTCAAAACTTAAGTAATGTCCACTCATCCTGCTCTTGATAGACAACGACTTCTTAGTCAGCCTACTAAAAACTGTAAGGTCCCTCTGAGGTTGTGAGTTCTGATGAGGTCCAGCCTTGAGCCAGTTCTCTCTGGGTCTGAGACACAAAAGGCCAAAAGTAATAGGATGCTGACTAGCAGGGGTGGGGGAAGGAAGAGAATCCTGTCTCCAGAACCTTCCCTGGAAGCAGGCCTGGGCTGGGGTGAAGCAAGCAGTATGGAGTAGACATACTGCAGCCTGGAGGCCCTGAAAAGCTCCCCCAAGCAAACCTGCTCCTGGGCAGGGGAACAAGATGAACAGTATCGCTAATACAACCCCTCATTTCAGAGGGATGAGCTGGGGGGGGCGGGGGGGGCAGGCAACTAGGTGGGTTGGGAGCAAAACTCCTTTCATCCTACTCAGGGAAATCTTCAATCTCTATGCTGAGAGAAGGAGTGACAAAGACCCTGACCACCCCGATAACTTCTCTAATTATCTATGAAACCCATTTGCACTCCTAATAAGATCACCACTGGAGACGGGCTCTGGACTGGGTCTTGATGAGACCACCTATCTAGGAATCAGATAGAGACACTTCCCACAGGATTCCTTCCTTCTATTTGGCCTCTCAGGGGTTAACCTACAGCCGACCCTCAACCACCATTCTCAGCCAGGCCAGGAAAACAGGATGGCTGGGGCAGCTGGTGGGGGGGTGGGTGTTTAGCTTGGCCTCTGCCCAGCATGCAGACAACTCCCCTCAATGTATAGACACCCAGGCTGGGCCCCTTGAACCAAGCCCTTCCCTTCCTCCCCCACCAGAGAAAGGCTCTAGAGAAGGCCCTCTTGGCAAGGGAGGCAGGGAGAATTTTTCAGGATTAGAGAACAGTCTGAAGGAGGAGCCCATCTCTCAAATGCATCTTTGAAGCTTCAGTAGACAGCTACCCCCTTCTCTACCGTCTGCCAGAGCTACTGGGGATGGCGGCTCCAGGGACAGCAGTGCCAGGAAGATGGTGCAAAGACAAAAGTGACCTTGGGAGAAAGCTGACAGACAAGGAGTCATGTCATTCTGTCTGCCCAGTAAGGGCTGAGCGCCCCCCTCCCCTGGTGGGGGGGGGGGCGGGCTGAAAAGGCCAGCTATTCTGAGCCATGCAGTGGAGATGCTGGTGCATATGTGACATGGGCATCTCTGTACCTCCTTTCAGTCTCTCCACTCCCTGAGCCATGGCCACTGTTCTCCCATAGTCCTCTGTCACCTTGCCTCAACTACTTTGATGGCCAGGAAATAATTCTGTTGGATCACCTTTAAGAGGTACCTCTATGGCATTCCAGGGCAAAAGCCCCTCCATATGGCGGGGGAGGGTGCAATGTAAACCTCTCTAGTGTCCATAAGGGCTTTCTAAAGAATCTTGTACCTAATCCCCCCCCTCTCTGCCGTAACTGTAACCCTCCTGCCTCCAGTCACCAACTCAACTTTATCCCTAAGGGTTTACCCTAAGTCTAGGATTCCCAACCTCACCTCCTGAGCCCCTGAAATAGCTCTGAGTGTGTCATCAGAAACCCCCATTACTAACCAATCTTCCCTGTCCATAATGTAGTCTTTAGAGTATTAATTAAACACGACCCAGCATCCTGTCTGAACCACGTCATCCCCAGTCCCATTGCCCCGGAGATGAAAGTGTGCCTCTGAATTTGTCCCCCTGCTCTCTCCAAATGACAATTCTGTCATGCCCTGGCTCATAAGCCTTCAGTGTATCTCTGTGCCTAAGGGATAGAGGCTAAACTTCGTAGCTTGTAATATAAGGCCTTTTATAATCCAGCCCCAATTTATTTATCCAATATGATCTTCTACTACCTTTCTAAAAGTAAAAGCTTACAGCTTTCCTGTAAGTACTACGTATCATTGGTACCAGTGGAATTCAGTGCAAAGAGAGGTCATTTCTAGCTAGGGTGATCAGGCCAGACTCCATGGAAGGGTCGTGTGTGTGTGTGTGTGTGTGTGTGTGTCTGTGTGTGTGTGTGTGTGTGTGTCTGTGTGTGTCTGTGTTGGAAGGTGTTATGCAGAATCATCAGTGGACCAGTTGCCTGTGGTTCCGCTCTCCTCCTCTCTACTTCACCCCACCGTGGGCTTATAAGCATAAAGGACATACATTTGCAAAGCCTCACGGATGTAGGAAATGCTTTTCTACACTGGAAGTTTTGTGAAACTCCAGGCATCCAGGAATAGAATCAGACTGGAACAGAATCACAAAAGCTAGCAACCACCTGTGAGGAGCCCCCAGCTAGTGCTGGACCAGAGACATAAAGAGAGTGGGGTCTGGAGAGGCCTCCTCCATGGCTCCTGGCAGGCGGTTTGTTGGGATGGATTCCATTTCACCTCCCCTGAGCGTGCATGCTCTACCAAATGACTAGCACTGGGAGGAAAGAATTCTAAGAAACTCACGTCTTTCTGGACCCAGACTTGTCAGTTTTGATCCTTTGGAGGGAAGGGTGTGAGAAGAGTTAAGAGAAAAAAAAAAAAAAATCCAACCTCCTCTGCCTTCTGTGATTCTGGCAACTCCATGCTATATATCAGTGGCCAGGCAGGGGAGTGGGAGAGAGAGCTGAGCTTGGAATGAAGGGACAGAAGAGCAGACCAGACTAGTGGACGCCTAGGCCAGCCAGCTCTCCCTTCCCAGGCAGCATCTCGAGCCAGAGAATGATGAGGCCAGAGCCAAAGCAGTAAGAGGGAAGGGCATCAGGGAAAGGAAGACATAAATTATCACCGTCCCCAGCTCTACCACGAAATCCCCTTCCCAGGGCCGTAATCTCCTCGTCCATATTGTAACTCACCCCATGGAACGGCCCCACGGTACACTCATCCTGAACAGGGTCCTCATATGTGATGAGGCTGAGAGGGACCCAAAAATGGAATCAGAAGGGAGAGGCGAGGGGGGCACATGAGCATGAGGTGCGGAGAAACGAAGAGAACTAACGAGCTCTTGTTGGAATTAATTTTCAAAGAGCACACAAAAGCAATTAACGTGGGAGGGTGGGATCCGCAGGCCTGGCTGCTGTCAGGGAAGCGCCTGGGTAGCTGGGACCTGGCTGTCTGCACTGTGATTAGAAAGAAGGTGGGCGGTTGCTCACTGGAGGAGAATCTGGGGGAAATGACTCTGTGTGCTCCGGAGGGAGGGAAGGAGCAGTTGGGAAGCGGGTACCAGAATCATTACGTGTGCGTCGGCGAACGATGCACACACCCAGAGATGTTAGCAGGGCAGCTCCATCAACCACCACTAGCCATGCAACTATGCCAGATGTACAGTGTCTGCCAAACCCTTGAGGACAGGAAGTCATGTCCTCCATGATAGGCCACATGGAGTGAAGGGCTACTCTGTACTAAGCACAGGATGTTTTGCAGGTCTTACTTCCTTTCATCCAAACAAACAAGTATTATCCACCCCATTTTACAGATGACAAAACTGAGGCTCTGAGAGGTTAAGGATACAGGAGAGAAGACTTGCCCTAAGTTCCCAGAGACCTAGGTTTGAACCACAGCTCTACAACTTCTTAATTATGTGACCCAACAATGTCACCTTGGACACACCATTCAACATCTCAGAACCGTGGCTTCATCATCTGTAAAACAGGGATACTGTTACGTACTTTCCAGCCTGCCGTAACACTTAAATGAGATAATTTATATGTATAAAGCTCCTAGCCGGTGCTGGTAAATGCACATACTAAGTGTTCAGTAAATGTTTGTTCTCCTCCCGGCCCCGCCTTTCAGTAAGATCATTTAGTCATTCATTCAACAGATAGTGGAGCGCCCAATGTATGAAGAGGGGGAAGGAAATAGAATTTATGGGAGCCCTTTTCAAGCAGGCACTTCACTGGGTCCCTAGGGTAGGGTGTGAAGGTTGACAAGGACAGGACAGAGTGCTTGTCTTCAAGCAGGAGCTTACAACCTAGCAAGCCAAGCCCAAAAGCCCACGAGTACCTGGACGCCGTGATGTGTGGTAAGGGCTGTGTAAGACAGGGCAGCCAACCGTCCAGAGCCCCGGGAGCTTGGAAAGGGGAGGCAGGCAGGCTGCAGGAAGAGAGATATGACTCCCGTGGGGCACAGGAAGGTTCTGAGAAGAGGTCACACGACTTTGGAGCCCTGTGAAAGGCTGGACTTGGAATGGACATGAAGGGGTGGGGTTTCTTAGGGCTTCTCCTGAGGCAGTCGCTGAGGGGGGTCATGGGATAGCTAATCAATATGTGTCCTCAGTTTCCCGTTTCCAGGTGGAGGAACAAAGGTGACAGCCAATCCTTTGCTACTCCTCTCCTGAGAGGTGGAGTCTATTCCCCCCACCACCCCAGGGCATCAGGGCAGGCCTGTGACTTGGTTGAACCAAGAGAATATAATAGAAGTGATGCTGTGTGACTCTGAGACTTGGGGTGTAAGAAGCCTTAAGGGGCGCCTGTCTGGCTCAGCTGGTGGAGCATGGGACTCTTGGTCTTGGGGTTGTGAGTTCGAGCCCCATGTTGGATGTAGAGAGACTACTTAAGAAAAAAAGTTGGATCTCTTGGAATACTCTCTCTGGACACACTCCCTCTGGGAACCAGTTGCCACACGCCCGAGGGAAGCCCAGGCCACATGGAAAGGCTACACGTTAGGTGTTGGCATTAACAGCCTCAGATTCACACGCGCGCGCGCACATGCACACACGCACACCTTGCATGGGATCTGGTCTGATGGCCTCAGCCAGAAGTGACCTCTCCTTCTGCTGAATTCCCCTGGCATCAAAGACAGCCATGTGGGAAGCCACCTTGCCTGCCTGGCCCAGTCCAGCCTTCAGATGACTACAAGGGCAGGAGATACCCCAGCAAGCATCGGCTGAGCCCAGGTACCCCGGAGAACCCTGAGAAGTAACAATACATTACTGTTCTAGCCGCTATATTCTGAGGTGGTCAATAGATAGCCAGAGGACCAGGCGCCTCTTTCACTACCCTAGGCTGTTACTAGGCAAGCTGGAGCAAGGGGCACACTAGAAATGGATGGGGGAGAGGTGAGAAGGAGCTGTGCATTGGAACGGGGAGGGGAGAGAACCTGCTGAGCCCCCCCCCAGTAGCCTCTAGCTTCCACCTCCCCTCAGCTCTTCCCAGCACGGAGCCAGATCAATATAACTCATAACTCACTTTACCCACCCCCCCGCCCGGGAAATAACTGGGGGGAAAATCAGTAACATAGAAAGATGTTTATAGCAGAGCTATTCATCATAGCAGCAAATTGGAAAAAACCCAAATTCCCAGTAATAAGAGAAGAGCAATACGGTAATGAAGTAACGTGACAGAATTTTTTATAACTATTTAAAAATGACACATTTATGGACGGTTGGCATACCTGGAAGTATTTGTGTAAAATAACGTTCAACGGAAAAAGAAATGCATGACCCAGGACACTGACTACACACGAACTACAACTGTAAAAATCCTAACAAAGATGAAAAGGGCCCATGGAATAAGGCATCTGGTTTAGCATTCACTCATACCCTTTGCAAAAAAAAAAAAAAAGCGTACTACTTTCCAAAAAGGCACCAAGTCAACCTCGCAAATCCTAAAAATGGGGTCATGACAGCATGGGAATTAGGAGCCGACATTTTGGAACATCTCTCTCTGCCACCCAGGGACAAAACCGCAGGTTGAGGGGAGGGCGCTGGATGACAGGGACGGAGTGAGCAGGGATGCAGTGAGCAGGGCTGTGGCATCCCCTCGGCAGGGTAGCTGAATGTTAGAAAACAAACCCTCATGTTTGCTGACACAGTGCAAGGAAAGGACTGACACAAAAGCCACCCATTATCCCATAATTATTGTCTCTCTCGTGCCTGCAATTAACGGCTGTCTGAGAGGCGGCTGCTGAGGTAAATACATGTTCACCCGCATTAGAGTCAATCAACCAACTGAAGCGCCAATTAACAAGCCCACTGCAGAGATACTCAGGTCCCCAGCGGCCACCACGGGGAAGGAGACAGGACAAGATAACACAGATCTTGGACGCACTCCTACCCCAGGAGCAGGAAAGGGATGTTTACAGCGACAGCCTGAGCCCCGGACAGGAGTCACTCTTGCCCCCGAAAGAGCCACGCTGGGCAAGCAGGTGCTCAGAGCCCACACCCCGCCCCCGCCCACTGCCACATCAGAGGGGTCCGTATGCATTCATGGGTCTGTCAGCAAGGTTCCTGGGGGTTGCCGCAGCTCCTGCATGGGGCAGCCCTCGGCCTGCAGGGGTCTGTGAAGGGAAAGAGATGCAAGAGAAACCTCAGAGAGGCTGTCACCTCCCGAGTTACAGAGGAGGACAGAAACACCAGGCAAAGAGAGGAAGCAAGCAGGGAGCCATCTTGACTGACTGACACTGAAACTGACTTACACTGGCCTTTGGCTACTTTTCTTAAGCAGCAAGCTCAGAAACACAGGAAAGAAGCTAACATCAGAGAAGTCAAAGATGATCCTTCTGTCCAGAGGAGAAGGGCAGGAAAGCATGCGGCTGATGGCAGCCATCCCAAGTCCTCTCCCAGGAATTTGGGCAAGACAAGGGTGCCCTGCAGTCCCGCCTGGCACGCCCAGCGCCTGGCCACGGCGCTACACCAACCAGGCAGGCCCTGTCTCCATGGACCACAGACAACGGAGCTCAGACTGTGGGACCAGAGCCCCCAGAAGATGCCTACCAGACACCAGGGAGCCTCTGAGATCAGAGGGACAGAGCATACATGTCAGAGATGATCTGGCTCAGTGGTTCTTGGTCCTGGCTTCACACTGGAATGACCCAGAGAGCTTTTGTTTATTTAATTTTTTTTACTTTTTTTTCTCAAAGAGCTTTTAAAATACTAATGCCTGGATGCCACCACAGACCAATTGGATGGGGATCTTGGGGGAGGGGGAAAGGGGGAGGCCCAGGCACATGCGTTTCTTTAATGCATCCCAGGGGATGCTGAAGACTACCCCAATTTCCTCAATTGCCGAAGACGAAAACAGGCGTCTAGGGCGGTCATAACTAGCCAAAGGTGACAAAGGCCGCAGAGAGCAGAGCCAGAACTGAAACCAGCTCATCTGATTGCAGCGATGCAGCCATTGCCCTCGATAAAGCTAGCTGAACGGAGGCATGCGTCCCCCGTGCACCACGGGGTCTGCGGTGAGCCTGCTGTTTCATCCACGGTTTCATCCATGATTTGCATGAAGACTCAGAACGCAAGGCGACCCGATTTTCTATGACAAAGCCTGGCTGGATGGCTAACACGCTTATGAATCAGGATTCCATATACTGGAATAACAGCCTAACATCAACAAAACGACATAGCTCATAAATGTAAAACCCTACACTGAACATCCAAACGATTCCAACCATATGTATAATCCAAAGGTTTTGAAGTATGCTCAAGAGCATGTTACTAATAAAATGGGGAAAACGCGCACACTGTCTATATTTTCTTAAAGCGCATGAGCGTTTTAGAAAAACCATATTGTTGGCATTCCAAGAGGCAGACAGAGAATGTGGACAGTTTGTGATCGAATATCCTAGAAATAGGTTTATGTCTGACAGCAGGAGCCTGGTCAGCAGGACAAATTTCAAGATCTCGGAACATAGGATTCTTCCCTCCCTGGCCCTCATTCCTACCCCAAGCTGAGTAACAATGCAGGGCAGTACTTCTCAAATTTTTTTAAATATTTTATTTATTTATTTGAGAGAGAGAGAGAGCGAGCAGGAGCACACGAGCAGGGGGAGGGAGAGGGACAAGGAGACTCCGCGCTGAGCACGGAGCCCGATGCAGGGCTCCATCTCACGACCCTGAGATCATGGCCTGAACCAAAATCAAGAGTCGGGTGGCCTCACCGACTGAGCCACCCAGGTGCCCCTCAAATTTTAATGTACATATGAGTCACCTGGGAGATCCTGCCAAACACAGATTCTGATTCGGTAGGTTGGGAGTGAGGCCTGAGATTCTGCATTTCTAATAAGTTCTCAGGTGATGTCGATGCTGCTGGTCCACGAAGAAGAAGGGTTCAGAGGGTCTCGGAAATTTACCTTGAAACCTGGCCTTCTGGATATGCTTGAGGCACCCGTGTCCCTTCCCCTGTAAGCCTGGGAAGCAGAGGAGCTAGATTTGGAGGGAAGGAAGACCCAACCGTACATGCTCAGCTCCCTTGATAAGCGAGTGCATCAGATGAACAGAGAATGAAAGAGACCCACTGAGAGAGAAAAGACCCGTGGGGAGGGGAATTTCGTTTCAGGCCAGTGTGGGTCAAGAGATTTTCCAAATAGAACACCCGCTGCTGAATGACATTATAAAAAGGACCCGGCTGCATCAGGGAGGGTTTGTGTGTGCTCAGAACCAATGTGAGGGGATGCTCCAGGCTCCCCCTGACGCTGACCTTCCCGCTAACTCACATCACATCTTTTACGTAGGAGAGAGGAGGTCTAAACAGCTGTCCATGGGAAAATAACCTGAGCATCTCAGTACAGTGAGCTCAATTTAAACACCAGTGATTTGCAAACTTAGTCTGAGGTAACAGAAATAGATTGTCAGGTAGAAGGCATCAGAGTCCCGTTGAATAGACCACATCTGGAGTACCGTATTCAATTCTAGACAGTTTAAGAGAAGGAGAGCTAACATGTGCCAAGTAACTTGTAGTTGCCCGGCCCTGTTCTAAGCTTTTTTTTTTTTTTTTTTAAGATTTTGATTCATTTGACAGAGAGAGACCACAAGCAGGGGGAGCAGCAGAGGGAGAGGGGAAGCAGGCTCCCCACTGAGCAGGGAGCCCAATGTGGGGCCCCGATCCCAGCACCCTGGGATCCCAACCTGAGCCAAAGGCAGACACCCAACCGACTGAGCCACCCAGGCGCCTCATAAGCTTTTTTTTTTTTAAGATTTATATTTATTTTAGGGAGATAAAGAGAGCGTGCAGGGGTGGGGGAGAGGGAGAGGGAGAGAGAGACTCTCAAGCTGACTGCCCACTGAGCACAGAGCCCACTGTGGGGCTCGATCTCGCAACCCTGAGATCATTACCCAAGCCGAAATCAAGAATCGGATACTTAACTGACTGAGCCGCCCAGGCGCCCCCTGTTCTAAGTTTTCACATGTGTTTATTGGCTTAATCTTCTCAACAACCCTATGAGGTAAGTACCATCACTACTCACAGTTTACAGATGCATAAACTGAGGCTCAGAGAGGTTGAGGATTATAACCAAGTTCACATAGCTGGCAAGCGTGAAGTCAAGGGCAGGCCGAGGCAGACGGCCCCAGAGCCCATATTTTTCCCACTGCGTCGTGTTATCTCTCGACCCTTGTCTGTCTGACTCTTGAAACCAGAGTCGAGACAAGTTTACCAAAAGCTAGAAGGCCAGCTTAAATTCAGCGTTAAGGAAGGGTACGAGCTGAAGCTGTCCAAGAATGGAGAAGGCTGCTTCCCAGAGCAGTGCGGCTAGTCACTGGGGGGATCCAGTGGTGCTGGCTGCTCACGTGTCGGGGACACTGGAAAGGTGACCGCTATTTGCGAGAAGCATTAGGCCAAGACTGAGACTCCAGGTCGCTCTCCTGTCTTGGTCTCTCTGTCTAGAAAAAAAAGACTCTGACACCCGAGCACAGTGTTAAAACGAGCTACATTTAGCCCGGACTTGCCCACAGATTCTGATGTGTGTGATGGAGAGAAAGTGACAGCAATGCCCAGACGACAACCTGCCCAGGATGGCTAAGAAATTGAGCCAGAGGAAGGGTTGTGGGAAACATGCAAATGAGCTTCTGCTGACATCTCCTTCCCGTGACCCGTTATAAGGTTCTGGTGGGAGTGATCCACTCCTCTAAGCTGGCTGAAAATAGCTTGCTCCTTTTCAAAGAAATATTAAAAATATACAGTCATCATAAAAAGAACGAAAGAGGTTCAGTGTTTCCTAACCCAAACTGTACTGTGGGCCAGCACCTTATCTACATTATCTGGTACCCCCAGTATGAGGGACAAAGCCTTGTCTGCAAGGAGAAAAGCAGAGAAGGATGGAAAAGATATCCTCAAACTCTACCCTGTCAATCCTTCAGCCACTGGCTGGGAGACAGGGATTCCGGCTCTGAGCCAGAAAGTGGAGAAATCTGACATCTCAGCCCACAGAAAGATCTGGGCTGACAGGAGCTTCCTATCTTATTCATATCACAGCTCTTGCACGTTGCCCCATCCCCAAGCATGATGCCCAGGGAAGGTGGGGGAAGGTGTGGTCAAGCACCTGCTATTTGCAGGCATTATGCTAGTCACTGTGAAGAGACACAAGTTTATCAGAGAGAAGGACATATGTGAATGAAAATATTTCAGAACAACTTCTATCTCCAACTGGTTGTTTCAGCCATTAAAAGGACACTTTTAAAAATATAACTTAGTAAGTGTAAGTGTTATTGACTCAGTTCTGACAACACCAGATTTGGGAGAGGCTGGGCCCAACCAGGAGGCTTTCCGTTTAGATTCCACAAAGTCTCTCCTGAGGTCTGGCCACTCTGTCGCCAAGACTCTGCTGCTCTGCCTCCGGGACATTTGACCAGAGGCAGCCCATCCGAAGGTACACACTCTCCATCTGCTCTTCCAGAGGTTCCTGCCTCGCTTCCCTGCTTTCTCCACACGTGGGATCTGCCGCCATGAAGCAGAGTCATTCCACATTCATTCCCTCCACACCGTGGGCGCCCTGCCTTGCCTGCGGGGCAGCCTCACCCCCAGCACCTGGTCACACGAAGTGACCCCAATGATAAAGGCTAACAGGGCGGAGTGGAAACATTTGGGAGTAGCAGACAGGGAAAAGAAGGGACTGAGGCAAGCCCACTCTGTGAGATTAAGCTGGGTTTAAATGAGGACGTCGGGTTTCTAGATTCAGAGAGGGCCTGCACTCCGAAAGGAGCTTGCTCTGTTCGATAACCCCCACCTTCAGTTGTGCAGGGCAGGAGGGAGCTGTAAGGACCAGCCCTGGATATGCTCTCTGATTCTCCCTCCGAGAATCCCTCCAGCTCCTTCTCCAAGCCTCTGCCTCGGCACCTTGGTGACTTCCTTTCTGCATGGTCAGACCAAGAGCAACTGATGCCCGCCCCCCCATATGCACGTGAGCACGCCAGTAACACACACGCACGCTCCCACTGCTCCAAGAGGCAGCAGCTACCCCCGGCCTCTCCCGGGATGAAGGGTCTGGGTATCTGGGGAGAGAAGGCCAGCTGGGTGGCCCCATACGAGCCATGACTGTTGGGGGTGTCACAACAAGGTGAAGCCAAACGAATAGTCCCATGCTACCCCTCCCCCATCTCCATGATCTCCGTGCAATCAAACAGGCTTGCATCCAAGCTTGGGTCCCATGAGGGGTAGGGAGAGGGTTCGGGCAGGAAATACAGACACATCCACAAATTCTAATTCTGATTCTTCCCCCACCTTTCAATGTGGTCTGGAGTAAGTGGCCCATTGTCTAAGAAATACAGGTTCTTCACAGATAAAGAGTTAAATCACCCTGGACAAGCTGGAAGGAATATGGTCTATAGTATATTGGGTACATGCAGAATATGCGGGTGCAGAGACAAGGGGTCCCTATTAGATACTCACCCAACTTCACGGTGTGAGTCAGTCTACCTTCAAGCAAAGACACAGTCTACGTTTTATGGTCCTAAGCCCCTGATTCTTCTTATTGGGAACCCATCTCCCCAGCCTCTATTCACCCCACGTCCATCCCACTTGAGTTCCAGCAGAATTCCTTGTCGCACCCCCATCACCCTGGTCTGTCCTGTGACAAAGGCACCAAGAGCCTGAGATCAGGAGCCTGGACAAGATACCTCTGACTGCTCTCATTTTTACCACCGGAAATGTTGATGTTCAAATCAGCGGGTGCTGAATAAATTACAATAAGCCCAGAAAGACAAGAACACAGCCAAGCTTGAAGCGCACCCTGCCCCACAGCTTCCCAGAGCCACGGCCCCACCGCACTACTCCTCAGCCCCTGCTTCGGGCACTTGGCAGGTTAGGCAGCTTTTTGTGCCGTGGGCGACATGTAGGAGCTGAAAACGGAATACGCCCAAACGGAGAGGAAATGCCTCTCCCCTGTAGATGCCTTGCCCACGTCTTCTGTTTGCAAAGGGCAAAGTCTGTGGAGGGAAGGGACGGGACTGCACCGTCGACTGAGCCCCTACAAATGGGAAGCCCAAGTCCTGAGAGGTTGAGAGACAGGCTCAATTCTCACTGCACGGTTGAAAACAGAACCCAGCAGTATGGAGTCCTCCACACGCTCCTAATTCTTATTCCAGGCCTGATCCTGAATTTATCAGAGTAAATATTTATAGGGTTAGCATTCTGCCTGGGTACTCCAGAGCTGCTCATGCCCTCCCCTCTCCAGCCACTCCCAACCTCAGCCACCTGGTATTAAGCTCTCCTCCAGCCGAACCTACTCTGTGGTCAAGTCCACACTTGGCAGGCCTCCTGCCGGCTGTCATTTCTGTTGTAGTACAGGAGATAGACAATTAAAAGCTCTGCTTCTCAGGGGACTGGCTTAAATCTTTCCTGTCAGAAAATCTTCCAGAAGCCTGAGGCCTTTAGGCCTTGGCCCCAGGACCCTACACGGAATCTTCCCTCACAGCTGCACCCAGCCTGGCTCAGCAGCCAGAAAAGCTCATGGGAGGGGTGAGCTTCAGTGCGGCCAGGCTCACCCCGTCCCTCCCGCACGCACTCCCTCACAAACCCTGAGGGGAACACACAGGTTGCTTCAGACTCCACCTCATCTTTCGACTGCTCTCCTCAGCACCCAGCTTCTCCCATCCCTGCAACAACAGACAAGAGGCACCGCGTTCTGGTCTCTGCTCCAGGCCCTCCATTTTGAGGTGGCTGGGACAAATCCTTTTGGGTCTTCAGACCCCAGTTTACCCCCGCCCCCAAGAGGAACCCTTTGGCTCCGCTTGCAGCATCAGATTCAGCACACACAGGGGGGCCCCGTGAACCCACACCACAGAGACCTGGTTCAAAAGCCGTGGCTCTACAATTCTGGGCAAACCGCAGGCATGACCTACGACCTGTGACCCTGGGTAAGTCATGTGACCTCTGAGGCTCGGTTACCGCCCAGCCTAGAGTCGCAAGGATCCAACCAGATGACATTACATGTGGAAGGTGAGAGAAGCCTGAGGTCCTACACACACCCAAGGGAGCTTTGGTTTCTATTCTCTCGCAGGGCTTCCCACGCTGAAGGCAGTGACCCATCGGTGGGCATGGAATCAAGCTCAAGTGTCAAGACTTTTTTTTTTTTTTTAAACAAAACAGGCCAGACTAGACTAAAATATAACAGGAAGCTAGTGTGCACCACACACAGTAAGGGTAACACCCATGTGTTTGCTGGGTTCTGATGGAAAAGGTATTTCTACTGGTTGCAGTCAAACATTTCAATTAGGTCTTACTTTGAAAACTTCCTTGTGGATGTTCCCACTTGTAAAAACCTGCTTCCTGTCCCCAGCAGATTGGGATGGTAAACTCCTTGAGGGTGAGAGCCATGTCTCTGGATTCTCAAGAACTCCAACCCTCCCACCCCCTATCCCCTGCCCCAGGGACCACGGTGGGCCCCAGATAAAGCCCTTGGCGGCTGGAAAGCATCCACGGAATAGAAAATCAGCATGGAAGGAGAGCAGGAAACCACCACTGACAGTGCCAGCCACTGTCCCAGACAATGTCCCTGGAGGTCCGTGTTAGCACCTCCATTCTACCGATGAGGAAACTAGAGCTCAAAGAGGTGAAGTTGCCCAGGGGGTGGGGGAGCCGGGATTGAGATCTGGGTTTGGATGGTCCACGGCCTCCCCTCTGGACCTCACTGCCTTTATCACTGCCCGGGAGATCCTGCCCGGACCTATCAAATCTTCCAAACATCCTGCACTGGCCAAGACAATTCACCCCACAAAACACACACGCACACGCACGCGCACGCGCACGCACACGCACGCGCACGCACACGCACACGCATGGCAGGAAACACCACCACATCCTCTCCTACCTGCCTTTCTTGGGTTTTCCCAGTCCCATGAGGGAGACAGGAGAGGGCTGCGCCGGGGGCATCTGGGATTTGTCTTCGGCTTGGTCCTGCCCTTGTCCTTCTCTGCCTCTTTGAGGCTGATTCCCCCCAAGCTCCCCACCTCCTCCCCCCATACCAGCCAACTGGTTACCCGGGCAACCCAGCTGGGAGGCTGCCAGTTACCACGGCAACCCAGCATGGCGGCCAGGCTGCCTTGCTGAGGAAGGTCAGGGGACCAGTCAGGCGACAGAGCCCTGGGATGTTGCCGCAGGACTGGCCTGGGCTGGGGCCTACGTGCCTCAGGGAATTAAGTTCCTGCTGTCAGGGGACCGGGTCTTAGTCTCCCTGAGGCCGGCTCCCCCAGCTCGGGGTAGCCGGCCTCAGGCCGACCTTCCTCCCCCACCCCCGAGTTCTGGAGTGGTTCTCAGACCGAGCTCAGCCTAACCCCAGGGGGTACCCGTCACCACCACCTTCCTTTCTGAGCATATCTGGGAGTCAACATGCATGCAACATGTGTGTGTCTGCAGGCAGATGTAGTCTCTCCATGAAATACATTGGTAATAATAAGAGAGCTGGTATTTTCTAGTACTTACTATGTGCCAAGCCTGTCCTAGGGGCCTGGTGCAAAGTCTCACCACTGACCTATAACACAAAGGCACGGTCCCCACTTTGTGGACACAGCGGCTGAGACTTGGAGCAGTGAGGGAACTTGTTTGCAGGTGGCACAGGTATTTACGGGCAGAACTAAGCAGCGCAGCTCTGTGGTTCAGCTTCTGAAATTTTTGAGCCCCCCCCCGCCCCGCTCCTGCCCCTCCCTCACCAGCCCCCCACCAAGGAAACATTTTTAACATTTATTAAAAGATTATTCAGTGTCAGATGTTCTTATTCATATTATTTGATTTCATTCCATCCTCGCCTCTGTGAAGGAGACTTTAGTTCTGGTGAGAAATCCATGAGCTCTAGCTTCAGGCCCCTTCCTCAGGAATCCTTTCTCTCCCAGGAGATTCTACCAGTTTCTTTCTTGGCCACCGACATATGTAGCATATGTCTCTATCACATACAGGACAATTATTTGCTCACACATCTGCTCCCTTACTAGACTGTGAATTTAAAAATTCATTTTTGCAACCTCGTACCTGCCTGGAACATAATGAACGTACGGTAAATATTTGCCAAAAAAAAGTGGCCGGGCCAGGATTCTAAGCCCAGTTCATCTGTCAGTGTGACGCTCTCTCTACCACATGACCCTGTCTCACTCATGCACTCATTCATTCATTCATTCATTCATTCATTCGAAAAGCAGTTACCCAACAACGGCCATGTGCCTGGCTCTGTGCAAAACATCACAAAGACAAGGACAAATAAGACCATCTCTGGCCTTGCAGCAACTCAGTCTAGGGGAATGAGGTGCAAGGCTGAGGAGCACAGGAAATAAACACCTCCCATACACACCATCAAAGACTTTCTCGTGACTGTCTCCTTGAGCCAAACTCCCTCCCACCCAAAGCCCTATATAACCAACCAGCATTTACTGAGTACCTGCTATGCGCCAATGCGCTCGAATCAGCCGTGGTTTGGAGGAGAGAGAGCAGGATGAGCAGACAATGGAACCAGGAATTACCGGACAGGGGCCCAGGGACACTGAGACTGTTTGTATCTCACCTCTGATGGGATAAAGCAGTCTCATGGGGCCCGGCTTTACACTCATACCCACTTCCTACCTTAGCTCGCGCGAGCCTTGGGGTTGCAGGTGGGCAGAAATTGTTACTCGCATTTTCGAGATGAGGAAATTGAAGCTCAGAAAGGGAAGAGCAGGGCGCCTGGGCGGCTCAGTGGTTAAGCATCTGCCTTCAGATCCCACGGTCCTGGGATCAAGCCCCGCAGCGGGCTCCCTGCTCAGTGGGGAGCCTGCTTCTCCCTCTATCCTTCCCCTCTTCTCATGATCTCTCGCTCTCTCACTCTCTCTCTCAAATAAATAAATAATAAAATCTTTTTTAAAAGAAGAAGGAGAAAAGCCCGGGATTAGAAGGAGGAACCCAGGCTCTAGAGCTCACCTGTGACGCTAACAAATCTACATCTCCATTGGCACACTCCCACCCTCCCACCCCACCTCGCCAAGAGTCGGTTTTCCTTCCCCATGACGACCTCTTCTTCAGCCTGACAGCCACAGTTTTAGGTGGAGGCAAGCAGGCTTGGATGTCTCTGGATGGCCCGGTGATGCTAATGAGGACCCAGGAACCAAGCAAAATCAGAAAAATGACCTCACCACCAGAGGCCGGGGTGCATTGAACAGGCTAATTGCAAGCATTAGGCTAATTAAAAGCAAATTGGCCCCTGCAAGTATAGACTCAGGTTTTCAGGTAATGATGAGCCAGACGGGGGGGGACATGGTGATGTCAGAGCTAAGGAGGGCCTCACCTCCTCCGTGGAGGGGGATCCTAGGCCCTGCAAGGGTAAAGCCTGAGCATCCATGAATGTTTATTAGATCTGCACTGAGGTGCCCAGCCTTATTTCCTGAATTCACACAGTCAGGACCAACCCTTAAGAGAGACTAAATAAATGGGGGAGGAGGATTTGACGGTCACCCTAAATACCATCAACCCTAAACACATTTCTTACCAACCAAGGAGTTCCTCCTTGTCACATCTCTCCAGGGTGTTGCCCTGTTCCTGGGAGCCCTCTCTGCGCTGCCCAAAGTAGCGCTAGTTGATCTGTATAACTAATTCTGGGCTTGGTTCTGGTCTGATCTTTGAGTTAAAGCACTGCCTTCTGAGATACATTGTTTGAATGCACGCATCTAACAATAACTGACATTTGGATAATTATCAGGCAGTTTACAAAGCACTTCCATATGTGTGTGTATATATATATATGATAACATACACGCATATACACATCCATATGTATATATATGATAATATATATGTATATACGTATCCATATGTATATATATGGCTATACATATATAACATATATATATATTACTCTCCTAGCGATCAACTAGTTAAGTGGCTAGTGATACTAACCCCATTTTTCAAAACAGGAAACAAAAGCGCAAAGAGATTAAGGGACTTGCTACAAATCACACAGCTGCTAATTTGGATCAGGGTTTGAATCTATGTCTTCAAGTTCCAGATAGGCCTTCTTCCCACAACCCGGGAGGGCAGCGTACCCACTCTCTCTTATTATTAACTCTCACCCCAGATTTAGTTTATCAGATCAACTAGCGCTACTTTGGGCAGCACAGAGAGGGCTCCCAGGAACAGGGCACACTCTGGAGAGATGTGACAAGGAGGGGGCTCCAGGGCAGAGTCCTGTGCACAGAAGACACATGAAGAGCCAAATCCCCTTCAGCCAGGCACCTGCCAGAAGTCCCCAGAAGTGTGACATTCCAGGGGATCATGTTCTGTACTGGTGGGACCGCACTGCACGCATGAGGCTCCAGGAAAGCCTGAGAAAGGAATTGGGGCTGTTGGAGGAATAGGGGCATTTAGCCCAGGACAAGGAGACCTGGGGGGCTTGGGGGGGAGGAAGATCTTAACACTGTCTTCAGATCTCTGTGTTTCTCACACACACCAACAACAGTAAGATAATAAGAGCAAACGCACATGTCCATCTGCTGGGCGTGATTCTACCTGCTCTATAGATGAGACCTCGCCTATCTCCACAAGAGGGGCATGAAATAGGTAACTTCATTGTCTTCATCTTACAAGTGGAGAAACTGAGGCACAGAGAGAGTTAAGTCACTATCAAGGTCGTATCACTGGTAGGTGATAGAGCCTAGATTCAACCCGAATTCCACCCCCCTCCACCCCCCACCCCCAACCCCTGTCACTGCCATCTTGACGACTGCACTAAACCTTAAATCTCACTCCTAATCAAACAAACACGTTACAACAATGAAGCGATGGATGAAAGCAATGACAATGTTATAATGTTCAATGCTTGCATAAGAAAACGTGTTCTTTTGAACACAACTGCCAGGAATGTAAATTAGTAATTTCCAACGAAGAATTCGGCAAAATATGGCAAAATACTTTAAAACACAGCAATTCCTCTTGGTGAGAATGCAAACTGGGGCAGCCACTCTGGAAAACAGTATGGAAGTTCCTCAAAAAGTTATAAATAGAGCTACCCAACCATCCAGCAATCGCACTAGTGGGTATTTACCTAAAAGAATACAAAAATACTAATTGAAAGGGATACATGCACTCCTATGTTTAAAGCAGCATTCTGTACAGTAGCCAAGATATGGAAGCAGCCCAAGTGCCCATCCATAGATGAATGAATGGATAAAGAAGAGGTGGTGTGTATATATAATGGAATATTACTCAGCCACAAGAAAGAATGAAGTCTTGCCATTTGTAAGGACATGGACGGAGCTAGAGAGTATAATGCTAATGAAATAAGTCAGTCAGAGAAAGACAAATACCATATGATCTCACTTGTATGTGGAATTTAAGAAACAAAACAAACGAGCAAAGGGGGGGGAACAGAGAGAGAGAGAGAGAGAGAGAGAGAGAGAGAGACAAACCAAGAAACAGATTCTTAACTATAGAGAACAAACGGATGGTTACCAGAGGGGAGGTGGGTGGGGGATGGGGGAAACAGGTGGGGGGCATTAAGGAGGGCACTTGTGACGAGCACCAGGAGATTAAAATAAAAACTTCCAAAAAAATAAAATAAAAAAACACAGCAATTCCATTTCTAGAAATGTAACCTAAGGGAAAAAAATCATTGATATGTGCAAAGATTCAGATAGTTATATGTTCATTGCAGCATTGCTTATAAAAGCAAAAAACTGGAAACACCTAGTTTAACAAGGGGGTCAATTAAATAAATAGAATAGATATATAACGAAACGCTAGGAAGCCACTTATGTAAGTGACAAAGATATACAGGGTCCAGAATTTTAATAGTACATATGTGTATTGTGATAATATAGTTACATGTCCATGCACGGATTCATAAAAATATGTATGTATCAACATGGTAAAATTATATACCAAACCTCTGAGACAATTATGGGCAATTTTAATCTTTTCTCTATCTGTTTTTCAGTTTTTTTAAATGGCTATGTATTGTTTTTCAACTCAGATTCGTAATTTTTTTAACGTATATACTCTATTGCATTAAATCTATGTCTTGGGATTTATCCTAAGGAAAGAATCCAAAACACAGAAAAGGCATTATGCACACAAATGTTCATGTTGTGTTATTTGTAAAAGGAAAATAAGGGTAACAACCTAAACGTCCCAATACAAAACTGGTTACATAAAATACATCACATCCACACATTATTATATGCTATTTTAATATGAAGAAAACCATCTTTATCACCACGGGAAAGAGAGCTGACTGTTTTGTGCTGCTTCAAAGAATCAGAACCAAAGGGCAGGCCTTAGAAGTGGGCGGATTTTGATTCCATATAGAAGAATGTTCTAACCATGGAGCAGGCTGCCTGGTGAGGTAATGAGCTCCCCGTCGCCGGAGGCTGGGGCTCCCAGCAGGGAGGGAACAGAGGGCTCCTCTGGGCTTGGAGGGAGGCTGGCCCAGACAGTCTCTGGGGGGCATCGGGAGGTGTGGGTGCTGAGCAGGAGCCCACCTGGACCGATCGACCGCCAAGGGAAGGACCCCACTCAGCCTGCCTCGAGGCCTCTCCGTCTCTGTTCCACATTTATTTCTAAATGTTTCCCAACCAAACCGTTCTTTCCTCTCTAACTGTTGTTTCTTTTTTTAAGTGCTTGGAGACTGGCCTGCTAAAGTCGTCTCACTAATAACGCACTGGCTCCCAGACCACCTCAGCCCAGAGCTCAATCCACTGCGCCAAACCTCTGGCAGCCAGAACCCCCCGCCCCCGCTGCTCAGCAAGCTGTCCCTGACGCCCAGCGGCAGTCCTCTTCCTCCTGACCCTCCCCTGGGGGACCCACGTGGATCAGGCCCCTGCCAGGTGCCAAGCTCGGTGCCAGTGTCTTCGGGGAACCTCGCTCCAGGCCAGCAAGGGGAGCACTGAGGACCAGGACCACGCTTCTTCATGCTGGCCTGGGCCCCCTCTCAGCTCAGCTCCCTCTTCCGCGCCCTGAGGCCACAGGCCGGGCCTGGACAGGCCACGATGTCAGCCTGGGAGCCAGGGCTGGCTGCCCCGCTTGCTGACTTCCTCTGTCATTACTTCATTTACACCAAGCAGGAAGAATCCGACTCAGTAATCTAGGCAGACACGTTAAAAGTAATTATCCGTGCAATGCGTCCTGCACCGTCACCTTCCTGTGAAGATGGGGAAAAAGCTGAACCCGGCAAAAAAAATAAAAAAAAAAAGCCCCCATTGTCTCGAGCCTGTGCAGCGCCCGCCAGGATTAATTACACACCAGTGCTAACACAGTTGTCACCTCGCCACTGATTGGAAAACCAAGGACTTTTCATAATTCATATCTGCAGCCCAGCACTCTGCGCCCTTGTGAGCAGATACAGAGCCACCTGTTTTCGGTAAGGGAGCCCAGCAGCGGGGCCAGGAGGCCTGCCCCGGCCCCTCCAGCCGCCCCCACCGGGAGACGGCTCCCAGCCTCGGGCCACTACCCTGTCCTTCCAGGAGCCAGAGCCTGCTGTGCCTGTATGGGACCTCCTTCCCACCTCCTCTCCACCACCGGGATCTGCTCATCTCCTGCCCGAGCTGAAATGCAGCTGCGCCGAGGTGGAAGGCCACAGAAAGCCTCCCCGGCTCTGGGCTCCCCCAGAGGGGCCTGGAAGCCAGGATTTGGGGGGGGGGCTTTGTAAGGCTGGTGCCTACGATCTGGACAAGGCCATCTGGACAGCCAGCTCAGGCCGACACATGCCCACAGGGCTCCCCCCCCCCAGGCATTCAGGCGCCCCCCCCCCCCCAGGGAGCAAGCCACCCAAACCACCAGATTGAGGGCAAGGGGTCTATAGGGGTAGGGGAAGAACTGCAAGCTCAGAAGACCCTCTCTGGCTCAGGCTCTGACTCCAACTCCATCCCCTCCCACCACCTCCCCCTTTCTGCAGCCCTCCCCACCCCTGCACCCTAGGGCTAGCTCCCTCTGTCCTGCCTCTCCCATCTCTGGCCTTCCCAGGCTCCAGCCCCCTCTCTTCCCTTCTCGGGCTGGCCTGTGGTCACAAAGACCCTCTCTCTAGCCTCTTCTCTCTTCTCCCTCTGCCTTCCTATCTAACCCCCTCCCTACCCCCCCACCACCACTCCCCTCTGCCAACTCCCCCACCTTGCTGCTTTGCCCAGAACCTCACACAATAAGCCTGAGGCTCTGCTAGTGGCAGCCTGACCCCACCATTATGAACCCATCCCCTCGGGCCCCCAGGCCCACGTACCAGGCCTCAGCTCCTCAGGTGCCGCCCATTAAATCTGAGATCCCAGAGATCAGCTGCCCCTAGGAATTCAGGAGCCTCAGTGGCCCTGGGCCCCAACCTCAGCCCCATGAAATACACATGCCGTGACCCCTCACCACATTGAGGGAGGTGAGTCCCTGGGGCTGATTCGAGCCTGACTCCTGGACCCCCCTCCATCTCTGCTTCCTGCTGGCCTTCAACTCACTTCTGGCAAGATTAGAGGCAGGGTGGGGCTGGCCTCTTTGCTCTAGCCAGGCTGGGGGGGCCCCAGCTAGACCCTAGGAGGCTGGGCAGCCCCAAAGCTGGCCTCACCCAAGAGATGCAATTCAAATGTAATAAATTCCAACAACATCAGCCCTTACCGGGGATTCTAGAGGCAGGGGTGGGGGCACAGAGCGGGTTATAATTAGCATTCTCAGCATCGATGATCCCCAAGTAAGGCTGCCAAGAATGAGGGATGGGGAAGGCAGTGGCCCCGCAGTGTCAGCAGCCCGGACTCACGCGGCTGCCAGGCCGACCAGAGAGAGCACAGCCTTCCTCCTCCCGCCTCCTCTGTACGATGCATCAGGACAGACTCACCGGCTTCAGAGGTGTGAGCCCCGCGGTGGAACGCTAGAACTCTCCGCGCCCCGAAGCACCCCTCCCCCAGCTCCGGCCAGCTGGGGTCCTCCTCCCCCGCCCCTCAGGGCCCCCTTCTGAAGAGCGGGGCTCTGGATCTGATCCGGTCTAATCAGTCATCTCTCCGGCTGGCAGATCCCCGGCGCGGGGAGAGGATGCTGTTGTGGTAACCGCAGGATCCAGCATCTTTCCCAGGCAGAAGCAGCTGGGCATGCTCCATGGGCTCCCGCGGGGATTTCAGGGCCACGTGACTCTCCCTCCCCAAGCTGTCACTTAGGATCAGGAGTAAATAGTCCCTGGAAAGGTTTAACTCCATCCACACCGGCGACAAGCTGCTAACCACCCATGCTTCCCACCCAGGAGAGGATGGAGTACTTGGGCACAGCCTTCCTGGCCTTCCACCACCAGGAAGAGCTGCCCCCCCCCCACAAAGGGGATCTGGGGCCACCTTCCTCCATGTAAGCTGCAGTTTGCTGTTCTCCCACTAGAGTGCAGGGAACCAGAAGGTGCCCAGGGGCCTGGCATCATGGGGGCTCAGCACACCTGCCTGGGGGCGCCTTTAGTCTCTGCGGCTCTCCACCCAAGAGACGGGCACGTCTCTGGGTGTCAGGAGGGCTTGGCAGGGGCCCTAGCACCTTCACACCCCCTCCCCCAGCACAAGGAACTGCAAAAAATAATGTGTGCAGCTGGTTGGAACCCATGACAAGGTGCTAGGACTTCCTAGGTCTCCAGCCCAAATTCGTCTCCAGTGACCTTGGGCAAGGATATGCCCGCTGAGCCAGGGGGTATCTGTGTTTGTTCAGAGGCAGAAGGGAGGGCTTCGGACAATAGGATTGTAGCCCCATCTTAAGAGATCTCTCTCTCAATCTCTATCTCTCTTTCTCTGGCTCGGTTTCCTTCTCTTGACATTTCTGTGGATGCTGGAACAATAACAGATTCTCTGTGACAATGGGTAAGTGCAAAGGGAAGGCTGAGTTTCATAACCAAGATCAGAAAGATGGAAAGAAGATGGAATATTCCCACCTGAACTTCCGGGCAGGCTCGTGGGGTCTCAGTCCCATCTGCTCCTGAGACCCAGAAGTCATAGAGCAAACCAGAGGAGCTCCGGGGGTCACTTCTGAATACAGAAATCGTTCAAGCAGCAGGAGCTAGATGAAGGGCTCACCCACCCGACTATTATATCTTTTTTGAATATTTATTATTACAACAACTTGATTTCAAAAATGAAGCTTCTTTTCACTCCAATGCACTATTTATCTTTCTCTGTGGGTCTCTTTCAGTGTGATCTGAGTATAAGCATCATTTAACCAACGGAAGTCTTTTTCTTTAAAAAGAAAGGAGCACAAGCTTCCTTTCCAGGGTCCGGGAAGAACGCTGTTAGTGGGGAGGGGGGGTCATTACAGGGATCTGATCCACACCCCAGTCCCACACACTCCAGAGAGAGCTCCCACAAGGCCTGCCCTTCCAACCCCAGAGTAGGCCAGGCCAGAGCCGAGAATCTCAGGTTGGAGCAGAATGCACCTGCCTGCAGCTCTGGAGGGGACGGAAATCCCTAAGTTCCTGCCCCACCACTCCCCCAGCCCAGCTGAGATGCTGAGTTTCTCGGCTGTGAGAAAGGCACTCAGCTGAAGGGGCAGAGAAATCCTGGGTACAGGCCTCGTGCCAGGCAGGACCGATTAAGCCCAACCCACCCGCCCTGGCTCTCCAGGACTTGGCAAGCCTGCCCACGGCAGGCAGGGGGAGAGCCGGCTTCCAGCCAAACAAAGATGAGGGGCTCTGGGGGCGTCTCTGGCCTTGAGGAGCCAATGGAGCAAAGCAGGGCTGGCACCAGAGATTACAGCATCCGGGGGGAGACAGGCAGGGTAGGGAAGGGAATGAGGACCCCAGTCCCCAACCCCCACAATCCTTAGGCAGCTGAAAAAGGCAGGAGACGGACAGAAGGGCCTGCTGGGAGGGTTTCCTCTCTGGCAGACAGAGGGCAAGGGCTGCAGACAGATCCTCTGAGCTGGCCCTGCGGATGCCTCTGGGCTACCTGGGCAGCCCTGGGGGCATGAGAGACCAGAGGGAGGGCTGCTGTTGGAGCAGGGCCTTCGTTTTGGGGAGCAGGGCCTTCGTTTTGGGGAGCAGGGTAAGGTAGACATTGCAGCAAAAGGGTCTTAAGAGTCCCAGCAAGGCTGGGTGAAGAGAAGCAGAGAAAAGAAACTTCCTTCACCAAACCTACATTCTCTCTCTTGCAAGCCCAGCAGTGGAGAAGCAAGACTCTTGTGACACTCAGGTGGAGAGGGCGTGAGGAGGAGGCACGAGGGAAGAAAGCGCCCTTAGAATCCATGCCCCCGGGGCTCAAAGGGGAAAGTCCAAAACTCTGGGTCACTACCAGTCTCTAAACCCCCGGGGCCTCCCTGCCTTTTGAATGTCATCACAGTCCAGGCGGCCGTGAAACTGATGGGCTTGTTGCCCCTCAGACATGTGTCACCCATGCCTCACCCCGGCCATGTCCACACGGGCCCCCCTCCCCTCTCTGTCAGAGTGAACCAACTGGGGAGAGAAAAGGGAGCCCCCTGTGGTGAGCTGTCTTTGAGGGCCTACTGAGTTCCAACCCCAGCTCTGCCCCTTACCAACCGAGCGACTTGGAACAAGTTATTTGGCTGTTGGGCCTCAGTTTATTGCATCTGCAAAATGGGGTTTCCCTCCCCTGAGCCGCCTTCCTCGGAGACAGAATTGGCAAACTCTGCAGCCGGCTGCTTTCGCAGGAAGTGGGGGAGAAGCCAGGGGCCAGAGAAAATCAGGAATGGGTGCAACGTACCCAGATCTCTAAGCGTCTGAAAGAAGTCTACCAGACCCACAGTGGATGAGATGTGGCCGAGGATGGTGGAGATGGCCCTGGAGCGGCTGTGGGTCAGGAAGGCTTCAAGGCCTTCCTGGGGCCGATCCTGTGTGCTTTGGCGCCCTCTACTGGATCGATGTGGTACACGCACACAGGCTTGCCGGGGTTTCCCCCACATTTTAACCCGGCTTTTTCTCTTCTCTCTGCACCACCCACCTGTAAAAGACACCCTCAAAACCGCATCACGCTTGAGCCATGACACCGTGGGTACCACGAGAATTACCTCCCAAACACCGTGAGGGGCAGGCCTTACTGACACACAGTGATCATATTCGTCTGATCCTGGGCAAGTGTCAGCGCTGGCTCATTGAAATTTGAGAAGGGAAAAGAAATAGCTTCTCCAGTTGTCTGTGTACCTGACTTTTATTGTTAGCTCTCGGAATCCACATCCGGGGTCGTCAGAGTTTCTAACTCACCTACCAACCCAATGTCACAAACCTTTGTAGGGAATGGATCATGCAGGGAACTGTGAAAATGAAGGGGCGAATCCGTCCTTCCTCCCTCCCTCCCTCCCTCCCCCCCTTCCTTCCCTCCCCCCCCCCCTCCTCCCTCAGGCAGTCAGGGTTTCTGGAAACCCCCCCCCCCACTCTAAGCACGGCACCAAGGCAGCTGTGGTGTTAAGCTGGGCACCCAGGCTGCGAAATCAGGCAAACATGGGGCTGAATCCCAGCTTCGCTTCCTACAAGCTTCATGACACTGAACACATTTTTTCACTCAGTTTTAAATCTCAGTTTTAAGTCTCAGTTTTCTCCTGCCTTGTTAAAACAGTCAGGGATGATAGCAGCTCCCTCATAATGCTGTGGTGGGGACCGAATGAGACCATGTAGTGAAGCTCAGCTCTCGGAGAGGCCCCTGCCGCTCCGGACGCATGGGGAGGCCACCGAGTCTGGGAACAGACGTGAAAGCATAATAGCTTGTGACATTTCGTGGCAATACGTCATGAAATGATATTGTCTATGTTTCCAGACTTTACGGCCACCCTATGTCTCCCCTGCCCTGGATGAGTTTTCAATCTAGACCCCTGGTTCTCCAACTGGAGTGCCTGGACCAGCCGCACCAACACCCGCCGGGGGACCTGCCACAAATGCGCATTCTCAGACCTTCTGAACCAGAAACTGCAGGGATGGGGCCAAACGATCTGTTTTAACAAGCCCTCCAGGTGATTTCGGTGCACCCTCAAGTCTGTGAACCACCAATCTAGGGAAAATGACACACATGTAAACAATCACAATACAGGTGGGCTTCCCTGAAGGCGTGATGTCATGGGCAGAGTTTTAAAGGAAAAGCAAGTGTTCACAGGTGGACACAAGCCCGGTGAGAGCAGAGATCAGCACTTGCAAAGGCTGGGAGGCACAGAAGGGAGGTGTGTGTTGAGGGAACCACAAATGATCCGGTCTGGCAAACTGGGGAGTATGGGAGGTGAAGCTAGAGAAAGAAGGCAGGAAGCCAGATTATGAAGCCCTTTCAAGTGCCTGAGTAAGGAATTCAGATTTTTTTCCTATAACTGATGGGAAGCAGGAAAGGTTTTTAATGCGGGATGATGTGACGAAATTTGCATTGTAGAGAACAAGCATTCTGGCAGCAGTCTGGCCTGGAGGCAGGGAGATCAGTTGGGAAGCCGCTAGAATGATCCAGATGAGAACCCATGTGGGAAGGAACTCAGGCTGCGGCCATGGGGTGAGATATTTCAGAGGAGAACCAACACGCAATGGGGCGTGAGCCTGTTTCTGAGGGTTCTGCTCTGGTGGCGCTTCTGTGAAAGATGGAATCGGTGTTGGCGAGGAAAAGGGGACGAGTTCAGGACCGGGCACATGGAGCCAGGGCAGCTCAGGATGCTCCGGGCTGGCAGCTGCAGCAGGAGTTAGCCATGCCTCTGTTGTTTATCCCCCAACATCTCCCATTCATTTATTCCAGCAAACACCTTAGATTCCTATCATGTGCCGGCAAGGTTCTAGGACATGGTGGAACATGAAATAGCCAGAATCTGCTCTCAGGACTGACGTGGCAGTGGGGGGACACCAGCAATAAATAGGCAAACACAGAAACAGCAAACTTCTGGCTCCCTGGCAGGTGGTATGAAGAAAAGTAAGAGGGTCTGGGGGCGCCCGGCTGGCTCGGTGGGGCATGAGACTCTTGATCTCGAGGTTGTGTGTTTGAGCTCCACACTGGGCATGGAATTTACTTTAAAAAAAAAAAAAAAGTAAGAGGGGCTAGGGAGGAGCAGAGTGGGGCAGGGAATGGGGTATCAGGAGGGGTCACTCTGACAAGGTAACACTTGAGCTAAATGATACATAGGTGCCAGATACACAAAAACAGGAGGAAAGTGCTCCCAGGCAGAAGGAACAGCACATGCAAAGGTCCTGAGGTAAGAATGAATTTGGCACAATGGAGGGAAAGAAAGATGAAAATCGCCAGAGCTGGCCAGTTATGGAAGATGAGGTCAGAGAGGGTCAGGGCTAGGCTACAGCAGGTGGTATGTGTTCAGGGCCAGAGGAGAGGAGGTAATACAGGCGAAAGTACCTGGTCTCACGCACCAGATGTACATAAGGAGTACGCAGATGGTATCACCGAGGAGAAAAGAGGAAATAAATCTTAACTGCAGCAAGGATTTCGGTTCAATTTCAGGGAAAGCTCAGGCCATAGGAGTCATGTCATATCTGAACAATCTCCAAAGCAGAGAATTTGTCCATTGTGTTTAACAGGGGCGCCTGGGTGGCTCAATTGGTTAAGTGTCTGTCTTGGGCGAGTCCCGCATCGGGCTCCCTGCTCAGTGGGGAGCCTGCGTCTCCTTCTCCCTCTGTCCCTCCCTCTGCTTGTGCTCTCTCTCTCTTTCTGTCAAATAAAGAAATAAAATCTTAAAACAAAACAAAACAAAAAAAGAATATGGTTAACAGCCAAGCTGGCGTAAGTGCCGGCTGGTCTCAAGGCAGGGGATGGAAGGATGAGCTCTCCTGACGGAGGAATGAAGATCTGGAAGGAGAGCAGGAGGGGAAAGAGGTGAGGAGGGCCCTCCGTCCCTGGCTGGGCCAGGGATGCCTCTGGCGGTGCCCGCGCCCCCGCTGTCTGCAGAGCCACGCTCTCCCAGCGCGCAGACTCCGAGGCAGACCAGGCACGGGCCCGTGCACGCCGGGCCTCGCCCGTGGGAACTAAGCCAGGACCCAGCCTGCCTGGGAGACGGAGAGACCCGGGCCGATGCCGAGGGAAATGAGTCCGGTCGGGTGGACGTGGACCACCCCAGCCCAAAGAGTTACCTTCTGCTTCGGGACACCTTCCCCAGGTGCGCAGTCAGCTGCTGAGAGCACCAGCTACCCTGGCCCCGGGAGCGGCGTGACCAAGCCCCAGAGAAAAGCAGAGCACCGCACACACCCCTGCCACCTCCAGGGTCACACGTGCCCCAGCCAGGGGAGCAGGAGAGAAGAGGTGGGCCTGGCCACCTCCCGGCCCGCCTGTCTGCACCCTCGCTCACACCTTCCCTCCACCTGGCTCCGCTTCCAGCCCCTTTGGGCATCCTGGTGCTCGGGCTCCTTCCTCTGAGCCTTTGTCCCACGTGGGTCTAAAGCAGCCTCTTTCCTTTATTTGCTGAGTTATTCCCCCCGTTTCAACTCAGCCCGACCCGACCCTCACCCACTCCAACCCGGCAAACTTCCCATGACCGACACTGGCTCTCCCAGACCAGCAGAAACACACACCCAGCGTTCTCTGCCACGTTCAGAAGGCTTGAGGCCTCCTGGCCAGTCACAGACCCCCACCCCCACCCCCGCAAGGCCTTCAGTGCCCAAGCAGACCCTCTAAGCACCTCCCCTCCCAAGCAGCCACCCAGGACAAGGATAACAGCAGACCCAACAGTCAGACCAGAAAGAAACCGCATCTTACTCACTTGATGAAATACACAGCTCCTTCCTGGGTAGAATCCATCTCCCAGCCCTTGGGCAATCCTGTGAAGAAGCAAAATCACATAATGACTCTCTTCTCAGCCCCACAAACCCTATTTGCACGCAGGAGGGATGGGGCAGGGAGAACTAGGAAAAATTCACAGACAAGCCAACAGTGCTCAAGCCAACCATGTCATCTTTTTGGTCCATTATTTCTATCCATCTGATTTCAGCAAATAATAAGAGCGACGGCAGTGAATGGGACGCCTCCTGTCTGTGAGCAGCGAGGTCACCAAGTGGATCATTGCCTTCCACGGTTTGCTCATTCATTGGACAAGCTTTTCTTGAGCATCTCCTCTGGGCCAGGCCCTGCGCCAGCCCCGGGGATACAGCAGTGAACACACAGATGCTTGCCCGGGCAGGGCGCTCAGGGTCATCCCACAGCCCCCTCCCCTCACATCACAGAAGCACAAGGGGTAGCCAACGGCGGGTCACTTGCCCCAGGCCGCACCGGGGATCAGACCAGGACTCAAGCCTGCAAAACCCAGCCCAAATTATCACCTCTAGCTTCTGCTGCTTCCAGACAAGATGCTGAGGACTTAGGAAATCAGTCCAGGGGCGCCTGGGTGGCTCAGTTGGTTGAGCGACTGCCTTCAGCTCAGGTCATGATCCTGGAGTCTCGGGATCGAGTCCCGCATCGGGCTCCCTGCTCAGCGAGGAGCCTGCTTCTCCCTCTAACCCTCCCCCCTCTCATGTACTCTCTCTCTCTCTCTCTCATTCTCACTCTCTCAACATAAATAAATAAATCTTAAAAAAAAAAAAAAAGGAAATCCGTCCAGGGAAAATGGAGAGACTAAAAAAAAATTTTTTTTAATTGACATGACACATGACATTATATATTAGTCTCAGGTGTACAGGGTAATGATTTGTTATTTGGATACATTGAGAAATGATCACCACAAGGCTAGTTACCATCCATCACCATACATAGGGACAATTTTTTTTCTTGTGATGAGCACTTTTAGGATTTAGTCTTTTGGCAACTTTCCAGTACGTGCCTTCCCTATTATTGACTATAGTCACCGTGCTGTTCATTATATATCTATTTATTTTATAATTGGAAGTTTGTACCTCTTGACCTCCTCCACCCATTTGGCTCCCCATCAGCTCCCCTCTCCTCAAGTAACCACCATTCGGCTCCATTATCGATGAGTTTGGTTGGGTTTGTTCATTTGCTTTGCTGTTTAGATTCCACACAAACGTGAAATCACACGGTATTTGTCTTTCTTGTTTCACTTAGCACAGTTTTCTCAAGGTCCATCCTTGCCGTCATGAATGGCAAGATTTCACTCTTTTTTATGGCTGAGTAGTATTCTATCATATATATCTACCACATCTTTACCCATTCATCCATCAACGGACACCCGGGTTGTTTCCATGTCATGACTATTGTCAATAATGCTACAACGAACAGGGGTGCATATATCTCTTTGAAGTAGTGTTTTTGCTGTCTTTGAATAAATACCTAGCAGGGGAATTGCTGGGTCATAGGGCAGTTCTGTTTTATTTTCTGAGGAGCCTCCACACTGTTCTCCACAGTGGCTGTCCCAGTTTGCATTCCCACCAACAGTGCAAGGGAGTTCCTCTTTCTGCACCTCCTCGCCAACCCTTGTTATTTCTAGTCTTTTTGATAAGAGCTGTTCTATGAGCTGTGCTGTAATATATCATTTGGTTTTTTTTTTTTAAGATTTTATTTATTTATTTTGACAGAGAGAGAGAGACAGCGAGAGAGGGAACACAAGCAGGGTGAGTGGGAGAGGGAGAAGCAGACTCCCCGCTGAGCAGAGAGCCCGACGTGGGGCTCGATCCCAGGACCCCGGGATCACGACCTGAGCTGAAGGCAGGCGCTTAAAGACTGAGCCGCCCAGGCGCCCCATATCATTTGGTTTTGACCGCACTTTTTTTTTTTTTTAGTGATGTTAAGCATCTTTTTTCATGTGCCTATTGGCCACCTATATGTCTTCTTTGGAAAGATGTCTATTCAGGTCTTCTGCCCCCTTTTTGATCAGATAGTTTTTTATTTTGGGTTTTTTGTTTGTTTGCTTTTGGGGTGTTTTTTTGTTTTTTGTTTTTGCTATTGAGCTGTAGGCGTTCTTTATATATTTGGATAGGAACCCCTTGTCAGATATATGATTTGCAAATATTTTCTCCCATTCTGTAGGTTGCCTTTTCATTTTGTTGATGGTTTCTTTTGCTGTGCAGAAACTTTTTAGTTTGATGCAGTCCCACTTGTTTATTTTTGCTTTTGTTGCCCTTGCTTTTAGAGTCAGCCCCAAAAATTCATCACTGAGACCAATGTCAAGGAGTTTATTGCCTGTGTTTTCTTCTAGGAGTTTTATGCTTTCAGGTCTTACATTCAAATCTTTAATCCATTTTGAGTTAATTTTTGTGTATGACGTACAATAGTGGTCTAGTTTCATTCTTTTGCATGTAGCTGTCCAATTTTCCCAACACCATTTAAAGAGACTGTCCTTTCTCCACCGCATATTCTTGCCTCATTTGTCATAAATTAATTGATCATATATGCTTAGGTTTATTTCTGGGAGTCCTTGAAATAAACACCAATTGATCATGGTAAACGGTCCTATTAATGTATCGAATTCAGTTTGCTAATATTTTGTTGAGAATTTTTACATATATATTCATCAGGAATATTGGCCTGTCATTTTCATTTTTCACGGCATCTTTGTCTGGATTTGTTATCAGGGTAATGTTGGCCTTGTAAAATGAATTTGGAAGCAATCCCTCCTCTTCAATTTCTTGGAAGAGTTTGAGAAAGATAGGTATTAAATCTTTGAATGTTTGGTAGAATTTACCAATGAAGCCATCTGGTCCTGGGTTTTTGTTGGGAGGTTTTTGATTACTGATTTAATCTTCTTACTAGTAATCACTGTATTCACATTTACTATTTCTTCCGTGATTCAGTCTTAGAAGATGGCGCGTCTGTAGGAATTTAGCCATTCCTTCCAGGTTGTGTAATTTGTTAGCATATAATTGTTCATTGTAGTGTCTTATGATCCTTTGTATTTCTGTGGTGTCAGTTGTAACTTCTCTTTTATTTCTGATTTTATTTATTTGAGCCTTCTTTTTCTTGGTGAGTCCAGCTAAAGGTCTATCCATGTTGTTTATCTTCTCAAAGAACCAGCTCTGAGTTCATCTTTTCTGTTGTCTTTCCAGTCTCCATCTCATTGATTTCCACTCTGAGCTTTGTTATTTCCTTCCCTTCTGCTCACTTTGGGCTTCATTTGTTATTCTTTTTTCAGTTCCTTTAGGTGTAAAGTTGGATTGGTTATTTGAGATTTTCTTGTTTCTTGAGGTAGGTCCATATTGCTATGAACTTTCCTCTTGGAGCTGTTTTTGCTGCACCCCATAGATTTTGGTATGTCGTATTTCTGTTTTCATTTGTCTCAAGGTATTTTTTTCATTTCTCTTTTGATTTCTTTGTTGACTTCTTGGTTGGTTGGTAACACATTGTTTAGTCTCCAAATATTTATGATTTTTCTGGCGTTCTTCTTGTAACTGATTTTTAGTTTCATACCATTGTGGTCAGAAAAGATGTTGATATTATTTCAATCTTCTTAAATGTACTGAGACTTGTTTTGTGTCTTAACATATGATCACCCCTGGAGAGTGTTCCATGTGCACTTGAAAAGAGTGTGTATCCTGCTGGTTTGAGGTGGAACATTGGGTATATATCTATCAAGTTCATTTGGCCTAATTTAAGTCCTACGTTTCCTTATTGAGTTTCTGTCTGATTGATCTATAAAAACATTTTTTAATAGCACCCCTGAAAAAAATTATCCATGGAAATGCTCAGAGTGGAGAATTGCAGACTCACAGAGTGAGCAAGACCTGAACAGCTGAGGAAGCTGACCACAGCTCAGAGGTGCCCGGGCAATCCCTACAGGCGGAGGCAGCCCCTGCTGGGCAGCTCCAGAGAGGCTGAGCACCTCTGTCTCCGAAGAGTGCTCTGTTGGGTACCATTTTGTCCTACCCATCCTCCCCCCGCAAAAAATCCTGCCTCCCTGGCAAACAGGATTCCTCCACCCCGAAGCAGACGGGAAGTCTTCTGAGAAACGCAAGGGAGACCCCTGTCAGAGGTGGGGACAGGCAGGGCACTGGTAGAGATCATTGCTTTCGGGCGTGCAAGAGCCCTGCGGCTGATATAATGCAAAACAGGTGTGGCTTCTCTTGACAATCACTGCTACCTTTCTGATCAAGCTGAATATCTGCCTTGTATGTGAGGTTTTATAAAACACGGCTGAATCTTTCCCACCTTATCATCAGCTGCCTCAGGGCACAAGCTGCTACAGAGCAGAGCCTGGGTTCTATAGAGTGGTGGGTGCAGTTGCTAGCATTCATTTTACTCACCCCTATTTCCATGTTGCTGTTGATAGTGACGCTACTCTTCAGTGCAGCAGGAAAGCCAACGAGCCCAGCTCCCCTCTCAGGACCTGGTCCATAGAAATTGTAACACCAGCTGCCACTTAATGCGTCCTTCCTCTAAGCTACACATTTTACCACTGTTAGCACATTTAATTTGCACAACAACAGTATATAATAGGCATCAGCTTGAACATTTTTATCGATGAGGAAACCTGAGGCCCAGAGAGGTTAATCAACTTGCTTAAGGTCACACAGGAAGCGTCTGGGCCAGGATGTGAGTCTGGTCTCCTGCTTCCAAAGCTGACATTCTATCTTCTGTGCTGCTCCATAAATGCTATTTGTTCCCCTCCATCCCTGGGGGAGGACGTTTCCATTCAGAAGGGCGTGGATTGGCAGTCTCCCCAAGTAGAGGGATCCCCATTGGGTCAGAATCATAAATAATCCTGCCATTGTGATGTGCTTGGGAAAGAGGCCAGCGTGGATTATGTCCCCTGCCTTTTCCAGCAACTTCCCTGCACACTGCCCTCTCCGCCCGGGCAACACCAAGAGTGCTTATATTCCTGTCCAGGCGGAGTGCCCGCGGAGACAGCTGCCCTCCCGGCAAGCTTCAGGGGCACCTTAACCCCTTCCCAGCCTTGGACAACCACTTGGCTGAAGTCCCAAATGAAATAATTGGCGTGAAGGCTTTTATTCATCTTCTAATCCTCCCTAGAGTCATAGTGAGATAGATGGAATTCGATTTTAAACACTGACAGCAGCAAAAACACCAACCCAGAAGAAGAATACAACCCGGCCTTGGGGTCCGGAGGCCCTGCTTCATGTCAAAAATAACAATAATGACAATAGCAACGGCAGTCTCCTCCACCGATGGGGATTCTCTCAGGTAGCCTTTGCTAGACTCTTCGGAGGTTCATCATTCTCTCCCTAGCTTACAAATGAAGAAGCCAAGTCCTGGATGATTTCAACCCCTTGCTCAAGACCAGACTAACAGAAAGTAGAGCCAAGATTTGAGCTCAGGGCTCTCTGCCTCCAACACTTAGGCATTTAACCCCAACACAGCTTCACTTATTAGCCGAGTGGCCTTGAGCCAGGTACTTCCTCTCTGCTCCTCAATTTTTCTACCTTTAAAAGGAGTTGGACTCCAGGGTCCCTGAAGTCCCTTCCAGCTCTAACAACACAATTATTCCAGCCCAGAGTCTAAAAGAAAGGAGGCTCTGGGCAGGCCAACACCTTAACCCAATGTATACAGCAGCACCAGCCGTACCTCATGAATGACCCAAACTCCTAGAACCACGTCTGGTGTGCCGTCAGGGAAAGGGCTGGACGGCCAGGGAGGGGAGGTCAGTGGCAGCCTTCTGAAGAGCATCGCTTGTCCACTTGAAGCACCCTAGCCCTTCTCCTTCTTGGTGTCTCTGACTCCCCAGTTTAGACTGAAATCTTGCCTGTACGTGACCCCACTTTGCCACTGGCCTGGGAGGTTTTTAAGGGCTAGCAACAGAGTCTTCTCCACAGTAAGCAATCCATGTGGGCCCTGACTCCTTTTCTTTCATGTTCTCCCCAGTGTGAAGGAATTCCTATTAGCCATGTGGGGCTATGTAAGTTTAAATTCATTAAAATCTTAAAATTCAGTTCCTCAACCACGCTAATCACATGTCAGTTGCTCAGCAGCTACACGTGGTTAATGGTGACTCCACTGGGCAGCACAAAGAGAGAACATTTCCATCATGGCATATGGTTCTATGGCACAGGCACATGGTATAGGAGCTGGGGTTCTGTCTAGGTCAGGAGCTCTGAGGATGGACGGGATTTTCTGACTGGGCAGGAGGATGAGAGAGAAGTCAAATCGGCATCCTCCATGGTCTGTCCCACATACTAACTGTAGAGCTAGAAACTTGGAAAACCTCAAGCTGAGTATCAACCCTCCTGCACCCTCCCCCAGATGGTGGTCCAAATGCTGAGCTGAATCCATCCATGGAGAAAAGAAAAAGTCAGAAGAAAAGTCAGGGCAGGGGATGTGTAATGCTGCCTCAAGCCACTGCTTCCTCCTCGACTGCAAAGGCAGGGACAGCCGAGCTCCTTACCTGGGCTGGAGGAGTGTCCACTCTGGATGGCAGATTCCGTGCCAGGGTGCACCCAGCTGGTTGACTTCTCCTCATCACTACAGAAGACCAATAAGAAAGTGTCAGATACAAGAAGGCCTCCCTGAGTAGGACACCCCTCTCCAAATTCACATCAACACTGATTCACATTCACGAAGCACTGACTGAGCAGACGCTGAGGATTCAGAAATGAATAATGTCTGACCCTGACCTCAAATAATTTATAACCCATTGGGGAAACAAACATAGAAAAAGGTAGTTGCCATATGATGGGATAGGAAGTATACCCTATCCCTATAATAGCTACGTGTAGAGAGCATTATCCCACCACCAGGGAGGGAGTGCTAACCGGGATGAAATTAAGGAAGAGGGACAGCATGAAGACTTCACTAAGGAGGTAGCATTTGAGGTGACTGGGGAAGTCTCTGGGGAGAACAGGGAAGGTCCTTAACTGGCAGCCTCTCGATGGATACAAAAAGAGGAGGCTGGGTCCCTGGGCGTCTACAATGCTAAATAGTTTCATTCACAACGGTCCCTCACATTAGGAATTTTACAGATGATGAATCTGAGGTTCAGAGAGGTTAAGTAACTTGCCCCAAATCATACAATCAATAAGTGATGAAGCCACAATTCTAGTATCTTACTTCCAGCAAAGTGGGCTCCCTACCACTGCAGATCCTCTGGGTCTGGATCAGAAGGCAGATGAATCCATCAACATTTCTCAATCCCCCCTCAACCAAGTGATACTGAGGTTTCCAGAGCCAGGTGGGACCCAGCATGAAGCACCTTTTTTTTTTTTTTTTTAAGATTTTGTTGTTGTTGTTTTGTTTTTAACAGAGAGAGACACAGCGAGAGCAGGAACACAAGCAGGGGGAGCGGGAGAGGGAGAAGCAGACTTCCCGCCGAGCAGGGAGCCCGGTGCGGGGCTCGGTCCCAGGACCCTGGGGTCATGACCTGAGCCGAAGGCAGACGCTTAACGACTGAGCCACCCAGGCGCCTCCTAAGCACCCGACTTTCTCGGCCAATCCAGGTACGTGGAGGAGAGGACTCTCAGATGGCCTGTATCATCCAGGCTTTGGGGTGGGGGCCGTTGGGCCCAGGACAGGACTCCCCTCACTGCTTTCAAAGTAGCATTAATACTTTAGTTAATATAATAAACCCCACTAAGAATGCTTCCACTAAAGTAAGATATACAATACTGCACATACTTAAAGTGTACAATTCAAAGTTTTGACATATGTATGTACCTGTGAAACTACCACCAAAATCAAGATGTGACCCTCCCAATTTTTCTTCGTGCCCCCCTTGTAATTCCTCCCCCCGCAACAACTGATCTGCTTCCTGTCACTATAGATCAGTTTGCATGTTCTCGAGTTTCTAGAACTTTATATAAATGGAATCACGCAAGCTAGACTTTTTTCTGACTTCTTTCTTTCTTCTTCTTTTCTTCCTCCTTCCTTCCTTTCCTTTCTTTCCTCTTTCTCTCTCTTTCCTCTAAGTTTGGACATCTACCACGTACAGGAGGGCATTCCCCAGCTGACCCAGCCCTCTGAAGAGGAGAGAAGAAACAGCGTCACTGTTCTGGTGCCCCCAGGGCACTCAGGGATGCCCTGTAATGTGGGCTTTGGTCCGGGGAGGCCGTGGGAGAGGAAGCCCAGGGAGGGCAAAGTCAGCCAGTGCTAAATTGTAAGTGTGCGGGGGAACCCATGATGCCCTTACACCTCCTCCTCAGCCCCCCTGAGACCCGCGGGCCCCGACCCCTCTTCTTCTCTCACCATTGCTCCCTCAAACCGCATGACCACCCTCACCCCTCCTGGATATCATGGACCATCCCAGGGTCGCAGATGGGGACACAACCCATCACACCCTCAACTTCCTGCCCCTGTTCGTCTGCCGCTCTCCCCTTGTCAGCCCCTGGCCCAGAACGATGTAGTCCCGGGCTGTCTCCACCCCGGCTTTGGGCTGACAGGGAACCATAAAACTGGGATGACCCATGTCACTGCAAACCCACAGCCCCCATGCTTAGCTGGGCCCTAAGTGCCCCCTGCAATCTTCTTCAGGGCCCCCAGCCAGTTGCCATTTGCTGAGAGTTCCAAAGCTTCCCCACCAGCCTCAAGTCCCTCCCCTGCTTCTCCTTCTTCCCTCCCCCATCCCCATCCTCAGTGGACAATCTTTATTGCTTACTTCAAGAAAACACAGAAACCGTCAGGTAGGAGCTTCCTCACTACGGCCAACCAGCACCCCCCAAATGGACCCATATCCCCACCTTAATACTTGCCTCTGCACTAGGGAGAAAGTGGCCTTCCCCCAGTTAAGAGTAATCCTCTGCCTGGGTTATAGTCCCCATCATCGCCTGTCTTTTCTAGAACCTTCTTCTATTGAGCACCACAGGCTCATATCTTCAACTTCTGTCTCAGGTCATCATCCCTTTAAGCCCACCCTGATCTGTGTCTTCCAGTCTGAACCCCCTCCTCCCTCCCAACACCACCTCCCCTTCCAGCTTCCTGTCTCGGGCTCCCCTTCTTTCAGCATCCTTCTTAGAAACCAGTCTCTTCAAGCTGTCCCCACTTCCTGGTCTCCCTCTCGTCCATCCTCTGCAATCTGGTTTCTGTCCTCAGCCCTCCCCTGAAACCACTTTTCCTAGAGGTCGTTAAAGAGCTCCCTAGTTCCTAAATCCAAAGGATGCTCTCCAGTCTTCAGCTCACTTGGCCTTTCCGTATTGACCATTCCTTCCTCCTAACACCCCTCTGCCCTGCCTTCTAGGGCAACCAACGTCTTTCCCTGGCCCTAGGGCTATCCACCCTGAGATCCTTGGTCTCTCCTCCTCTATCCCTTCCTTCAATGCTGGTGCTGCCTGGGTAGCCCTGTCTTCTTGGTCACATACTTCTGGATGGTTCCATCCCTATGCAGTGACTCCCAGGACTCCCTCTCCAGCCCAGGCCACTCTCTTTAACTTCTATCCTGTACGTCCAGTTGCCTGTCAGACATCACCTCCTGCACATCCCATGGGGACCTCAAATTCAATACTTCCCCCTGAAAGTGCACTCCCCCTAAAAACCTGTTCCTCGTCCCATACTCCTGATCTCTGTCAAACTCTAGTTAAAATCTCTGAGATTCGTCTTCGATTTTTCCTGTTCCCTCTCTTCCCCCACTTTCAGGCAGTAAATGAACAGCCTCAGTTCTACTCCTACAGACTTCTCCTATCTCCCCCCCCCCATCCTCACTGCTAAAATCCAACCCATCAGCTGTCTCCTGGACTGCGGCCGTTGCCCCTGACAGCTCTCCATACGCCAAGCCTCTCCCCCTGTCTCCCTGTTCGGCCCTCAAATCATCACCTGCCCACCCAGCTGCCGGAGGGATCCTTCCAAAGCCCAGGTCTAAGTGTGTCAATCCTCTTTGAAAAATCTCCTCTGGATTCCCATCACCTGCAGGACCACGTTCAAACCCCTTAGCCAAACACACAAGGCCTCCCCAAAGCTGCTCCTTCCCACGTGTCCTGCCCCCACTTCTGCAGCACCCAGCAGCCCCCACTCCATCTCCACTGACCCCCTCAGAATGTTCTAGACAACCTGTGCCCCAGCACCCACTGGCCCCTGCCTTCCCACGGTCCTCTGCTTCAGGGCCCCTTTCTCCCTGGTCCTCTGCTCCAGAATCAGCTCAAATGTCTCCTCCTCCGGAAGGCCCTCCCTTCACTCCCCAGAGAACGCTAGTTCTTTCTTCCTCATGTCCCTAGACCATCATGCAAATACCTCTAAAAGATATCCTCTTATTTCCTAAGTATTTACCTGCATGTTCTCCCTACTACCTTCAAGGAAAAACCGGTGTCTTACTGGGTTTTTCTCTCTAATGCCGAGCGCTGTGGCACACACATGGTGGCTACTCAAATGTTCGTGGGGAGAAAGAAAAGCTGGAAGGCCAGCAAGAGTTTGGGAAGGAAGGTGAGAAGAGGCGAGTTAACCGCCTGGGCCTGGGAGCTTGTGGAAATGCACAGCGAAGGCCCCACCCCAGGTGGGGATCTCCATCTCCGGAGGTGGGGCTCAGGAATCAGCCTTTTCTCAAAAATTCCTTGGGTGATTTTTAGGGGCTCCAAAGTCTCCAACTACTGACCAAAGGAACTGCAGTTTTCATACCAGTGAAGTTCTGTCATTTAAGAATCTGACCCAGGGTCAAGAACTTTCATGGCGTTCATTTCTAAGATAATCTAATTACAGCATCAATTATGATCATGGCGATGATAATTACAGAAGAAGGGCCTAAAAGAAATGTGGAAGCTGAGAAGCACCTGAGACAAGCCGCTGGCTGCCTGGGCTCCTTACAAAGGCAGTTCGGGGCAGGGGGGCAGGCGGTGCACTAAAGTGAGCGGGTGCTGGGCTCAGTCTGAGCTCTGATTAGCAAGTGGTTTTATCTCAGACAAGTACTCTCCACCTCTGTAGACCTCGCCTCCCCATCTGAGAAATGAGGGGGTTGCAGCCAAGGTTCCTTTCAGCTCTAATGTTCTGTGAGTGGCTATCTTGAGAAAGAAAGAAAAAAAAAACCATCATGTGTGGGTAACAGTTCAGAATGCTGTTCTTCTAGACTTGCTATATTATCGGGAGATTTCTATCCTGGCACAGAACGACTATAGTAGGAGCGGGCCAAAATAGCACCAGCGGGGCCACTCTGTTATAATGAGATTATGCCAGAGCCATTTTGGTTTATGAAATTAATATAACAGCACTAATATATTACTGAGAGCATCAACGGCTTCCTCTCTTTAAAGAATTTATACCGAATGCACTGTGGGCGTCTTCTCCCTCCCCTTGACCACGGCCCCATCAAGAAGCAGGACAGAGAGGGGCTGCGGGCCTGGGAACACTGAGTCCTGGGGTGAGGGCAGGGTCTCCTGGTGTGATGTCACTTAGCCAAGTGTTCTTGCTGGAAAATCTGGGGTGGGAGCAAGAGAAAGAACGTCCCCCGAGCCCTTTCTGTGGCCGGAGCTGAAAGGAATGATGGGCCCGCTGGGCACTGGGTCTGGCCTTCCTCCTCTGGGCGGCCACTGGCCCCCTGGGACTGCGGGGGAGCCCCCCCCCGCCCCGGAAAGGCCCGCACCTGCCCTGCCGCACCCGGCCTTTCCAGAGGAGGGCAGGCCCAGCCTAGGCTGGACTTTGACCCATTGAGGAAAAGGCGGGAGACACATTCAAACCGGCATGGTGATAAACTTATTAGTCACGCGCGCTGTTCCAGCCCGCTTCCCCCTACCGCTCAGCCTGCCCCCAGCCCTGCCACCTTCCAAACTGGACAACTCGAAAGAAAAAATAAAATGGCAAAACGAGAGAGACCAACGTACTTGATGAAGAAGACTCTCCCCCCGCGGTCCACTCCGTAGGTCCACCGGCCGGGCAAGTCCAGCCAGTCAATCTCATCGGCCATCTCGGCGTCCAGAAGCCCCTCTCGCTCCGGGCCCTCCGGGGGGGGGGGCTTCCTGCCCAGTGGCCCCCACTGTCCGCCCTCCCGCAGGCGGCGGGGGGTGGGGGGGAGGGGGCAGGGGAGGGGTCCCTGCCGGGCGCCCGCCTCTCACTGAAGGCGGCGGGCCGCCAGCCGGGCGGCGGGAAGCAGGGGAGACTTAACCCCGGCCGGGCCGGGCCGGCCCGGGCTCCCGCTCCAGCCGCCGCCTCCCCGCCCGGAGCCCGCTTCGAACGCCTCCTCAACTTAACGCCGGGCAATCGCCGAGCCGGGGGTTTCCGACGCTCCCTCGCCGACTGCTGGCCGCCGCGCCGAGCGCTGTCCGTCCCGCCCGCAGCCGCCCGCGGAGCAGGTTGCTGTGCGCGAGCGAGGGGTGTCGCCTCTCGCTCCCAGCTGCGAACCTGCACTTGAACCGCCGGCCGGCCGAGGGGAGGCGGGGCCGCGCCGCCGCCGCCGCCGCCGCCGCCGAAGGTAATTCACAGCCAGAAGGAGGATCCGCGGCCGCCCCGGCCAGTCCCCAACCCCAGGCGCCCGGCGCGGAGAACCAGTTTGGCCGAAAGAGCTTTGAATCACGGACCGAGGGGACGTGTCCAGCCGCCGAACGGAAAAGGGCGAGTGGTCCAACCTGGTTCTATTGGCGGGAGGTTAGTAGAGGAACAAAGGTCAGATGCCAGGAAGGGTGGCACGCACGGGTGTGGGTAGCAAGGGGCCCTGGCTGTCAGTCTCATTAGTCAAGCTAGCTCTTACTTTTGTTTCTGAGCACTTCCTCCAAGAAGCCTGCCATGACTAAGGAGAATCAGAGTGAGACCTTAGAACATACTCAGTAACCAACAGCTTTTATGTCCCTTTCCCCTAACTTGCACCAGAAAAGGAAAAGGGAAGGGGGGGGGGAAGGGAAAGTGTTCTGTGCACAGAATGCAGGTTGTAAGCATTCAAAACTGGCATATCGAAAATGGTATTCCTGGAGCCCATAGTTCTGTCTCCCGTCTGCATCAAAGCTGGGGTTCGGTGAGCCTTCCCGGCTTACCCGGGACCTGCTCCTGGGGCTCCCATTAGGTGCACACCGCTCAGATCCATGTGTTAGACCCAAGGGAATCATTAGACAAATGAGAGACACCCGCCTTTAGAGGAAGCAGCGTGTTGCATGGAGCTGGCTAGTATGTGTTGAGTGAGCGTACTTACTGTGAGCATTCTAAGGGATTTGATCCCTGTTCCCCCTAGGAAATTGTGTCTGCCCATGTATCACCTCCTCCAGGAAGCCATGCTTGCTTGACTCCACCCCAGACAGATTTGTGTATATCCATCCTCTAGGTGTCATGATGCCTTATTAATAATCCTATAGTGGAACTGATCACACTGTAATGCAATCCTTACTCATCTGTCTCCTTCCTTGGGCTGTGTGCTCCTCAAGGCAGGAGCTCATCTTATGCATCTTTATAGCCCTAGCACCGACCTGGGGCACCTAATTCATGTTTGGTGAATGACTGATGCTGTCATAGGTGGGAACAACTATTTTTTTTAAAGATTTTATTTATTTATTTATTTATTTATTTATTTATTTATTTAGAGAAAGAGAGGAGGGAGATGGGAGGGGGCTAGAATCCCAAGCACGCTCCCCCCGAGTGCGAGACTGCTCACAGGCTCACGACCCTGAGATCCCGACCTGAGTCAAAACCAAGAGTCAGTCACTAAACCAACAGAGCCACCCACAATCCTGTACTTCTGGGCCTTATTTAGGGGTCTGCTGAATTGTAGCCATCAGCCACACCAAGGTGTGTGTAGGGAGTGTTTTCTGGAAAAAGAAACACAGTGAGCCTTCCCAGGTATCCCAGTGCTCAAACTGGAGGACATAATGTGTATACAGCTGCTAGATAATGAAGCTAGAAGATGCCTCAGGGAACATCTAGTCCAATCCTTGTGTTAAATATGGGAAACAGAGAGGCTAAGATGAGAAGAGGCTGATTAAGGTCACCGAGCAAGTGGGGGCAGAGAAGGATCTGCCCACCAATGTCCAGGCCAGAACTCTTACCATTACATCATCTTGCCTCCAACTCTGGGAATTCACTCTGCCGACGTATGCAAGTCGATTCCTGGATGCCAGGTGGAAGCTAAGTCCATTCTACAGACGCAGAAGAGTAGCAGAAACCCGTAACACCCAGCTATTTCCTCCCCTCTCAGAGCCTATGGGCTTCTAGCCGAGAAAGCTGAATTAGACAGCAAAGCAGAGCTGCACCTGAGAAGCATAGGTGGGGATCTGGGCCCCTGAGTTCCTGAGCTGGGGAGCCTGGGAGGATCAGGGATCAGACTCCCCTCCAACTCCAGTCCCCTGTCTTGTGAAACACCTGTAAGACTTGTCCTGCCGATAAAGCACAGAGCCACCTACCAGCCCCTGTGGTATCGAAGGATCTGAACCACCAGAATTACTGCCAAGATGCCCCCAGGGAAAATACCAGCAGCCAGTGCACTCCCAGTCCAACCTGAGCAACCAGTAAGGGCAGCTGCTTGGGCCGAATGTGGGTGGAAACAGGGATGAAATGACATATATTTGAAAACATGTATTCTTCCACTGCCTTCCTTGAGGTGTAGGGGTTCCTGTTGATTTCTTCACAAGATTTTTGCATTATTTATCTCTAATCCAGCCTGGGGTTCCTTGGAACTTTTACCTAGACAAGAAAAGGCTGGTGGTTGAGATTTTGAAATTTTTTTTACTCATTTGAAATGAGAAATCAGTTTTGAAAATACTTTTCCAATTGGGGTGTATTCTCATCAGTGACTTTTTACATTCAAGATCTTGTTTTCAGTTACGATCAGTATTAATACTGCTAAGAAAGACATTTTAGGGGCACCTGGGTGGCTCAGTCGGTTAAGCATCTGACTTCAGCTCAGGTCATGATCTCCGGGTCCTGGGATTGAGCCCCGCATCGGGCTCCCTGCTCAGCGGAGAGTTGGCTTCTCCCTCTCCCTTTGCCGCTCCCCCTGCTCCTGCTCTCGCGCGCGCGCGCTCTCTCTCTCTCTCTCTCTCTCTCTCTCTCTCAAATAAATAAAATCTAAAAAAAGAAAAGACATTAAAAAAAAGGAAAAAGAAAAAAGAAAAGACATTTTATCAAAGGAGCTAAAAAATAATGCAGAAAAGGAGTAGAAAGCGCAAATAAAAACAGCCATTGTTTCAACAGTTACCTGTTGAAGCGGGCAGGAGGGTTGATATGTTGAAATAAAAACCTTGCATGCTTTGTGGTCCGGTTAAAAAATTTAGTTATTTGTTTTCCCCTGCAGCAAATTTTATTTTACTTCTTTAAAAGGCAACAAAGCACATGGGGAAAATACATCAGTAATATTTAGAAATGATTCTGATTCTCTCATCCATTTTGAGGCCTTAGTCACTTACATATTACTATGCTTCTGGCTTAGTACAGGTGGTGGGTTGAGAAACAGCCCCCCAAAAGCAGTCCATGTCAAATCTCTGGAACCTATGAATGTGACCTTATTTGGAAACAAGGTCTTTGCAGATGTAATTAAGTTAAAGATCTTGAGACGGGGAGATTATCCTAATTACTCGGGTGGGCCCTTAAATTCAGTGCCAAGTGTCCTCAATAAGAGGCAAGGGGGGCTTTGAAACAGACAGGGTGGGGGGCAATGTGACCACAGAGACAGAGATTGAGGTGATACAGCCACTAGAAGCTGGAAGAGGCAAAGAAGGAATTTTCCCTTAGAGTCTCCAGAGGGAGTGTGGCCCAGGTGTTGACCTTGATTTTGGATTTCCAGCCTCCAGAACTCTGAGAGAATAGATTTGGGTTGTTTTAAGCTGCCCCGACTGTGGTGATTTGTTACAGTGGCTAGGGGAAATTAATACATACCTGTAAGAAAATCATCACTTAATGAGACCAGAAATACATGTCAACTCTTTTTACTTGTCCGGTATCTAATCCCCTTTGTTCTGTTAATAGCCCCCTGAGTCTCCTTCTGACATCCTCCCCTCTGCTACTCTCTGCCCATGTGGGTTGGATGGGCTGGCCTCACCCCTACGCCAGCTCCATCGGGGATGGGGGGGGTGGTGCTATGACACAGATGTGGCTAATCTGACCCTCTGTTTCCCTGGCCCTAGTGATCCGTTCAGGAGGGGGCACATGACTCCGACCAAATGAATGAGATTTATTTTTCAAGAAGACCCCAGAGTTCTTAGATAGAAGCTCTTTTTCTCTTGGCTTTGAAGCTGACAGTAGTCACTTTGGTGCTCCTGGGATCCTTGTGCAGAAGGGGCTGCTGAAAGGGAATCCCAGTACCGGAGAAAGTGGGGCCGGACATGCAGAGAGCCCGGGGCCTCCTTCCATCCCATGAGCCCTGGGACCCGGCTTACCAGAGGAGGCTCCACCCCCTGGATTTCAGCTTGTAGGTGCCCTTAGTGGCTTCAGCCAGTTTGAATTGGGTTTCTGCCTCTGACCAACACAAAGGTCACAGTGTCTTGTGCTTCTGTTCCTTTGGTGTAAACAATGTTTCTTTGGGAAAGCCAATGAGATAACCAGCTGCATTTTTAGTGATGCAAGAACAAGAATGCTTCTCTTCCAAGAAAACCACAATTTTAGATCAAGAAAAGATCTTAGTGATCATCTCATCCGAAGCTTACATCTTCCCCCCGAAGGACACTGGAAAACTCAGGAAGAACCCAGAGTTGGGGCAATTCTGCAGCAGAACTGGGACCATAACTCCGGTGTCCTGAAAACCTGATCAGCAGAAAGCTAGATTTCAAGATTGACTTTACCACGTCAACATATCTGGCTAAGAGACTTACATAGTTACAAGATTACACCAGATTGCTCTATAAAGAATAACAACAATAGTAATTTTTATTGCGTGCTGGTGTCTCATAGTTAATGTTCACCTGCAGGCTAGGTCATCTGCCCCTGTTGACTTTCTTACAAGGACTAGGAAGCAAGGGAAAAGACAAGGGCCATCTCAGCTGGGATTCGATACGTGTGTGTAAATATGCAAAAGCCTAGACAAACTAGTTGCTTAATTTGTGCTTCTAGAAGGGCTTGGGAGGGGAGGTTTTTATGATGAAAACTGCTGTACTACTGCTGGTACCCAGAAAACTGCAGGATCCTGAGGTTTCCCTATAGCCAACTGAATTCAATTTTGGTTATTCCACAGACATTTGGTACCTTCTGTGGGCCAGGTATTGTTCTAGGTACAGAGGATTCAGGAATTTTAAAACAAAGTCCCTGCTCTCATAGAATTTATGTTTAATAGATACATAGTCTCAGGCGATGATGAGTCTATGGAGGACAACTGAGAGAGTAAAAGAGACAGGAATGTAGTAGATGCTGCCGCCTGACATTCCATTTATTCCATGTATAGGGTGCGCAGAAAGGTCTCGCTGAGAAGAATGACATTCGAGCAAAGACTTGGAAGAACTGAGAGAACCAACCATGTGGCTATTGGGAGAACGTGTTCCAGGCAGAGGAAATAAGTGCAAAGGCCCTGAGGCAGAAACATCCTTGGAACATCTGAGAAACAAGGAGGCCAGTGTAGCTGAAGCAGAGTGAATGAGGAATAGGAGATGAAGGGGGCCACATCATTCAAGGAATTGATGTTCAATAAGGAACTTTGCTGTTATTCTACATGAGCTGGAGAACTAGTGAAGGGTTGCCTGGAGGGGTGCCATGATCTTCACGGTTTAACATTTTTTAGAGGATCATTCTGGCTGCTGTTTGGAACAGGGTTGAAGCAGAGTCCAGGTAGGAGGCTACTGCAATAATCCAAGCAAGATATGGGGGTAGCTTAGTTCATGGCGTTGGGGGGTTAGAACCAGTGAGAAACAGTGAGATTCTCGGTATCTGTTGAAGGTAGAGCTGAGGGATTTGCTGGTAGATGAGGCTGGAAGTGGGCTGTGAGAGGAAGGGAGGAGTTCAGGATGACTCGGAGGTATTTGGCCCGAGTGACTGGAGGAAGGAGTTGCTGTTGACTGAGCCGGGAGTAGGCTGCAGGAGGAGCAGGGGTGAGGGTGGGGGTAGGGGGGGAGAATGGGGAAACACAAGTTCAGTTCCAAGCCCGTTAAGCTGGAGATGCCTCTGAGATACCCAAGTGGGGATGCCAAGGAGGTGACTGGCTATCTAAGACGGAAGTCTGTCTCAGGAGTAGAGATCTACATTTGGTATTTTTCAGGGATTGGATGGTAGTAAAGCTACAAGGCAGGTTGAGGTCACAAAGGAAGTGAGTGTAGGGAGGGAGGAGGCGGAGATCAAGGGCTGAGAACTGAGGCACTCCAACTCTTAAAGGTCGAGTTAATGAGAAGGAATCTGCGAAGGCAACTGAGCAACATGAGGCTAGTGAGGTCGGAGGACAAGAGGGAGCGGTGTCCTGGAAGTGAGCCTTGAGTGTGTTCACACCCCTCACAGGAAGGACTGTGCGGATGGTGCTAGTGTTCTAGAAGGGCTGAGGTTAGGGTGGGTTCTGTCTGAGCAGGAAGCGACTTGCACTCCCGTGTGGAGGGGTGGGGAGACAGCTCAGGCTATTTTTAAGTTGGTCTGACAACGGGTCTGGGAAGATGATCGTTTGGCTAATGAGCCCTTGCTCACGGGTGAGAAGTGTGCCTGAAATGTGCCCCCTTCAGCTCCATCTGAAAGGCTCTGCTCTGGCTTCTCCTGGGAAGGACGCCAGCCCAAGATGGCTGGCTGATTTCTCCTGCCAGGACTGCGTCGTGGAGCAGAGCACTGGCCCTGGCAGCTCCCCAGAGGGGGAGAGGAGGGCTGAGCCTGTCAGTCCTCTGCTCAAGGCAAGAGACAGGGGCCAGGTGGAGCCGGCAAGATGGGCCCATAGTCTACCTGCCGGTATTTCTTCTCTGGGTCCCATCTTGACTCTCTAGCTCAGGCAACGCTCTTGTGCTGACGTTAATGTCTGACCTCAGGTTCTTCTAGAAAATGGCAGCTGGTGCTGACTTGGGCATTTCCTGGAACTAACACAGCACTTTGGCTCAGTTTTAGTTCAATAAATGCATAAGGCACCATTATGCTTCTATCTCCATGTAAAACAGCTCCGGCCCTCAGCCAACCAGTTTCTTCCCCTCGTCTCTGCCACCACCCACCTGCTGGTCACGGCTCAACACTCGTCAGAGACCTTGGCTCTTGGTTCAGCTTCTTCCTCCCCACGCGTCGTCTCCCTCTCATGTCGGGCGATTTTGGTGCCCATGTGAATTAACTACCCAATGTCCTAACCCACTACACCTTAATATCCTTGTCTCCAGGGGCAGTCACCTCCACTCCATTAAGTTCCTCACACCCAAGGCCATGCTTTAAACGGTCTGACCACTCAGATTTAGTCTAATTTAGAAAACATTAACTCAAATATCCCACTTTCTGATCATAGATTGGCTCCTTCCAACACCCTCCTTCCTCTCTTCCCTTCCCACCTGCTCCTTGCTTTCCTACAGTACCTCTGGCTTCTCCAATTCCCTCCTCATCTCTCCACGAAAGCCTTGGTCCACTTCCTGTGCCACTCAGCCCAAACTCACAGCCGGTCACAGCATCCCGCCACTCGTCCTCAACCGTACCCACGCTGCAGAACTACCCGCCGGATGCACCTGTCCACCTTCGCTGCTCTCAGGCCCGGGAAACGTCACCCCATGCCACTGGAGGAAGGAAACAGGTCGCTGCCCCTGTCATTCACTCTCCACCTTCCTCTTGCTGTGTCCGCAGCCAGTCTCGCTGCCAGCATTACTGTAGGGCACCCCATCATCATTCCAGGGCAAAGCAAAGGCAGTCAGAAAGACACAGCCTTGACCTGACCACGTTAGTTCAGTCTCCCTAGGCCCGCTGGGGCAACCTCCCCTGTGTTTCCGCCCATCCGGCTCTCTCTCCTCCCGTCCAAAGCTCCACCTTCCTCGTATTCGCACTTTACAAGCGCCCATCCCTCACCAGCTCCTCAGCTTCCTCCCTCAATGATCTCCTCTCCCCTGTATTTTTAGTTTTCCCTCTCTTCTGTTTTTTCCCCTCAAGCATGTATACACACACACGCACACACACACGCTTGCACACACATATGCAAGTGCACTCGGCAAACGCCATGCCCACCCCCAGCTACCATATCCCCACGCTCCTTCCTTCCACTTCTCCCAGTGCCCAATTCCGTGCCTCCCAGTTACTCACAGTCTGGTTTCTGTCTCCACAACTCCTTGAAAATGGCTAAAACTGGGGCACCTGGGTGGCTGAGTCATTAAGTGTCTGCCTTTGGCTCAGGTCATGATCGCGCAGGGTCCTGGGATCGAGCCCCACATTGGGCTCCCTGCTCCGCGGGAAGCCTGCTTCTCCCTCTGCCACTCCCCCTGCTTCTGTTCCCTCTCTCGCTGTGTCTCTCTCCGTCAAATAAATAAAATCTTAAAAAAAAAAAAAAAAAGAAAGAAAAGGCTAAAACTAGTCTGGCAAAGATAAGCCCTTAACTTCTGGGCCGCGAAGCCCAACAGACACTTTTGGGCTCTCACCTTGGGTAATGCATTTGGGGCTCCAGCCCTCCCTCCTCCCTGCCCTGGGCGCCACCATCTGTTTCTGCACTCTCTGCCCCAGCCATCCCGAAAACCCTACTGTTGCCTGTGCCTTTGTGCCCGGGGGGCCTCCTCCCTCCGCAGAACCCTTCTCTATCTGCTCTTGTCTTCCACTCTCCTGCAAGGCGTAGCCCAGAGAGGAGCCCCCTGCACTTGCCCAGCGTTCTGTGCTGGTCCTCCCTGTATGGCAATGGACATTCCTGTCGCCCCACTCCTCGGGAGCACAGACGTCCTCCCTCCCTCCCTTCCTTCCCTGGTTTTATGTTAATCACCCTGTGCTCATCAGGACTAGTGCCCTCCTTAAGCCCCATCACCCATTTCACCTACCTCCTCCCCCCTCCTTCTGGTAACCACCAGTTTGTTCTCTATAGTTAAGAATCTGTTTCTTGGTTTCTCTCTCTCTCTCTCTCTCTCTTTTCAGGAACTGTCTTTTAAATCCACTTTTTTGTCTTCATTTTACTGGGCAGTGTTTGGCCACTCCCACTTTCATGAAGCTCTTTTTTTTCCCTCTAGGCCTCATGACACCACATTCTCCTGGTTTACCTCCCACTTCACTGGCTATTCCTTCCTAATCTCTTGGGTAACTGCTTCATCTCTGCTTAACCTTAAAATGTTGGAGACTCCAAACTTCACCCTCAACCTGGTTCTGTACTCTACCTACACACTGTCCCTAGGTGATCTCCCCCATTGTGTTAAATTCCATCTACATGCTGCTGGCTCCCAGATTTGTCTGAGTCTGACCTCTCCGTTGGGCTTCCGATGTGTATATCCAGTTGTCTACTCCTCCACATGGATGTTTAATAAGTATCTCAAACTTAATGTGGTCAAAATAGAACTCTTGATTTATAGTTCCAAATCTGTTCTCCTGGACTGTTCTTTATTTCAGTATACGGCACAATCAATAATCACCCCATTGCTTGGTCCAAAAACCTAGGAGTAGTGTGACCACCTGTCCTGGTTTGCCTGGGACTTGTCCTTGTTTTAACCCTGAAAACCCTATTCCAGGAAACTCCTCAGTCTCAGGAAAGCCAAGATGGTTGGCCATCTCACCTAGGAGTCACCCAAGATTTCCTCCATTTCCTCACATTCTACATCTAATCGACTGGATCTCCATCCAGATATACCCTCTTTCCTCCTCCACTGCTACCTGGTCCAAGCCTCCATCATGTTCCTCCTAGACCATCCAATACCCTCTTCATCTGGTCTCCCTCCTTCCTTACTTGGCCCACTCATTTTTCACACACTAGCCAGAGGATCTTTACAAAGAGAAAATGATTATAGTACCACACACCTACCAGTTCAAACACTCCAATTACACTTAGAATAAACCCAAATTTCCTTCCTCTGTAAGCTCTACATGATCTGGCCCTTGCTTGCCATCCACTATCATCTCCTAGTTCACTCCCCCTTCTTCCCATCCCTCCCTTCCCCCCATCACCTCATGACTCACTCCCTCCTACCATTCAGGTATGAGGTCAAAGTTACCCTCATGACTATGTCCAGAGTCATTCCCCAAGTTTCTCCCTATCAGATCTTTCTCTTCCATTATCTTCAAGGCTTATATCACCACCTGATGCTATCTTGTTCCATTTTTTTGTTTGTGTATATCAACTCCCCCATCTAAGACGTAAGCTTGAGAGTAGAGACTCTGCCAGTTTTGTTCACATCTGTGTTCTCAGCTCTTGGCTCAGCACACAGTAAGTACTCAGCAAATCTTTGCTGAATAAAAGAATATTCAGCCATAGTACAGGGTCTCTCACTTTGCTCATAAAGGATACTGAATGAACAAATTAATGAGAGTCAACCAAGCTCTGGCTAGGCACTGGGCCCACTTTCATAAGTAAGTTATGATTTTTTAGGAGTTTATGGTTTACTGAGAGACAGATACATAAATCAAGCTTTTAAACTAAGTAGTCATAACAGTTATGCGTATGCTGGGGAGTAAGAAATGTCATAACCTTTTCTTTTCCTTTTATTTTTTTTTAACTAAGTTTTATACCCAACGTGGGGCTTGAACTAATGACCCTCAGATCAAGAATTGCGTGAGATCTGAGATCAAGAGTTGCATGCTCAACTGACTGAGCCAAACAGATACCCCATAATCTTTTATTTTCTTAAATAAAATGTGATTTGCTCCGGGTCTTCATCCCACTAGGGTGGCAGAAAATTTTATCTCAATCACTACTGAGGCACTCCCCCAACCTCTAGAGTCATAAGGAGCTTCCAGGAGTCTAAAAGATCTAGGAAGGACCCTTTAATCTTCTGTCCACTCTGGCCACCTCCCATAATGCTCCTGGCTCAAGCCGTCACCGTTCCTTGAAGAATCAGCTGATTCTTGGCCAAGCTTGGACTTGGGGGAAAGTTTGGATAGGGTGGTTGAGTGGGGGTTTCGTGGGAACAAAACGCTGATTCAAGCCACTCATAAGACCTCTCGAAACCCCCATGCTCTTTTCTGCTCAAGGAAATCGTTCCAAACCTGCTTTTGGTCTATGAATTCTGTCTCTCTTTACCTAAGCCCTTCCTCTCTTTCCTTCCTTCACTGGAACTACCCTACAAGATCTCCCTGAGATGGCTCACCTGGCTGCTTCCTGCAGATGGAGAAGATGCTAAAAATGGTCAGTTATCCATGTAAAGCAGAGTTCTTACATCTCCGCCCCCCAACATACTCCTCTTTCAGAGTTCCCTAGCTCAGTTAATAACATCACCCTCCTCTGTCACCAAAGACAGTAAAGCTGACATGTCATTACTTCAGACCTACACTTGTACAAGAACATTTTGCTTGACCCATTCTCGTTTCTCCTCAGTTCAATCCATCCACCAAATGACCTGAGAGGTAATCCAAAAGAACTAGTTTGACCATGTCACTGCTTTGCTGGCTTGTCTCATGTAGAATGAAATGGACCAAATTTTAGCATGACCTTCAAAGTGCTCTATCTATCATTTAGGGTAAAAACTTCCTCCTCCACTACATTTCTCCATCCCAAACAGCCCATACCCTGCTTGACTTGCCTATTAGCCATTCCCCCAACATGCATTCTATATTCTTCCATTTTTACATTTTCCCTAAAGCCATTTTTCGTACTTGAAATGTCCTTTGCCTCCCTATCCTTTAACTGCTCCCTTTCCCCAACACTTACCCAATTAAGAGTACTCTTTTTTCCAAACTCCAACCCTATTTCCATCTCATCTATGAAGATTTCCTGAAAGGAGTGAAGCAGGGACTCTGGAGCCAGGTTGGCTGTAACTGTCCGTTCTCTGTCATTCTTCCTAGCTATGTAATCTGGGTTAGGTTAAGATGCTTCGGGTTCTTCTTCTGTAAATTGGGAGATACATAAAATAGATCACATAATTCAGGGCAGAAAGGAAATGGACTACAAATCGGGAATTAATGAGCTAGGACACAAAACACAGCAAAATAATAGAGAAAAATCAATGAAACCAAAAGATGGTTCTTTGTAAAGATCAATAAAACTGATAAACCTCCAGTCAGACTGATAGGAAAAAAAAAAAAGAGAGAGAGAGAGAAGACATAAAATACAAACACTAGGAATGAAAGAAAAGGAATCACCAATCCTACTGGCAAGACAAGGGTGTTTGCTGTCATCATTTCTATTCAATAATGTACTAAACATCCAAGCCAGTACAGTAATGCAAGAAAAAAGAAATAAAGGGATACAGATTGGAAAGAGAGGCAAACTTTTTATTTATTCTAAGATATAATTATCAATGTATAAAATCTTAAGGTCAGAGGATACAGGATCAATATACAAAAATAAATTGTATTTCCATATATTAAATGCTGCCAAGAATTGGACACTGAATTAAAAAAAAGTACAATCTACAACAGCATCAACAAAAGAAATATTTAGGGATAAAGGTAACAAAATACGTACAAGACCAGTATTTTGAAAAATACACAACACTGCTGAGAAAAATTTCAAAAGATCCAAATAAATGGAGGGGTATACTATGTTTATGGATCAAATGCAAATTGCAAATTTATACCAAGTAAGGTTACCACTATAAAACCAGTAGAATAGCAAAACTTCTAAAGACTTAGAATATCAAGTGGTAGGAAGGACGTGGGGCCATTGGTACAGCCACTGTGGAAAACTGGAAGTGGTTTCCTTATAAAGTTAAACATATACTTACCATATGATCCAGCAATCTCACTCCTACATTTATCCAGAAAGGAATGAAATGTGTGTCCACAGAAACACTTGTATGCAAATGTTCACAGCAGCTTTAGTCATGATAGCCACAAACTGTAAACAAACCAACCAACTGTCCACCTAAGAGTGAATGAATGAATAAATTGTGGTGTAATCGTACAATGTGATACTACCCAGCAGTTTAAAGGGTAGATGACTGATATACCCAACACCAGAAATGAATTTCAAAAGTATGACACTAGATTAAACAAGCCAGACACGAAAGGGTACATAACTGTATGTAAAATGCCATTTTTATAAAACTCTAGAAAAGGTAAAATAGTGACAAAAAGCAGATCATCAGCTGCCAAAAGCTGCAGGTTGGTTGAATACAAGAGTATGAGGGAGGGGCGCCTGGCTGGCTCGTCGGTAGAGCACATGCGGTTCTTGATCTCGGTGTCTTGAGTTCAAGCCCCACGTTGCATGTAGACCTTAAAAAAAAAGAGAGAGCAGGAGGGAACTTTTTTGGGGTAATGGAAATGCTCTATATTTACCCAATGAGGAAGTGCCTTTCATGACACTGATCAAGTTCCCATGCACCTCATGCTGTCACTTGAAAGATTTGTAATGAAGATATGACATCAACTGATTTAAAACCATAGTTTTAAAGTCATCACTAGTAATACTAGCTTCTCAAAAACATCTCAAGTAGTATAAATAAGCATAACGTATACATTGAAAATAGAATTTTCCACACATTTAATTGCTTTTTTGAAACACACGAATCAATACATTACTTAATTGTGTGTGTTGGCCGGGAGCCTATCCACTGGGAGAAGGCGGCTATGGAAATTGTCACTTGAGTTAAAACAAAGTATATTGTGCACCTAAGACATTCTGGTTACTGTGCTGAGGACCCTTCCAGCAAAGAGGTGGACAGTCTGTAGGAAGAAATGGAAGCGCAAACAGCTACAACTCAGTGTGACATGAACAGTGAGAGAAAGGGCGACAGGGGGCTGTAACACTGAGAACAACGTAATGAACTCCGTGAGGATACACAGATGAAGTCATCATCAGGGAAGCCTTTGGGGGGGAGATGAAACCTGATCAAGGAAGGTAAATATTCCCAATGGACCCTGAAGGGGGTCTACGCCAAATGGGAGGCAGAAGAAGGGACACCTGCTAAACATAACTTGTCATCCCCCCTGAAATGACCTGGGAAATTAACTGCAAGAACATGCACCTGCTTCAGCCCTTTGACTTCCCAGCAAGACTTCTCTTCTGTAAGTCAATATTCCTCTAAAAAACTGCCATCTCTTAGGCAGTCCTGGGCCACACCCCCCAGGCCAGTCAAGCTGTGACTCACAGCAGGTTGTCTTGGGGAAGGTCGTCGGAAGTCAACAAAACAAAAAAACTCCTCTGTAAATTCCTGAAGGTAGAAACCACACCCCAAAACCCCAAAAAACAAAACATCTCCTCCGCTTGCTACTCAGTCAAATCCAGCAGAAACACAAGGCAGGAAGAGCACCACTGTAATACAGCTGAAAGGTGGCCCAGCCACTGCAGGCAGAGAAAACCGTATGCAAACACACACCGGCCTTCCATTCTGCACACCGGAAGTGTGTGTGCTGGGGGCAGCGCCTCGGGGCCAATACCAACTTACCAAAGAACAGTCCTGGTACCACCTGGTCTTGGCTGCTAGCTCTAAGAGGGAAACAGAGAACAGCATGAGACCCCGGCCCAGCAGTTCTTTAGGCTCTTTTCCTCCTTCCAAGCCTGTCCCATGTACAACTCCATAATCAGACATAGTGACTCTCCATACCTCGAGCAACGTGGCACCCTCTCTCTCCGCTCCCTGAGAAGGACTGCCCTGGTTCACAGGAATGCAATAGGAAGCAGAATGCTGAGCAGATAGTTAAGGGAGATGAAGCCCTAACTGGAAAAAACCCGATCCAGAAAACTCAGCAAATAGCCGTACATCAGCCTCTTAGATTTCACCCCTAATCTCCTAATTATTCTCCCTCCTTGGAGAGCAGGAACCATCAATTCATGTGTTTGTGTTCGACCTCAAATCGTGGTTCTCCTTTAAGGAACAGTTACCACAAAAAGGATGGTTACCACAAAAAGGTGGAGTCACAATGGGCAGGCCTGGCACAGGCAGGGCAGGGCAGTTCTACAGCTTGTTTATACACCCAGGGAATGACCTCCAAGGGAGCAACACCCGTCACATTAGTAATCGTGGGGATCCGTCAGGCGCTTCGAGATGGTAACGCCATCTAGTGGAATCAACAGACCATCTCTAGCAACCCACAGCCGGTCTTTGGCCACAAATAAACCTGCTGGTGTTGTGGGAAGAATACTTTGGTATTATTGATACAGAATACTAATTCTGGAAAAGGAAGGTCTCAGCTGATTTGCTCACATATGAAATTCATGCACCTTATTAATGACACTCAAATTAACTGATGCGGTATCCCTAGCCAGGTTGAAATTTGTAATTACATTCTACAAATTTAGAGCTTACTGCAACTTCTCTGTAAGGACTTTTCAGTTCCGTGATTCAACATCAGCTATGATCGTGGCATGTTTGTTTCTAATCAGACATGGCTGTGTTGATGTAATCTCGGTAAAGGCTGTATGAGAGGTGACTTTAGGAAAGTGATTAACTCGGGGCACCTGCCTGGCTCAATCAGAAGAACACACAACTCTTGATCTTGTGAGTTTGAGCCTCACACTGGGTATAGAGATTACAAAAATAAATAAATAAACTTTTTAAAAAAGTGATTAACTCATTCAAATCTTTGTTGAATATCTACAGTTCTAGGCTCTGGGCTCAGAAACAAGACAAACAAGATCCCTGCCCTCACAGCATTTACCGATTAGTGAGGGTGGCAGCACACAAGGAACAGATGCAAATGTTAACAAGATGAGGTCAGAATGAATATAATTTAAAAGGGCAAAGGGAGAGGGAAAGGAAGGGTCATGGTGCTTTTGAGATCCAAAGAAGAGCTCATCTTCTTATGATGAAAATTGTTTTTTACAGATTTTGTTTACTTATTTGAGAGTGAGCAAGAGAGAGAGCATGAGTGGTGGGGGGGGGGCCAGAGGGAGAAGCAGACTCCCCCTAAGGAGGGACCCTGGGATCATGACCTGGGCCAAAGGCAGACACTTAACCAACTGAGCCACCGAGGTGCCCCCTCATAATGAAATGTTTTTAAAGACAACCATTCCTGAGGCACCTGGATGGCTCAGTTAGTTAAGCATTCAACTCTTGAGCTCAGGGTTGTGAGTTCAAGCTCTGCACTCCACACTGGGCAAGGAGCCTACTTAAAAAAAAAAAAAAAATAGGGGCACCTGGGTGGCTCACTTGGTTAAGCATCTGCCTTCAACTCAGGTCATGATCTCCGGGTCCTAGGATTCAGCTCCCCATCATGTTCCCTGCTCATCGGGGAGTCTGCTTCTCCCTCTCCCTCTGCCCCTCCCTACCCACCCCCATGCTCTCTCTCTGTCTCTCTCAAATGGATAAATAAAATTTTTAAATAAATAAAAATAAAGACAACTGTTTCAGAATAAATATGCATATGAGTTTTCAAAGCTTTTTTGGGACTCCTCTCTGGTTTTTGCCTGCAGAGCCAATGTATGAACTCCGTCAAGAAAAGCAGCCTTGGGGCGCCTGGCTGGCTCAGTCGGTGGAGCATGCAACTCTTCATATCGGGGTTATGAGTTTGAGCTCCATGTTGGGTGTAAAGATTACTTAAAAATAAGATCTTTAAACAAAAAACAAAAAACACAGAAAGAAAAGCAGGTAACTCAAAGCAGCATACTGCATGCAGCTTTACCATCACCTCTTTCTTTGACCCTGAACATCTTTGGGATATTTCTGAAAATTAATCCAGTCCCAAACCCTATATATGGTAACCTAAGGTTCTGGTGGGAAAGTATGCAGCAAGCTCTGGAGAGAGTTAAAAATTCTGTGAGGTCCTTTCTTCCTCTTGGTGGACAGTATCTCTAATGAATGCACACCTCTGGAAATTGTGCTGTTCTTTTCTTTTGCTATGGAGGTCCTCATCATCTTCTAGGGAAGGACCTATAAAACAATAGTAAAAAAAAAAGTATAAATATATATTCAGCAAACAATGGCAGGAGGAGACAGAGAAAAGGATAGTACTAAGATGAAGGGAAGAATAAAAGATTAAAAGAACAAAACCGCCTGGGGTTGAGGAACTGCCAGGCATGGGGGGGTGAAAAAAATTTTTTTAAATAAAAATAATAAAAGAACAAGACCTCATAAATCACTCCCAAGATCGTCCCTTGTAGTTCAGCTTTCTAAACCTTGTCCTCATCAGATCCCGAGGGTATCTTCCCAATGGTTCAGGCAACCCACTTTCCATAAACCAGGCTTCCCCTATCTTTCCTGGTGAGATTAAGGAGTCTGCTCATGGTAAAACAGTGATGCAACTCAAATTATTACACAGACACATACCCCCACCTCCACCCCCCGTATTCTCCATTTAATGTGTACAATGGTTTCTTTAAATTCCCTGATAGCAAACTTGTCACTAAAACATATTAATTGAAAACAATATAACTCTGGCTTGATGAATCCTCAAAGTGAGCAGGGTTAGAAGAGATCTATGTATCCTACTTATTACCCCTACTGCTATAGATCTTTGAGAGAGGGGGGGAGGGGCAGAGGGAGCATGATAATGCTACCTTTGTATTTTAAAGTCGCAACTGAACGACAGGAACTTAGCCTCCCCACAAACTTAGCCTCCCCGGAGCAAATCCAGGGAGAAAAAGACTGATGTTTTGTATTGATCATAAAGCATTCAACCGAGTCCATAAGGAAAAGATCCTAATTACCAATACAGAAGGATTCTAAACAATTAACATTTGTGTTAAAATCCTTAAAATGAAGAAGTATAAAAACCTCTTTATACTTGGGGCAACTGAGTGGCTCAGTCGTTAAGCATCTGCCTTCGGCTCAGGTCATGATCCCGGGGTCCTGGGATCGAACCCCACGTGGGGCTCTCTGCTCAGCGGGAAGCCTGCTTCTCCCTCTCCCACTCCCCCTGCTTGTGTTCCCTCTCTCGCTGTGTCTGTCAAATAAATAAATAAAATCTTAAACAAAAAAAAAAAAAACCTTTTCATACATATAAAAAGAAATTAAGGGGCGCCTGGGTGGCTCGGTCAGTTAAGCATCTGCCTCTGGCTCACAATCTCAGGGTCCTGGGGTTGAGCCCTGCGTTGGGCTCCCTGCTCAGTGAGGAGTCTGCCTCTCCCTCTGCCTCTCTCCCTCTCCCTCTCTCAAATAAATAAATAAAATCTTAAAAAAAAATTCTCTCACCTCAAGAAGGTACACTGGTTAGTTAGCATACTTACCTTTTACAATGTAAGAACGCTTTTATAGATTTCCCTATTACTTTTATAAGTAACATTTTTTTAATTTCTTTTTTTTAAAAGATTTTATTTATTTATTTGACGTAGAGAGAGAGAACAAGTAGGCAGAGAGGCAGGCAGAGGGAGAGGGAGAAGCAGGCTCCCCGCTCAAGGACTCAATCCCCGGACCCTGGGATCATGACCTGAGCTGAAGGCAGACACTTAACCGACTGAGCCACCCAGGCGCCCCTATAAATAACATTTTTTGTGAGAAAAAAACTGAAGATATTTCCACTTTTTTTTAAAGATACATATAGAGGATCCAAAGAAAGTCTCCAAATGAGACCACCAAATTCCTAAATCTGTAACTTTCAAAATTTGAGGTCATTTGCTTTAAACTTTCTATTAAAGTAGAAAAAAAAAACCCCACAATTTCTATATGAGACCGAGTCATAGCAAGGGCGCCTGGGTGGTTCGTTCGGTTGTGTCTGCCTTCGGCTCAGGTCGTGATCCCGGGGTCCCGGGATCGAGCCCCGCGTCTGGCTCCCTGCTCGGGGGGAAGCCTGCTTCTCCCCTTCCCACTCCCCCTGCTTGTGTTCCCTCTCTCGCTGTGTCTGTCAAATAAATGAATAAAATCTTTAAAAAAAAAAAAGTCATAGCAGTAAATCTGGCTTGATGTGAACATGGCTATTTTCATAAACCTTCCTGGAGAGAGCCAAAAATGCTTAAATTAACCCCAAGATGGTAATAAAAAAGTATAACCTGGGGCTGTCAATTCAATTTGTACTAAATACTGATTACTTGCAATTATGTTTCTTTCCTTCTGGGTCAGAAATAGATCTTTAATAAATTTTTCTTCATTAGCTAGGAAGATCCAAGTACCTAAATGAAGAGTGCTATTATGCCTTAATCCATTAATAGGCTCGCTATAATCCAAATGTCTTTTTTCAGGGTACAAAGTTTGATTTTTCTGATGCTACCATCACATTTAGGCAACATTGTAAATGGGAGTACGCCATGATTTACATACCATAGTTATCATGAATAATAATGTACCAACTAGGGGCACCCGGGTGGCTCAGTTGTTGGGCGGCTGCCTTCGGCTCAGGTCATGATCCCGGGGTCCTGGGATCGAGCCCCGCATCGGGCTTCCTGCTCGGTGGGGGGCCTGCTTCTCCCTCTCCCACTCCCCCTGCTTGTGTTCCTGCTCTCGCTGTGTCTCGCTCTGTCAAATAAATAAAATCTTAAAAAAAAAAAAAAAAGAGGGGGGTGGGTGCCACCAAGTCTCCATCTGGCCCGGTACCACTAGAAGTGAATAAACTCCAGAGGGTCAGCCTGGGAAAAAAAAAAAAATAATAATAATGTACCAACTAGAGAAAAGTTAATTTCCCTGCTACTTAAGAGAAACACTTAGGGGTGCCTGGGTGGCTCAGTCGGTTAAGCATGGTCCCAGGGTCCTGGGATGGAGCCCCATGTTAGTCTCCGTGCGCAGCAGGGAGTCTGCTTCTCCCTCTCCCTCTCCACCCGGCTCATGCTCTCTCCCTCACTCTCTGCCGCAAATAAAAATTTAAAAAAGAAAAAAAAAAAAAGGTAAACGCTATGCTAAGCCCAGCATGTGAATTTATTGTACTGCTCCTGTGAATACCCCATTGTTTTCTCAGTAGCAGAAGTGGATGACTGGAGCCAATTTTGGAATCAAAACCCCAGTCTCTAAGAAGGGCATTTCATACTCTTAAGAGCCAAATTCGCCTTTCTATTGAAATGTGGTTTGCAATCCTCCGTCCCCTTAAAGTTCCTCCCCTTCAACAAGCCGACGTGCAATTTACATGTCCCCATGACCTTTTTAAACCACAGCAATTTGTTCGGCACCTCTAAGTTTATAGTGCTTCTCCAAAAATACCCGATTTAATCCTGAAAATTCAGCTAAGTCCAAAGCTAATGTAAAATACTAGGAAACACACAATATAAACTTGAACCAAAATACCATGTAACATTTAATAATTGCAAATATATTTATTACAATTTACAGATTAGTTAAAGTTATATACACAAATATAATTTTAGCTATAAAATCCCAACAAACTGGTTACATTGAAGTCACTGGATCTGTAGAAGCCAATTAAGTCTTCTAGTCCCCTAAATTCACCTCCCTTAAATTATACAAAAATAAAATCTGATAGTTTTGATTTCAAGTGAAAGATGAAGAGGTGCTGTTATCACATTGCAACACTCAGAAAAGGAAATTTTACCTGTCTGTATGCCTTCACATGCTACATTGATACTTAAAGCACCATTATAAGACTTTAAATGTGTACAATGTTCAATTACAACTTCCAAGTTTAACTTTGCTCTAACAACTAGGATTGGGATGAAATGACAAGAACTGTTTCTCCTTCAGTCCAACTTAAAAACAGCCCCTTCTGTCCTTTTTGTCACTGTCTCGATCACTTCTTTTAAAGGAGGGTAGTAAATGGGAGAATTCTTCACCAAGCTTTTAGTGTACTCATTTGGTAGCGAGGTTGGAATCCCAAGGGAACAAGTTTCCAAAATCCAATCAATGTCAAGCTATCCCATTATTTTCAACTATGCAGAGGTGCTAGATTTCAGACTAAGCCGTGAAATAAAACAGTATACTTCAGTCTGGTTTTAAAAAAATGCCTATACATTTTCAGAAAGTTTTTTTTCAAGGCAGATGATCCCTTCTTCCCAACTGACACAGCTGGTGCTTAAAACCAGCCTGTTTTCACAGTGTTACAGCAGGACTCTGCAAATGCATCCCCTATGATTACCTAAAGTGGAGGTGCACAACACACATTGAATAAGGGCTCTGCAAATATCGGACCAGCTTTCAAGTTGTACTCTTGGCGTGTTTATGTACGAATATATATATATTATCACTGGAGGCAGTTCTTAGAGCAAACCAGATAGAAATAAAATAATGACCAGGTAGACTGTAAACTGAGGTAGTAACTCTGCAAGCACTTCTGACAAAAAATTTGTCCCCACACTGAAACAAGTTCAAACTTAAGAGGCCACCTGCTCTACTCATGTTTTCCATTACCTGCAACAAGAGGCACATGGGGCAAAAACAGACCAGTAAGAAGCTGACAAACATTACCTCAGCCTAACAGAGGCACACCATGTCCAGCTAAACAAAGGACAACCAGTCACTGCAAAAACTTCAATTCAAAAGTAAACTCTGGGCTAAAAATAGTTAAGACTCTGTATTGTTAAGTCTATAGTACCATCCTTTCCTGAAAGTTACAGGCCTTGTCATTACTTCTCTAACAGTAGAACACAATAAACTTGGAGATTGATTAAGTCTCTATTTTACATTGCTAACTGGAAAATTCAGAAGTGCCCATTTCCAAGTTTATAGTGTCACCCTGACAGGTTTTAAAAGTGACAGTGCTGAAGCATGAGATTAGTAACACTGGTTTTCTGTTGACAGCATATAAAACAAAAACAAATTGCTCTGAGAAGTCTCCTAGTTCCTTCCTAGGAAAATTCTTGGCTTTTCAATTTAAAAAGTGAATGTCTATGCTGCAACTATTACTTTCTGGAGTCTTTTACAACAACTTCTACCTGTTGAAACACACAAAGAACCATTTAACTGGAATGACAATCACACACACAGAACCCTCTCCAAGAAACAGTTTGCACAGAAGTTAAACATTTGAGATGTTAAAATTTGGCAGAAAGATGCAGCTTTCCCAAAGCAGCAGAGAGTACTGCACAAATAAGTTTTGTGGCGGTCCTTGGAAAGGTAAAATTTAACCTATAAAAGCCCACCACGCATGTCCATCCAAAGTCATTTTTAGAAGGGAAAAACAAAGTTGACACAAGGTAATTTAAGTTGGTAGCATATACAAGATTATTTTCTTAACCTTAAAGCTAGAAGGACCACATCACTGAAATAAAAAATAGAGAAAACATAAAAGCCCATTAACTTGTTGGCTGGGGAGAGCCCAAAGTTTTCAGACAGGTACACATAATTTAAATTAGAATGGAAAATGGGGCTTTGAACCCTATAAATACTGTTTCCCAAGGAAATCAGTTTTGAAAATGCAAAATTCCACCTTAAAAGGTCCCCTTTACACCTCAGCAAGCACATGACATTTAAAAATACACCCAACTGAATCAAAAAAGGGAGTATTAGAAATCACACCATCTCATCCTTCATTACCAGGGCTTGCCTTCAAACCTGGCCATCTCTGAGTGGGATCAGTTACAAAAAAAATATTAAACTAGGTCTCTGGATCCAAGCTGCATATCCTCTTAAAAAAAAAAAAAAAAAAAGGACAGCTGCCAATTTTTGTTTTTAAAAGAAACCTCTCAAGTAAGAGGTAGTGTACGCTCGAGTTAGAGGCCGTCAAATCATCTTAACATTGCTTAAAAGCATTAAGTCCTTTGAAGCATGTTTCCTGGAATCTATTAAACATTCTTTCTCTGTGCTCAAACGTCAAGCAATATCCAATAGCATCTTCTGTTTCTTGAATTCGTTTCTGGAACCTGCACCCATCCCGTGCAAATTCTTCCCATGGTCCTTTGCGGTCCTCATCACCACTTATATAATACTCAGTAACTTCTTCCAGGAAGGTTACCTATAAAGACAAAGACTAATTTTAATCATGCTCTAGGACCTTAAAATCACCATTGAAGTAATTAACCCTTTATGCTACTAATTCTTTGAGAATATCAAATATCCAAATATCTTACAGGAATATTTGGTTTCAACTGTAACAGAAGAAAAAAGTAAGTTCTGACTGACTAGATGGCATCTCAGTAAAAAGTGAGCGAACTCCATCTTGATTTCCTTCACACACACACACACACACACACACACACACACACACACACACACTCCTGCCCCCATCTGTCGTCCTGTCATCCCTCCTCCCTCCCCTTGGCTTTTGGTGTTAATAAAATGAATCCAGATGGGGAACTGAGAATTTCCTGATGTTATCAGTCCTTTTGTCTTTTCTTAATCCTTAGGGAAATACAGTTCTGTGACACTCTTCCTCCAAAATGACAAATGTTTCCCAAAAAATTTTCCAGAAATATTTGAAATAGTTATTAGTATTAGTCAATGCTTTTATTACAGCACAAAAGCTTTAACAAAGAACTTCACCAATTTCTAGTCTTCCTTTTTCCTTTTAAACACAATTTCACTTTTCAGTGCTTTCCAATTTTTGCATCATAAACACATAGTGTTACTCTTATTATTGCTTTTGTAATGAGACTATAGAAAAAGTTATTTAGTAAACAAAATGCAGCCAAGTTAACCTATCTTTAAGGTTATGTTACTAGGGGCGCCTGGGTGGCTCAGTCGTTAAGCGTCTGCCTTCGGCTCAGGTCATGATCCCGGGGTCCTGGGATCGAGCCCCGCATCGGGCTCCCTGCTCCACGGGAAGCCTGCTTCTCCCTCTCCCACTCCCCCTGCTTGTGTTCTCTCGCTGTGTCTCTCTCTGTCAAATAAATAAATAAAATATTTAAAAAAATAAAAAATAAATACTATATACATGATTTCACGTAAAGAGTTAAAGTCCCTTTTAATCCCTACTTAATTTCCAGCATAGACGTTTCTTTCAAACACAGCAAACTACGAAAGTAAATACTTGCTTTAAAAATATGTTCAATAGTTACATCAGCTAATCCCACCGTGGCCTACTCCTTTCATTCCCTTTACATCAGGCCACGGAATGCCCTGGAGGACAATTAGCAGGTCTGTAACATCTTACTAGATATTGCATTCTAGAGTTACTCATTGTATCACTAAAATAAATAACGGCAGCAGCATTTATATGTTTACCACATGCCAGGCTCATTTCAGAGGACTTTATAATTTTTATCTCATTTAATCCTCAGAGCAACCCTATAGGGTCTGTACTACTATCACCTCCATTGTATAGATAAGGAAAGAGAGGTTAACGGACTTGTTTCCAATCATACAGCCTCCCTCTGGTGTAGTAATCAGGATTCAAACCTGGAGTATGGCTCCACAATCTGCACTGTGTTATGTCAATGACACAGGCATTTTAAGTCTCACTCTAAAAAATCAAGCACTACCCATTATTCCCATAAAGCTAAAGAATGGCAAGTGGTCAAAGGCTGCCAAAATAATTTTACCATATTTTAGACATAATCTTTTATAAATGTTCCTTCTTGTTCAGTCAGTAGTCTCACATCTACTTGACTCATCTCATCTTTGCTCAATGAGCAAGCCAAAATGAGACATGAGACTGGCCTGAGGTCCCTGAACAATAATAGCTACCAATTAAAGGCAAGGCGATGAATGAGGAGTTTTACACACTCATCTCATTTAAATCATGTAATAATTCACACAATATTTATAATTATTATTCCCATCAGATAAATGAGTGAACCAAGGCCATGAGAAGTCAAGTTACTTTGCAGGTCTGGCTGTCTTCCCAAATTTCTTGGCCCTAACCACTCAGCAGGAGGGAACACAGGCCTCCAGATACCAAATGCTCATTCTGTTGCTCCACTTACCAATCAGGCCTCGGTTTTTTAACCTATTCACTAATAGGTTTTACCTACAGGTTTACTAACAGGTTTTAACCTATTCACTAATAACTAAATAGGTCATTTTGTCAGGGTCCCCTAAGAGTAAACAGAAAATATCTTTTATGACAGCATTTACGTATGTGTGAACTAAATTTTTAACCATGACCTATTCTACAGGTGAGACGTAAGGTTATCACCATGTAGAGGTATTTTCTACCCAGGAAGTATCTCAAAGGAACGAAGCTGGCCATCTGGAGCCAACAGATTATGGCACTGTCCACCTGAAACTTTCTAATGCGGCAGAATCTGAGGTCAAAAATAACTTACCCTCCTTTGTCTTTCAGATAAGTGTACAGAAAACTAAAGAAACTTGCCCTCTACAATAAAAGATACCCTGTGTGTTTGGGGGAATTCCTCTCCAGTTAATAACCTTTGCTGAATAAATAGTAGAAGGAAAAAATAAAGCAATTCCAAAGAACCTCCCCAAATAAGATTAACCTGACAATGTGTTGAAAGAGTAAAACGTTTTAAGACGAGCTTAGGAACAGGAAGCAGCTACTCAAGATAAATCAAATAGGTAACCAAACATCATTGTTACAAATGATTATTAACCTGAGGGTGGCCACTGATAACTAGTATTGCGTTCTTCAGAAACGGCAGTACTATTTCCTGTATTGTTTTATTACTGTCAAAATCATGTTCACATCAAAAAGTTTTTACACTGAAATTAGTATCTTCTTTGATGGCAAACTTGCTACTTGGTACTATTATCCCTCTGGGCTCTAACAGGAATGAAGACACTTGTTATCCTCTAAATATTAGGTGTCCACAAATAACAAACTACAATTAATACCATTTAAATACTCCATAACGGGACCTGACCAATCTCCAGAAGAATTGTGTATACACAAGGTGTAATTTTTCTGTTCCATAAAAAAGAAAGAAAAGTTGAAGATTATATGGAAACAGCCCAGAGATACAAACCCAAATGAAAAGGACACTTTCCTGCTAACACCTATACCCCAGCATTTTCGATTTGGATAGGAACAACATTCCACAGAAGGGAAGAAGGCAGGTGGTGGTTATATGGGGGGCGGAGGGGTCATTTCTTAATCCAAGTACAGAAGCTTAGAGCCCTTCCTCAAAAATATGCTCTACTACTATGCCTCCAGAAGAGTCATGCTACTGTATTTAACCGTATCAAAACAGTACAAATTATCAGGCACAGTAAAAAAAAAAAAAAGAAAAACCAAACCTTTTTTCTCTTGATATGCATACGTCTTTCTCCAGAAAGAACCCCACCGGGTACCAAGTCTGGATCTTCACTTTCTCGGCTCCCCAACAGCTGCACATCACAAGATAGTAAGGTTTGACAATCAGAAATGGCCACAGTGGGCTCAGACAGGCCCTCTGAGCCGCAACAGCCTTTCCAATTTTTCCCTGATGTTTGAAAAGGAGCCTTAAAATTTAAAAGGTTGTAGGGGTCATCGGAATTACAGAAAGAGTTCCACAGTTTGAGACTCTCTGCTTCATCTGCACTAGATTCCCAGTCATCTTCCTCCCCAGAATTATGGTCAGGAGACTCGGGAAGGCTTCCAATCTGGGGAGAATTCTCTAGAGCAGACTTGTCAGAGGAATCCTTCTCTGAGTCAGAAGGGTCTCCAGGAACAATTCTGGCAGCAGTCTGAATTGTTGCCGTGAAGTTTCGGGGATTATAAGGATCTACACTATAGAAAGAGTTCCAAAGGTGAAGCCCTTCAGAGTCTTGTTCAAGGTCTGATTCGTCGGAGAGTGAGCTATCACTATCAAAACCATCATCCTCAGCTTCCTCATCCCAATCCTCACCTTCGGAATCAGAACTTGTTTCTAGGTCACTGGATGCACCTCCCAAAATGTAATCTATCAGTCTGTTACTACAAGCTGGCCTGGTGGAAATGAGAATGTCATCTTCTAGGTCTGAGGAGTCCCCGACACTTATTTGGTCCTCTCCAGGCTCTTTTTCCACAGGCACCTCACCAGACGGACAACCTTCCGAGAGGTCCTGTTTTTCCAAAGCAAGTGGAACCTCTTTCGTCAACGATGCGATCTTTCCTTCGGTGGGTTCCTGGGCGGTTCCGGAAACGGCTCCAACAGAGGGAATACACTGTGTGGGACTATCTCCGCCGGGTTTCAGATCCATCCGGAGCAAGCTGTGTTCCTCCTCCAGGCTGTGGTAGCCATTATCTTGGTCTGGGGTGGGTAATGCTTCCCCCTTTCTGGCCTGCTGAAGGAACTCCAGCCGTTTCGTGCGAAGATGGTGGATTTCTGGCAGGCCCTCTCTAGAAGGAGGCGGACATCCCTGCCGCGTGGAGCAAACGACGTCTGCCTTCAGCGGGCGGGGAGGATCAAGGTCTTCAGTCAGACAGGCGCCCTCTGGGCTGAGGGTCTGGAAATCAACAGGTTCGCCACTTCCCACGCTGTTCTGATAGCCAAGCCCCACCCGGGGCACGCAGTCCCGATAGGCGGGGTTCAACAAATAGGAGACGACGCTGAAACTGCTTAAACGCCGAACGGGTAGAGGGCCGGCGGGCGAAGAGCCAAGTTCCCGGTTAGAGCACAGATGGCCTTGAAGGCCACTCGGTAACAGCTCCATTCCGCACAGCTGCTGCTCTAACGGAATAGCGTGTGCGGCAGGGTCCAGAACTCTAGCCTGGGCTTTGAGTTCCAATTCTAGATCTGAGGACGAGCACTGCCAGTGGATCCCCTCCTCCAGCCAATCGAGGGAACTGGCAGTAGAGTCGTCCGAGGGGTCGAGCCGCAGCGAACTCAAAGATTTCTGCGCCGGGGGGACGGCTGGGTCCTCCCGAGCCTTCAAGGCTCTGAGAGCGCTGTAGCCTCCAGCAAAATCTAGCCATTTGGTCGGGATCATCCCGCCGAAAAGCTGGCTCCAAATCAGCGGCTTCTGAAGCAGGCTGGGGAGCGGCGCCAAGAGCTGGGAAAGCAGCTTCATCCAGGAGCCGGTCCGAGCCTGGGGCTGGGGGGGAGCAGCCAGTCTGGGGTCCCCGGGGTGTTCCGAGGCAGGAGGTGTGGGCAACTTGGAAGTGCCGGGTTGCGGGCGCCGGGGAAAGAAGGGCAGCCAGAACCGGGAGCCCGGCCGCGGCCGCGATCCGTCTGCTGCCGGCTCCATGTCCTTGTTCCAGGCAGTCTCTCGGCGCTGCAGGTCGGACGGGATTCGGAGAGGTCTAAGCAGTCTTGGCCTTGCTGCGCGGCGGAGTCGGGGCCCCAGGCCGATCGCCCGGCCAGGTGAAGAGCCACAGGGGGAAGCGGCTTCGGCCGCGGGCGGCAGACCACAGTCCGGAACGACAGGCGCAGGACGCAGCGGCCGAGACGACACTCATCCTGACGGGAAGGAGATGTCCTAGTCCGCTCGAGGCCTCTCCACCATTAACAGAGCCCTCCCGCGGCGACTGCGACGACTTCCCAGAAAGACGGGCCGTTAAAAAGGCCCCTCGGCAGCGCGACCCCGGAAGGGCTGGGCAGGCGGGCGCGGGTAGAAGCGAAGCCCAAAATGGCCGCTGGGCCAGCACGGAGCAGAACACCCACAAGCAAGAGGACGAGACGAAGGATGGCGGCTGGCTACGCCACCAGCCCCGCGTCGCCCAACGTCACTCGCAGAGCCCGGCGGGCGGGCCTTTCCGGACTCCTCCGAGCGGCCGCTCATTGGTCTCGCGCGATTCCCTGTCGGCTTCCTTACTCTCGGCGGACCCAGCGCTCGCGCCGGAGGTTGCATCAGCCGGGCCGAGGCTCTACGCGTGCGCACTTGTTCCCTGGTGGTCTCCTAGGAGACCGCCGCGCCTCGGCGTCCCCCGCCCCGCTCCGCCCTCTGGGCGAAAGGGGAAGTTACCAGATAACACAAGAATTCCCGGAAGCCCTTTTAAGGGCCTAATACACGCCCAAGTGTAGACACTTATCTTTGACTTGCAGATATCGGGGTTCCTGTATTGTTGAGTGCTAAGTAGATCATCCGCAGGAGATCTTAGTATAATAGGAATTGGCAATACTGTGTAAATACATGCCTGGTGTTAAGACACTAATAATTTGGAGTGAATAATAAGAGACAAAACCTTAAGTGAAAAATGAGTCATTCGTAGGCATTCCTGCCCCTTCGGTTTTCGGGTTTCTAAATCACTAGCTTTGCCTAGGACCTAGCTTTCAGTATCTGACCCACATACATCCACGAAAATGTGAACTCCTGTTTCTCAGGTGGCGTCCCTATTAGACTCTCCCCTTTCAGTGGGGCAAACCGAAGTCTCAGAGGAGGAAAGAAACGTAGCCCTCAGAACTGTTGACTCCTGTGCTTCTGAGTAGGCAACACATTCAAGTCCTATTTGTATCCTGAGACCCCAGAACCGCAGGATACAGCCGACAAAGAGGGACGCACAGACCATTATACTTTGAAAAAATTTTGTCTGATAATTTTAATTGCTATATTTGATTCTATGTTGTGAGTTGGTCTTAACTCATTTATTTCTACTAAAAGTTTTTCACTGACACCTCTGAAGTCAAATATCTATTGCAGAGGGAATGTGGCAGTCTGTTGCACTTAGGGACGGCAGAAAGATCTTTCTGGAGCCAGGAGGAAGGCAACTGCTCTTCCTGCTTCATTGGGACTGTTCAAAGAACAGCTACTTCCTTCTAGGAATCTGAGATGTCCTCAATCTCTATGGTTTACCCCTTGTTATCTTATTCATCTCTCTGGAAATATCTCATTTTCAATAATAAGAACTTCAGAAAAACATATTAATAGGAGCCAGCTTAATAAAAGAGATCCAACCATGCAAATTAAGTACTTGAAGCCTCAGTTTCTTGGTTGTCAAGTGAGGCTAATAGTTCCTCTTTCAACATGTTGGTGAGAGAACTAATTCTATTTTTTTTTTAAGATTTTATTTATTTATTCATGAGAGACAGAGAGAGAGAGAGAGAGGCAGAGGGAGAAGCAGGCTCCCAAGGAGCAGGGAGCCCGATGCGGGACTCGATCCCAGGACCCTGGGATCATGACCTGAGCCGAAGGCAGATGTTTAACTATCTGAGCCACCCAGGCACCCGAGAACTAATTCTAATACCTAGATCTAGTAGGGCATAAACATCAGCTAATGTCTGTTATTTATTGGCTAACAATTGTTTCCTGTTGCCCACACAATAAAGGCTCCATACAGCCTGTCCACCTACTATACTTTATCAGCCTTCTCTTCCTAACGTCCCTTACTGAGTGTTAATACTCTAGAACATTGACGTGTTTCCTGCCTTTACTCATGTGGTTTCTCAGCCAAGAAAGCCCTCTTCCTCCCTGTTATGCAAGTACTCATGCTTCAAGGTGCATCTCAAATGTCAACTCCTTCTTGAAGTCTTTGCCCACCTTCCCAGTCAGAATTCTATTATTAGATACTATGTGAGCACTTAACAGGCTACACTATGTATACCTGTAAATGTTCTTACCTGCTGGTCTCAGCTCCCTTTTTTTTTTTTAAGATTTTATTTATTTTTTGACAGAGACAGCGAGAGAGGGAACACAAGCAGGGGGAGTGGGAGAGGGAGAAGCAGGCTTCCCGAGGAGCAGGGAGCCCGATGGAGGGCTCGATCCCAGGACCCTGAAATCATGACCTGAGCCGAAGGCAGACGCCTAACAACTGAGCCACCCAGGTGCCCCCTGGTCTCAGCTCCTTAAGGGCTGTATACCAACACCTAGCCCAGTGGGTCCCAAAATATGATCTGGGCACCCCTGGGGATCCCATTTTAAGACCCTTTCAGGGGGCCCTCAAAGCCAAAAAAATGTTCATAATAATACAAAGCTGTTATTTTCCTTTTTAACTCTCACTTTCTCCTGAGTGTACAGTGGACGTGTATCTTCTAGAGGACAAGTGGTAAGTGATCTGGCAACAGGTGGAATGCAAAAACAGGAGATTGGAGTTGTCCTCTATTAAAAGCCAGATATTAAAGACACTTGGGGGAAAAAAGGTCACTTTTTTTTAAAGATTTTATTTATTTATTAGAGAGAGAGAGGATGAGAGAGAGCACAAGAGGGAAGAGGGTCAGAGGGAGAAGCAGACTCCCTGCTGAGCAGGGAGCCCGATGTGGGACTCGATTCCAGGACTCCAGGATCATGACCTGAGCCGAAGGCAGTCGCTTAACCAACTGAGCCACCCAGGCGCCCAAAAGGTCACTCTTTTGCTACAATTTTTGGTTTTGAAAAATAATTTTTCATTAAAAGTGTTGTGTTAAAAAAAAAAAAGTGTTGTGGGGGCGCCTGGGTGGCTCAGTCGTTAAATGTCTGCCTTCAGCTCAGGTCATGATCCCAGGACCCTGGGATCGAGGCCCGCATCAGGCTCCCTGCTCCACGGGGACCCTGCTTCTCCCTCTCCCACTCCCCCTGCTTGTGTTCCCTCTCTCGCTGTGTCTCTCTCTGTCAAATAAATAAATAAAATCTTTGAAAAAATAAAAATAAAAATAAAAATTCCTCAGCTTTGAGTTCTTAAACAGTAACTTTTTAAAAAAGATTTTATTTATTTATTTGAGAGAGAGAGAGAGAGAATGAGAGAGAGAACACGAGAGGGGGGAGGGTCAGAGGGAGAAGCAGACTCCCCGCCGAGCAGGGAGCCCGATGTGGGGCTTGATCCTGGGACTCCAGGATCATGACCTGAGCTGAAGGCAGTCGCTTAACCAACTGAGCCACCCAGGCGCCCTTAAATAGTAACTCTTGATAGATATAATGCTCATAAACAAAAGCTCCTTGGGGTCTTCAGTAATTTTTAAGAGTGTAAAAGGGGGGCGCCTGGGTGGCTCAGTTGGTTAAGCGACTGCCTTCGGCTCAGGTCATGATCCTGGAGTCCCGGGATCGAGTCCCACATCGGGCTCCCTACTCAGCGGGGAGTCTGCTTCTCCCTCTGACCCTCTCCCCTCTCATGCTCTCTATCTCATTCTCTCTCTCAAATAAATAAATAAAATCTTAAAAAAAAAAAAAAAGAGTGTAAAAGGGATCCTGAGACCAAACAGTTTAGGAACCCCGGACCTAACATGTTGACTGGCACATAATAGGTGACCTATAATGTTTGTTGAATGAATGGAAGCATATTCACAATTTAAAATAACAACATCTTCCTTATGGCTAAGCCTTTTGCTTTCTACTCTCAACTTTGTCATTAACACCACATTCCCCCGAAAAGCATTTCTTAAAGCTTTCTTGAATGAGCCTCCCCTTCCCCATCTAGTCATTGAATACATAATTTTATTTTCCTCACCTTGGAAGTTGTTCTAAAGGGGGAAAAAAACCCCACAATCATAAAGTATCAAATACCATAGGGATACGTGACTTTGTCCAATCAGTCCCAACAGGAAAATAAAGTGTAAACTAGCCTCCTCAAGCCTGCTATCAAGTAGAAGGCAGACGGAGGGTAGCTCTGGACACAGAGATAGCAAGGTGTTGCCATGGCCACAGGCGTGCTGGTGAAGACAAGAAGTCCTTGGACTGGTAAGCTGACTGGCACTTTGGCAAAAGAGAAGATTTAAACCTCAGTTAAGTACATTTATTTTAAAAAGATTTTGCGGGCCCAACATAAAGGGTATATTGCTTTTGACTTCATTTTTCTGAGCTGGTGCCACCTCCAAAATCTTATTTCTAAGTATCCCACACTTTGGGTGGCTACCACCTCCCATCTTTGCAACACACTGCCCTGGTTATCAGCCCCCAGAAACCCTCCTTCACTTCCCTGCTCCCCCAGCGTGAATTCCGTGGTCCCCTTGCAAAGACGCTTCACACCCTTGCTCTTCTCCGGCAAAATTCCAACCCTAGTTAAACCCAACTACCCACTTACTCTGAGTCTACACACTTGCGGCCAGTCATTGTGGAAACACTCAACCGTGCCGACTGACTGGCTTCATATTTGTGATCCCAAATTTCATCAGTGCCAGCCACTCCTACAGCACTTGACAGTTCCACTGTAGCTTCGTTTCTCCCACACTCAGATGGTTTCACAATGCCTGTTCTTCCAATTTCCAGCATTCCTGTAAACACACATTCTCAGCTTAGGATCACACCTCATACTTAATTGGGAAACCAGCTACAACTGGACATCAACCACCTCATCTTTCCATCACTAAATCCGCCAATCTACCTGCATTTGGACCCACTACCCCTGCCTTCAATCCCATGACAAGAAGAGCAGCCTTCTGGATCCCGTCCTTTCGTGGCTACCAAAGGAATTCTGGCCTCCCTTAGCCCCTTTCCTGTAACATGTAATTTCCTCTCTCGAGCTTCTAAACACTCGCATGCAGGTTAGTATCACCCATCTTAAAAGTTAAAAAAACCTGGGGCACCTGGATGGCACAATCGGTTAAATGTGCGACTCTCGGTTTCGGCTCAGATCGTGATGTCAGGGTATTGAGATCAAGCCCTCTGTCAGGTTCCGTTCTCAATGTGGAGTCTGCTTGGGACTTTCTCTCTCTCTCTCTCCCTTTGCCCCTCCCCCCTGCTCTCTCTCTCTCTCTCTCTCTCTCTCTCTCAAATAAATCTTGTTTTATTTTTATTTTTTTTAAGATTTTATTTATTTTTTTGATGGAGAGAGACACAGCGAGAGAGGGAACACAAGCAGGGGGAGTGGGGGAGGGAGAAGCAGGCGTCCCGCGGAGCAGGGAGCCCTACGCGGGGCTCCATCCCAGGACCCTGGGATCATGACCCGAGCCGAAGGCAGACGCTTAACGACTGAGCCTCCCAGGCACCCCTAAAATAAATCTTTAACAAAAAATAAAAATTTAAAAAATTTTTAAAAACTCTCCCAGATTCGCGCCCCTGCACGTTTCTGTACCATTACAGCAAAGTTTCTCAAGAGTCATCTATGGTCATGGTCTCCACTTTCTCAGCACCTATTCTCTCTTCAGCTGCCTCCAGTGTAAACTTTGTCCCCACTACTCATTCAGACAGCCCTCCTGGGGCACCTGGCTGGCCCCGTGGGTGGGGCATCAGACTCTTGATCTCAGGGTCGTTGAGTTCAAGCCCCACCCTGGGCATGGAGCCTATTTAAGAAAACAACAACAACAAACAACCCTTATCAAGATCGCCAAGAACAGTTTACCAAGTCCAATCCTCTGACTGTGAGGGGTTGAACTGTGTCCTCCTAAAAGATGGCGAAGTCCTAATCCCCCAGGACTTCTGAACATGACCTTATTTGGAAACAGGGTCTTCACAAGTTGAGGTCATTAGGGTGGGTCCAATCTGGTATGATTATGTCCTTATACAAAGGACAGACACACATGCATGACACACATGCACATGCAGGGAGGACACCGTGTAACATGAAGGCAGAGATTGGGGTGATGCACCTACAAGTCAAGAAATGTGAACCGTTTCCAGCAAACTACTAGAAGGTAGAAGAGGCATGGAACAGATTCATTCTCCCTCTCAACCCTCAGAAGGCACCGACTCTGCTTGATCGTGGCCTTCCAGCCTCCGGACCTGTGAGCAAATTAAATTGTTGCTTACTTCACCCAGCCTACGGTGCTTTGTACGGCAGCCCTAGGATATGGACAGTACTTTTCTTTGGGCTCTCGTGATGGCACTCCCTTGGTTTCCCTACAATTCCAGGGGCTCCTCTTCTTCCTCCTCTGAATGTTGGCCTGTATCAGAGCTCAGTCCACCCACGTGTTTTTTTCTAGCCTAACCTAGGTAATCTCAACCCCATGCGGATGATATCCATATCTAAACTCCAGGCTGACCTCTCCCAGGAGCTTCAGATTCCATTCTCTGGCTTCTCCACGTGGATGTCCACATATCTCAAACTGATCATGATCAAAACAAAACTCTTTAAATAATAATTTTATTTACTTATTAGGTAGGCTCCATGTCCAGTGTGGGGCTTGAACTCACGACCCCGAGATCTTGCAAGTGTCATTGGCTCTACCAACTGAGCCAGCCAGGTGCCCAAAACAAAATTCTTGATTCAGCTCCACCAAGCCCATCCTCCCAGTGCTCCCTCAATGGCTGCCCCCAGTCCTCCTCATCCAGTTGCCAAGACCCTAAACTTAGAGTCACCCTCACTTCCTCTTTCCCTCAACTCCACATCGAATCCATCAGCAAATCCATCGGCTCTACCTTAAAATTCATTAATTCTCTCCAGAATTGAACCACTTCTCACCACCCCCCATAACCTCCCTGCCCTGTCATTTCCCTCCTAGCCTTCTGCAAGAGCCTTCTCTGCTGCTTCCATTCTTGCTTCAAACAGCCAGAATGACCTTTTATTATTTTATAAAGGTTTTTTTTTTTTGAGAGTGTGTACGTAGGGGTGGGAGTGAGGAGGGAAGGGGGAGAGGGGGAGGGAGAGGGACAAGCAGACTCCAAACCGAGTGCAGAGTCTGACGTGGGGCTTGATCCCACAACCCTGAGATCATGACCTGAGCTGAAACCAAGAGTTAGATACTTAACCGCTTAACCACTTAACCCACTGAGCCACCCAGGCACCCCAGGGCACCATTTTTAAAGTGTGGTCTTTCTACCACAATCAGAATGACCTTTTAAAAATGTAAATTGGAGCGCTACAGTCCCTTTCTCAAAATCTTCCAACGGTAGTCCCATCACACTAAGAAGAAAATCTGGTGTTCTGTGAGTTCAAGTCTCTCCTTGTGAAGCCCCCTCTGGCTGCCTGGCCCCTCCCCTTCGCTGCCTCATCCGGAGACTCCGCGCTGTAATTCTTTGTTCCCGGGCCTCCCTCCCTAGCTGGACAGGGAGTTCCTTGATGACGGGATCCACATCTTTGTCATTTTCGTGGCCACACTGCCTGACCGCCCAGCCTGACCCAGAGAACGCCCTTAGTGTGGTCTGTTGAACAGAACCCTCAGACACAGTCCAGTCACCAAAATTACCTCCCAACTTAAGAATGCTGCCTCATAATTCTTAATCTCAGGAAACAAACTGAGGGTTGCTGGAGTGGTGGGGGTGGGAGGGATGGGGTGGCTGGGTGATAGACATTGGGGAGGGTATGTGCTACGGTGAGCGCTGTGAATTGTGCAAGACTGATGAACCACAGACCTGTACTTCTGAAACAAATAATGCAACATATGTTAAGAAAAAAGAAAAAGAAGAAGATAGCAGGAGGGGAAGAATGAAGGGGAGTAAGTCGGATGGGGAGACAAACCATGAAAGATGGACTCTGAAAAACAAACAGGGTTCTAGAGGGGAGGGGGGTGGGGGATGGGTTAGCCTGGTGATGGGTATTAAAGAGGGCACGTTCTGCGTGGAGCACTGGGTGTTATGCACAAACAATGAATCATGGAACACTACATCAAGAACTAATGATATAATGTATGGTGATTAACATAACAATAAAAAATTAAAACAAAATGCTGCCTCATTTTTGACCTTTCAAGTCCAATCTAATCTTTGCTCCCAAATCCCAGCCAGTCAGGTTATTTCATTTTTGGCATCTCTTCTTTTCCCTGAGCACCCCCTCTTCCTCTACTCCCAGCTCCCATCCCCGCCCCTTCAGGGTGGTTCAGATTTCTGCCTCATTTGGCCAAGAAATTTCCTCAACTAAGACTCTTGCCGGATTCAAGTTCTAACTTTTAAAAGGTCCACTGGGATTTGCCCAGAAGTGCAGTGACATCTCAAAAACCACTTGGAAACCCAGCAAGATAGGTAACACTTCCTACTCTTTACTACTGGAAGTCCCTTGGAAGCCCCACAGAATTTCCCAGGGTGAAACAGGACACCCCACTGCAGAGTTTTGAAAACTTCTGGGTGAGATGCTTGAACAAGGGTCACATGGCCTCCTTTTTCCATTTGGTGAGTTCCACGTTCTGGGCTACGGCTCTGCTCTCATGACTTCACAGTTGTAAGGCACCTCAGAGGTTCAGTTTCCTCTTTTATAAAATGTGGTTGGTTAAATACCACTAGGCGGTAGACTTCTTAAATGCAGATTATCTTGATTTACCTTTGTAACCCTCAGCCTGGTACATGGCCCAGGGCCCGGTGCACAACTCCATGAGCTGTATTCTTTGTGAATGGAAGCATGTCACAAGGTAGCACTGGTAAACACAGTAAACCTTTGTTGACAGAATGAATGAATGAGCCATATGGGCTTCTCATGCTGGTTGTAATGGAAAAGTGACATCACCTACATATAAAACACTCTGAAAACTAACAAATAATATACCAACTTAAGGGACTGTATTTACCTGAGGTTGCCCCAGGCTTGGTGTCAATCCTAGATTCAAATTCCAGGCCCAAGGCCTACTGGCTGTGTCCTTAGGCCACTAACTTAATCTCTCTGAGCTTGTTTCCTCATCGGTGAAATGGGGACACTACTGCTCACCGATCGAGTTGTTCTGAGGCTAGATTTGGCAGGGCACCAGTGCAGCTGAAAGGCACCATTTGTAAGACCACCAACCTGGGTGAAACTATTTCACCTTGTACACCAGCTGTTTTCATCGAAACATCAACCAATCTTGAAAATGCTAGTTTTTGTTTTTCTCAAGTGTCATTTATTAGAAAATACAATTCCAGAGAAAGTAGCAGACACAAGGATGTCTGGGAAGTGGGTACAGTACACAGACCTCTTTACGTCAGGGGCACAGAAGGTCAAAATAAAATGAGCTACGGGCAAAGAGCCAGTAACACAACTATGGTCCGTTCATCTGGAGAAGTTCCATCCCTGTCCCCACCTCCCCCACCCCCTTCCCCACAGTGGCTACTTGATCCTTGACATTTTGAACCTAAAAGAAAAGTTTAGGTTTCCTTGCTACCCTGTGGCTTCAGTGAATGGAGCTTCTTTCTCCAGTGAGGGAATGAGTCAGCCAAGGGGGGGATTTCTGATCCTTGGAGCTGAGAAGGAAGCTGGGGAGAGGCACAGTTGAGAGTTTCCTCGATTACCTCCGTGCCCCCCTCATGGGGTACATCCAGCCAAGTCTGCTTTAAAAAGTTCCTATCAATTTCGAAGTCTCTCCCTCTTTTTCCAAGGAATACAACCCTCTGGAGTAAAGCGCAAGAGTGAATTTGAAGTCCATCTGGTAGGGAATAAAGAGTCTAAGAGCTAAGAGCCCCGGTCTCTCCCTCCCAGCTCAGCTCCAGGGGATCAACCACGCCCTCCACTCCAGCCTCCTCGAAACCAAAGAACATCACTGGAATCCCCCACCCCAGGCCCCTTTCCTCCACTTAGGGCATCCCTTTGGCTCCAGACTAAATAGGTTTATGGCCCCACAGAATGAGGGAAATTCTTAAAAAAAAAAAAAAAAAAAGTGTGACAGAAATGGAGTTTGGGGAAAGCAGCACACAAAAAGGAGAGGTGTGGTGGGTTGATGGGACACCCCCCCCCCCCGGCATCTGCGGCCGAGAGGCCCCTGCCCAGGGCCGGGACACCCTTGGGTGGAAGCAAATCAAAGCTGAAGCAGCACTTTATCCCACCGGAGAAAAAGGAAGGGAGAGAGACCTATGGAGGAGCACCCCCAGCGTATCTGCGGGTACCAGACGGTCCCCAGGGGGGCCGTGAGAATGGAGGGGTAGAAGACAGTATTCAGGGCAAGTCCTAGCAAAGTAGGGGAAGATGAGATGAAAAACTCCCCCTGAGAGAGCCCAGGTCCCTGAATACAGGTCCTCTGAGAGCCCCATTCGGAAGGCCCTTCCTTACACACGTAGGTAGCACATCGCTCTCCTTTGGAGGCAAAATCAGAAAGGCCCCGCACAGGCCTCAGTCCAGCACACCCGCCCTCCCCACCCCTCCCTGACCTGCCTTCAGAGAGGGAGGGCTCTAACCGAGGACCCACTGGGCCCCTCCCCAAGTAAGTCCTATAGATAGAAAAACAAAAACGAAAAACAGAGAAGCAAACAAACAAAAACCTAAGGAAAAGTCCAATAAGAACCTTAATCATACAAAAAGTCCAAATAGTCTTCCTCTCTTGCCTTCCGAGGCATATGTGAAGTCCCTTCGCATGAGGCTTCCTGTCCAGTCAGGACAACATTACTATTTCATTTTTTAAAAATAAAAATAAACATAATCCACCCACCCTCCCCGCAAATGCTACTTCATACAGCCCACCCCACTCACCCCAAACCAGGCATTGCTCCCTTGACACAAGGTAAACTTAAAACTTTGCTGCCACCTCACAGCCTCCAAGGGGCTGCTCATCACAACGAACCCAAATTGACTTGGCAGAGGAGGGGACAGCAGAGAGCATCTTACTCTCCCTACCTCCTGTCACAGAGGCCCGATCCGCCCGGACAGAGGGGAGGCCCACCGAGGGCCCTGCCCCTTCGCAAGGAAAGGGCCCCTGGGGCAGGGGATGAGTCCTCTCCCTTGGCTCCCCCAGCAGCCTGGGGTCCTGGGCGGGGGAGGGGGGAAAGGGGAGGGCTCTGCTGGGCTCACAAGGTCTCGTGACTTCGAGATCCCAGTGCGAACCAGCCAGTCTTCTCCTGGGCCAGGTCCAGCTCTCGCAGACGGATGTGCACCTCCCCGAGGAGAACGTTCTCCCAGAATCCTTGCTCACTCAGCACACTCAGCTGCAGCTCCCGCTGCTGCAGGTCTCCCTTGGGGATCCCATCATACACCAGCTGCAAGCGCAGAGATTGGGAAGAGAGGGAACACAGAAGAGGGAGACGCTTAGGGCCATGGGGGTTTCATCTGGCCGAGGCTGAGACCACTGAGCTCCCCAACCAGAGTTCGAGGGGATAGAGAAGGCACCTGGAACCCGAGAAAAGCTTTAAAGAACTTCGTTCTTCGCTGAGGGGTCAGGCAGGTTAGGGCTTTGTACTGGGCCCACCGCTCATTATCGGCAAAGGACTCCTCCCCCTGCCCCCCCACCCCCACGGGACAGGGCCCAGGCCACGCCCCAGCTGTGGAATCCCAACCCTCAGGGTCAGCAAACTTGTTTACGGGAAGGGCCAGATAGGAAATACTTTAGGCTTTTGAGGCCATAGGGTCTGATCTATGTCAGGAGTATGCCATCCTGCCGCTGCCACATGACGGTACGTAAATGGATGGGTGGGGCCACATTCCAACATCACTTGACTTCCACAAACAGGTGTAGTCAGCTAACCCCAGCCCCTCTCCAGGGCATGCCTCACACACCATCTCATTGTACGTGGGGTTGCAGGTTTTCCGGGCCACTTTGGTTTTCTTCTTAGTGGTTTTCTGAGGGTCAGGGAGGAGGTAAATCTTGACGTAGGGATCCGGGTCATTCCCATCCTGGAGCAGTTGCTACAAAGGGAATGGAAATTTTTTTTAAATAAAAAAAAAAAAGATTCCTAGGTCTGTGTCTTTTATCACCATTCCTGTGATCACCACCCCCCACCCAGCCAGAGACTCTTAGCCCCCACACCTGGCTTCTTTTGGGGCACAGGCATGTACATCCCAGCTCACTCCATTCTGACAGAAACCTGTCCCATGACAATATGAGGTGTCCTACTAAAACATCAACCTGGTAGCCTATTATACCCAGTCTATACTTTTCATACAAATGCTCGGCCATGCCATCCCTTGGTCTGTTTTGACCGAGCCATCACGTCTCTAGATATCTTCCTGCCTGGCCCAATGTCTTTGTCTAGTTTGTCATTTGATCCAAGTAACCCCCAGGAGGTGGAAGATGAGTCACACAGATTAAGTGGCTTGCTGAAGGCCAGCCAATTAGGGCTTCATCCAGCCTGATCCTTTTAAAACTTAAATGAGGGGGTGCCTGGGTGGCTCAGTTGTTAAGCGTCTGCCTTCGGCTCAGGTCATGATCCCAGAGTCCTGGCATCGAGCCCGCATCGGGTTCCCTGCTCCATGGGAAGCCTGCTTCTCCCTCTCCTGCTTCCCCTGCTTGTGTTCCCTCTCTCGCTGTGTCTCTCTCTGTCAAATAAATAAATAAAATCTTTAAAAAATAAATAATAAAAATAAAACTTAAATTAGATTTTGTCATGCCTCTGCTCAAAAACCCTCCCATGGTACCCATCGCACTCAGGGTAAAAGCCTGACTGACTGTGGGACCCGGGCTCCATTCCGCTGCGCTCTCTCCAACCCCATCATCCACTCTTCACCCCTTTGTTCCGCAGCCTTCAGCCGCAATGACCCCCTGCGCTTCCCAACACACCCCAGGCAGGCTCCTGACTCAGGGCTTGTGGATTTAACCACTCCCTCTGCCTGGAACAAGCCTCACCTCCTTCCAGCTGTGCTCGAATATCTCCTCATCAAGGAGGGCTTCCCTGACCACTCTTTATACAACTGCCATGACTTCGCTCCATCCCAGCATCCGTCCTCTGCTTTATTGCTTACCAGAGCACTTAGCACTATCTGTTCAGTGCTCTGCATGCACTCTTTCATTTAACCCCCCCCCCCCAACTCTACCAGGCAGATACCAACACTATCTCCATTTTAATAAGGCTCAGAGTAAGGGCGCCTGGGTGGCTCCACTAGTTAAGCATCTCCCTTCGGCTCAGGTCATGATCCCAGGGTCCCGGGACTGAGCCCCGTGTCGGGCTCCCTGCCTCTCCTTCTGTCCCTCCCCCACACCCCCCACTGCTTGTGCTGTCTCTCTCTCTCAAATAAATAAAATCCTTTAAAAAAAAAAAAAGGCTCAGAGTAATTAGGCTACTCGCCAAAGTTGGACAAGTACAAGAAAGATAGAGAACCAAATGAAGACTGTGCGTATACTTACCAAGCCCCGAATATGCATCACCATAATGAAGAGTTTATTGTTTTTGTAGGAGATGGACAGCTTCACCTCCCCGCCCACCTTCCCGACAGGCCGGGCCCATGAGCCGTCTACAGGGACAAAGAACGCAAGAAAGGTCATGAGGCCAGTTTTGTCCCCATCTGGTGCCAGGCAGATGTTTCTGGTTTCTTCTCCCCACCCTCCACCCCCATATTTTCATGTTGGTCTCCTGATACCCCACGGGGGAACTGCCAGTTGATTCTGTGCACGTGATTTAGGACTGGGTGGAGATGGTCTGTCCAATGTGTGTGTATAAGCACCAACTGAATATCCTGTCCGTGGGAAGCCTGTGTGAGGAGCCATGGGCCCCCCAGCCCGAGTGGGAAACCAGATCCTCTAGCCAGGAAGCAAAGGAACAGAGACAAGTCAAGGGAAGAGAACTGGGAGGGGGTGGGGGCAGGAGAAAACTACCCCGGGAATGGTTCAGAGAGGTTGGCAGGAATGTGACAGAAAAGACAGTATACCTGAGGACTTAGGAGCTGCACTGGTGCCCGCAGCCTTCTCATCTCGGGGCAGGGGGTGAAAGAAGGTGTACACCAAATCACACTGCAATGGAATCAGAGACAGAGTCATTCTTCAATAAGACAACGGCCCCATTAAAAAAAAAAAAAAAAAAAACGAAAGGGACTATTCCAGATTAAGAGAGTCCTATGAAATGGAACCACCAAATGTAGTATGTACTTCTTGTTTGGATCATGGCTCAAATCAACCAACTGTAAAAAGAATTCGGGGGAGGACAGGGAAACTTTGAACATGGACCGTGTATTGGATGATATAATGATACTGTAGTTATAGAAGAATTTATTTTTCAGAGTTGCATAGAGACTATTTAGGGACATGTCGAATGTCATGATGTCTGTGATTGACTTTAAAATACTTCATACAAAAATAAGCAAATACGGCAAAACATTAACTGTTTAGGTGATGGACATATAGGCACACATTATACTGTTTCTCTGGCTTTTTCGTATGTTTGAAAGTTCTCATATTAACAAGTTTTTTAAAAGGAAAAAAAAAAAACCTAGGTCGTCACATCAGGTCAAAAAGCAGTCTGTTCTTCTCTGCCATGCCCTCCCCCATGGACACACACAGACCTCTCAAGCAGAGAAGTACCTGACCCAGCCCTGGACAGAGACCATGAATTCTACTCTTCTTTTTTTTTTTTTTTTTTTTTTTTTTTTAAATGTGGTTTCTTCTTCCAACACATCAGTTACTATTGCAATGTTTACCCTAAACTGTATTTCTTTTTTTTTTTTAAAGATTTTATTTATTTGACAGAGAGAGACACAGTGAGAGAGGGAACACAAGCAGGAGGAGTGGGAGAGGGAGAAGCAGGCCTCCCGCGGAGCAGGGAGCCCGATGCGGGGCTCGATCCCAGGACCCCGGGATCATGACCTGAGCTGAAGGCAGACGCTTAACGACTGAGCCACCCAGGTGCCCCTGAATTCTACTCTTCTTGAGAATGTTTCCTAACTGTGTCAGGGAAAACAAAAACTAAAATGTGAAAATACCTACCCTAACATTAATAGTGGGGGGAAAAATGGACATAATCTCTCTCTCAAGAAACAAATGGTTAAGGAGATTTTGGGATTGCAAGTCAAAGTATTAATCTGGTACAGATATTTAAAGTTGTGCTCTAAGAGTAATACTGAAGCTATGACCAGTATAAAATGGTAAGAGTCACATTTGCATATAGATAAATAGGAAGGAAAGATGGAAATGGGATGAGATGATCTGGGAGGGGACCTCCTGATGACTGTATTTGTTTTTATGCCCATTGTACCCCCAAATTGTAATACCAATTGTTTAAAAAAAAAAACAACACAACAACTTGGTAAATAAACACACTCAGCCTGCTCAGAAAACTCCTTTTCCTCAAGAACCCCTTCCTTCCCAAGGTTCTGATCACTCCTAGCACTCTGGGATGGCTTCTGATACGTAAATGTCTCTCCTCTCTCCCTGCTGCCGGTGGCATGCTTTCATTACATTTAAAGGCATGACCTGAGAGGCGGGAGCCAAGACCCTCCTCCCCTCTTCTTTCTTTCACCCCCCCTTCCCCTTCCTCCTTCCTTCCCCCTCTTATTCCCCCTCTTATTCCCCCTCCCCCTCCCCCTCCTCCTCCTCCGCAGAGTCAGACCCAAAGAGTCAAGTCCCGTCCTTGACCGCCAGGGGGCTCGCCCCCTCCCCGCTTCCCCCACATCCCCCCACCCCAGCGCCCCCCGAACAGAGGAGAACCCACCCACCTCGGCCACCTCGGGGGCTTCGTGGGTCAAGTGCCGGATGTAGCGGTTTAACTCCTCCCTCCGCCGCTCGGCCACCGCCTCCCCCCGGGAGCGTCCAATCACGAAGCGACTAGGGAAGCTGGCGAAGCAGGCGGGCCGTGGGAATGCAGGAGAGGCAAGAAGGGGAAAGAAAATGAAGAGGCGGCAGGCTTTTGTCACGTTTCATTTGCGTTTTCAGCGACCTGACTCACATTTCTCACCAGCCGGCCCCATTCCTCCCACGGCTCCCCGGGGCTGCGCCAACGACACACTCGGGCAGCATTTCACGCAGCAGTCCCAGGAACCCCAGACAAGAAAGCCGAGCTGTTGGGCAGTGCTAGGGCTCCCCCAGAAGTGCCTCGGGGCTCTGGAGGAGCCCGCAGTCTTTCCCATCAGGGTAAAAAGTTCACTTGAAAATTCCTTTTTTTTTTTTTTTAAAGCAATTGCTGTTTTGTTTTTTTTTAAAGATTTTATTTATTTATTTGAGAGAAAGAATGAGAGAGAGAGCTCATGAGAGGGGGTAGGGTCAGAGGGAGAAGCAGACTCCCTGCCGAGCAGGGAGCCCGATGCGGGACTCGGTCCTGGGACTCCAGGATCATGACCTGAGCCGAAGGCAGTCGCTTAACCGACTGAGCCACCCAGGCGCCCGAAAATTCCTTTTTAAAAATGTGTGATGACACACACAGGAGATAAAATTTACCATCACAACCATTACAGTTCAATGGCATTAGATAGACCGTATTGTGCGACCATCACCACCAACCATTTCCAGAACTCTTTCATCTTGCACAACTAAAACTCTGTACTCATTAAACACCCTATTCCACCCTCCTTCCCTCCCTCCAAGCCCTGGCGACCACCATTCTGGTTTTGGTCTCCAGGAATCTGACTACTCTAGAGACTCATAAAAGTGGAATATTACACAGTATTTGTCTTTTTGCGATTGGCTTATTTCACGGAGCATAATGTCCTCAAGTTTCATCCATGCTGTGTCAGAATTTCCTTCTTTTTAAGTCTTACTAATATTCCATTATATGTATATGCCAAATTTTGTTTATCTATTTATCTTCTACTCTTCAAAAGATAAGAAACTTTAAAACATCTTCAGATCCAGTTAGTCCTCTGCCTTTCGCCCCAGTTTTCTCTCCCGGCAGGTGGACCCAAGGCTCATTTTCAACGTTGGACTGAGAGAGTCAGGAGATCCTGGCCAGCAGGGGGCGCACGTGTTACCACCCTCATTGCCAGGCCAAGAAAACCAAGCAAATCTTGGAAAGGGTAGTTTTAGGATCCTGCGATCCTGCCGGCCCCCTATCCCTTCTCCCTCCCCAGGATCCCCCTGTGCGAAGAGGAAAGGGGGCAGCTACCTGGGCAGTTGGGAAGAAGGGAAGAGCAGCCGTAGCTTATTGTGTAATTCCTGGAACTCCTCAAACGTCCGTTGGATGTAAGTGGCCTCATGAGTGTTCTCTCGCATCACCTTTATTACATAAACCTGCAAAGGTCCAAGTCTTAGAGAATACCTGCCAAACCCCGTGCACTGAATGAAGGGAGTGGGTGAGGGAACAGAAGAGGGAAGGGGTGTGTGCATGCGTGTGCTGGGGGGGTCCACTTTCCAGAAGGAAAAGTGCAAAAGTGTCTCCAAAGGAGAAGATGAGACAGATGTACATTTGTCCTGCACATGTTTCATAGGACCCCTGACCCAGACGGAACAACCATGCAGTTCAGCCCCGATTCTAGCAGCCCCCTCGGGCAGGGGAGAGGCTCAGTCTGTGACTGCACTGCACGGAGCTTGGGATGCTCACAACTCCAGTGCCCACTGTGCGGATGTGAAGAGAAAGTCAGAACCGCAATATGCTGGGGGCGGTGGGGAGCAAGACAGGGTCAGATCGGAGAAAACACTTACGTAGCCCTTGTTGGGGTGGAAAGTCTTCTCGTGGCGGCAGAGGAAAACATCACTGATGCGGCCAGAGCTCTTGAGTGTGTGTGTTCGGGGGGCAAAGGAAAGGGTCAGCCGGTCGTCTGAGCCTGTGAACTTCATCTGAGCCAGGTTGTGGATGAAAAAATTGAGCTTTGTGGCTACACTGCCCAGGCTGGACTCAATCAACCTGTTGGTGCAGGAGGATGGGAAGAAAAGGATGTAACCACGGACCCAAGTCCCCACTGCCTGGACAGAGCGATCTCCATGAGTATCCCCGGACTCCTGAGCCTGACACTCAGCTCAGATACAATCATTTTCCCTGCGTAATACCCTAATAGAATGCTTGACTGGCACACAATTATCTACATGCAATTTATTCATGTGAATCCTGGGGTCTTATCTCCCCTCGCTGCCCTCCTGAACCAAAGACAGTTAAACCAAGGTAGGAATTAGGGATTCCACCATAGGGTCAGCATGAAAATGTCTACATACAGGAGACCTCCAGTGCAGTGGAATCTTACCAAGCACCGTTCAGTCTAGAGATTTCAGATCAAAAGGGAGGTTCTATGTGAGACCAACAGAGAAAATTTAGTTCGCCAAGTTCCAAAAAGAGTGCATGATAAAACTGAGGCATCGCCTACACGAACAGAACTGTAGACATGAGTGCAGAGATACTTCCTTGCTTCCATACCGTGTGCCTAACAACACTGCCAAGTATGGGAAGATGGAACCATGGAAGACCATGTTTTGGTAAGTGCAAGGGTTCTGATCCAGAGAGCTGAGGACTAAGAAAACTCCATGTTTGTCCCATAAACGAAGTCTTTGACCAAGACCTGGCAAGAACGTAAGAGATTGCTATGGCTCCATCCACAAAGGTGAGCACCAAAGTACAGACAGAGAACGGAGTCGGGGAAGTCCAGTGATTTCCCTAAGTCAGAGGCGAAGTTAGGACAACAGCCACGTGTCAACTGTAGGCTCTGCCATCCGAGCTATGCCTTCCCCGTGTCCCTAGCTCCACTCCTCCCCATCGGGCAGCCTGGAAATGAAGGACTCGGGGTGGGGGGGGAGCACTGTTTTGTGCAAGGGGTGTTACCTGGTGAAGTAGGTAGTAGCATTGGCTTCTGTGTCCTGAGGCCTTAGAGCATCATAAACATATTTGAGGTCCTCCAGGTCTGAGAGCTCGGGGATCCCACAGGACAACATCTAGAAGGAAAGCAAAGATGGAGAGAGGGCACCTGTAAAACCAGACATTCTTGCTCCTTCCCCCTAGAAGGCCAGATTTTCTACAGCTAGGCTCCCTAACCCTCCTAGGGGGTGGCAGACGGATGCTGTGGACGGTGGCTAGAAGGCCACAGGAAGGGAGGGGCTGGGGCGGGAAGTCAGACACCGCACAGACACCACTGTTCCCAGTAGTCTGGGCCCTGCCTTTATCTGGACCTCAGAGAAGCACATCTCCAGAAATCCTTTGAAGCAAGACAGGGGCGTCTTAAAGATGGTGCCAGATGATAAGAAGGAGGGGTTCAGAAAGGGATGGAGCTCCTCACCAGGCCCAGGAGGTTGAGGAAGAGGTGGGTGTGCTTGCGAATGAGGTTGTAGGCTTGGCAGCAAAGGTCAACAAAATCATGGAAGCGGCTGGAAGGCTTGTCACCCCCGTTGATGACATACGCCATATCCGAGGTGAAGACAAAGGGGGCACGGTCCCTGGGCCGAGGGGAACATACAGGTAGAAAGTCAGCATGGAGGAGGAAGCCCCCCACCTTGTGGGGTACATCAGAGAATGCCCCTCATCACCTGTGGGAACCTGGAGAGATGGGGCTCTCCCTAACTGTTCCCTTTTGCTTTTCCTACCTTAATCTCAAAAGATCCCCAGAGACGTCCTTCATAGATTCCTTGTCTGTGTGCTACCAATATTTTTTTCCTGGATAGGTAACGATTCCCTTTTGCTGTGGTTTGGGCTCATTTCCCCTTGCTCAGGCCTCAGCAGGGAGGAAGAAGAGCTGGTCCCCACCTTCTTCTGTGAGGCCCTGCAACTACTTGACCTCTTTCTCAGGCTTCGATTCTCCAAAGCTGCTCAGCCCAGGGGCTCAAGTGCAGCCCACTTCCATGAGAGGCTTGTGTTCAGCCCAGAGCCACTTCTACGGACCTCCCTGCCCTCCACATGCAGCCTGGCTTCAGGAGACCACTTACCGCTTGATGTTGCCGAACATCTGAGCATGGCCCAGGAAGCGGCCAAAGTCTATGTGGAACATGTGGCCAGTGGTCTTCAGCATGATATTGTCATTGTGCCGGTCACAGATGCCCAGGACATACGTGGCCACGCAGCAGCCAGCACAGGAGTAGATGAAGTTCTCCACAGCCTGGGGCGGGGAGCAGGGGGAGGCAGGCAGATGGGAGGAGAGGACAGAAAGCTGGCTCCGAGGGACTCCAAGGGCCACGGCCAGCCTCAATCCAGCCAACCCTGCTCTCATGCACACCCCCACGCACACAGACACCTCTCTCCTGTCTCACGGGCTGTAAGGAGGTGGAAGGCTGGTGTGTGTATCTCCACCACTTTATCTGCCATTCATCATCCTCTGCACCTTTCCTTCTTCTAGGAAAACTGATTGGAAAGACTGAACTTATCTGGGAGCCCTGACTTGAGCAGCCCTGACTGAAGAGACCTTAATAGACAGGAAGACGGATGTTTACCACGTTCCCAAACAGTTGTGACTGGTTCAATTAAAGCACAGCCCTGAGGCTGCCGACTTCTGGGTCTCTTCCTGACCCTGCTCAGAATTCTCCGGGCTTCTCCCTGCCCCGTAGACACCTTCCATTCCCAGGGTTCTTGGTAGCAGCTAAATGCTAATCTAATCAAAGCCACTTCACTCCAAAGAAGAGCTGAGGCAGTTCAACACTCCTAGGAGGGTTTTACACTTGAAAATCAGACATCTCTAGCTGGTAAACTGTGTGAGAGATATTTTTAAGTATAAAACAGGAGGGAGGGGTGGCTAAGATCCACCTTATTTCATCTGGTCAACATCTGTCCCCTTCTCTGTCTCTCTGAGAAGTACAAATAATGGAATTAGCAAATGGATACCTTTTACCCTCTGAATCCTCTTTGTGAGGTTTATAGAATTTCTTAAGAATTGAAGAAAGACTCATCAGCAGAGGGCAAAAACTGGCACACAGCTGACAAGGAATGTTCAGACACAGACTTGAGAATGAGAGAAAGCTTCCCGGAGAATGTGTGCTCTCCCTGCCTCTCTCTGCAAATTTCCCCCCCTCCTTCAGGGCCGGGAGTCCCAGGCCCTTCCAGCTCCCACAGACTCCTCCCCCATTGAGCCCCAACAGCCCCACTGCCACTGGCATTCATCCAGCACTCACTCTTTTCTCTCCCCAGGGTCTAGGGGTCTTATCTCCCAGCAGCTTCTTGACCATCCACAAGGCCTATTTCAAAACTAGCCACATGGAACCCCCTGCCCAGTCACTTGTCTAATTAAGCCAGGTGGCGAGTCCACAGGAAGCTAAGAACAGAACGTCTACAAAAGAAATCACAGAATGCACCTTCTGGAAGGAAAGGACTATTTCCCAGACAGAGAAATAGATGAATGAAGAGAAACCACTCAGTCAGGAGTACAACCCAGTAGGAGAACTTCCCAGTCTTGACCTTCATCTCCATCAGCTTGTCTTCTGCCATAGATGTTCTTTCTACCTGAAGTGTATCCTTTCTCTTTTCTTCCTTTCTTCCTTTCTTTTCTTCCTTCCTTCCTTCCTAAGATTTTATTTTGAAGTAAGCTCTACACCCAATGTGGGGCTCGAACTCACAACCCCAAGGATCAAGAGTTGCACGCTCTACCGACTGAGCGAGCCAGGGGCCCCTACCTGGAATGCATCCTATCTTGACTCACAAAAGAGCTGTATGGCTGTGGGTAAATGACTCGTCTCATCACCTAAGTTACGTGGAGTGTTGTTAGCTGCAGGAAGTCTCGCCAGACCAAGGGAGCTCTCCTGATTTAAGGGGTTTTCACTTGAAGGATGTGGGCAACTCTCTTTGCTCAGGAAGTGGCCAGAAGACAAATGGTTCTAGTTCCTTCCTCCTGGAAGTCAGTGGAAGAAACTACCAGCACTGTTCTAGTAGAAAGCCGGGAAGAGCTGACAGGCTGCGTTTGGAAGACTGATATTAAACACAAGGACAAAAAAAAAAAAAATAAAATAAACACAAGGACACAGAGTGAATTTCTCTGTGCATTCTTGTCCTGCATCCTTCTATCATATTTATTATAACTTTCTATTACATTGGCCGGAAGATGTTGTAAGTCCAGCACCAAGCACAGTGCCTCTGTGTGGTGGCCATTTAATACCTGAGGAATACATGTTAGTGGGGTCGAGGGTCTTGTGATTGACAATATACAGAGGGTAGGTTTTGAGGGATGGGGAAGGGAACACCTGGTTTTCCAGGCAGAAGGAACACGATCATCTAAAGGTATCGGGGAAATAGAAGGAGCCTCCTAGGCTGGGGCATAAGTTATCATAAGAGGGGAGCTGCAGGGGATGGGACTGCAGGGGTAGGCCGGGCTGGATTCCAACAGGCTTTGTGTGCAACGCCATGGATGTTGGACCTGTGTTTTAGGACATAGGGAGCCTTTGAAGAACCTAGAGTAAAGGAGTGACATGAGCGGTTTATACTTTATTTAGAAAACAACCTCTGACTTCAAGCAGAGGATGGCAACAGAAGGAAAAGCATTCTAGACAGCACATAGCTGAAAGGAATAGAAAGGAGAGGACTGCTGTGAGAGATGCTGGGGGAGGAGAATCAACAGGGCTTGGTACAGCAGAGGTGAGCCAGAAGGAAGCGTCAGGAAGACTCACGGCTCTGCCCTGGGTGACGAGATAGAGACTCACACTATTTACTAACAGGAAACACACAAAAAAGCAGGCTTCAAGAAAACGAGATGGAAAGATTGGGTTTGCCTGTACTGAGTTTGAGGTATGCATGAAGTTCAAGTACAGACACCCAGTAAGCAGATGGCTCAGAGCATACAGCTCAAGGGAGGGAGGAAGGAATGGCTTTGGAAGATGTCAGCAAACGGGTGGTACTTAAAGTAATAAGAGCTGATGAGCAGGCACGAGAATTCAAAGAGAGTACAGCAGGCCAGGAATGAAATCCTGGGGAATGGAACATTTAAGGCCATCTAGGATCATCTAATTACATGTTCACTAAACAAACATTCTGATTATAATTCGGCTGTCCATACAGGTTTTCCCTCCGGGATAAAATGCACTGATCAATATACCTTAGTATCGGGTCCCCTTAGAAGTTAAATTATATAAATGGGCATTTTGGCTTATAGCCCATCTCTTATGAGTTGGTTATTAGGACTGGCTCCCCTCCCCCAAACTCAATAAACACAGACTAGCACCACGAAACCGTGGACCAGCCATGCACCACAGCAGGCCACCAAAGCCCTACCACCTAAGAATGCTCCTCCTAAGGACCAGGCCAACCTCCTTTTCTATGACCTCTGTCTCCTCTCCAGCCTTAATCCTGGCTTCTGCTTATTTATAGCCTTGCCTCAAACCAGCTCCATAACTGGGAACAACTGAGTGGATCCTAATTCACATCGTGAAAAGAGGGGTTGGATAAAAATGATCTCTAAAGACGATGAACTCTGAAAAACAAACCGAGGGTTCTAGAGGGGAGGGGGGGTGGGGGGATGGGTTAGCCTGGTGATGGGTATTAAAGAGGGCACATTCTGCGTGGAGCACTGGGTGTTATGCACAAACAATGAATCATGGAACACTACATCAAAAAATAATGATGTAATGTATGGTGATTAACATAACAATAAAAAATTAAAAAAAAATTATCTCTAAAGTCTCCTCCAACTAACTCTTGTTCTACAAAGTGCCACTGAAGCCCTCTGAGGGCACAGGACGAACTGAACAGGAGCCACCATTAGGAGAGATCCAGGCAGTTTCTCAAAAGTTGGCCCCCCTCCTGCTCCCAAAGCTCAATCTGCGGGGGTAGGGGGTAGGGGGTAGGGGGTAGGGGGTTGGGGGTGGGGCTCAACGAAGGTTTCCCAGCTGGACACCAGGGGTTTTTCTCAGTCCCCTTACCACAGTCATTTGACCCGAACCCTAACTATGGGGAGACACCTGTCAGCCCAGCGTGTTTCTTCCCTCCCGACACAGCTGAGCTGTCTCCTCTGCGCACGCGCAGGCCTTGCGCTCACACAGCCATGTGCCAGAGTCAGCCCCACCCCGCCCCCAGCCTCGCCCCCACCCCCAATCCTACCTTCTCATACTCGTCCTCCCCGGGGTTGTGTTTCTGCAGCCAGTCTGCCAGGGGCCGGTCCTTGAAGGAACCAGTCACCCCGTGCTCCACCTGGATCTTGCGCAGCGTCTCGGCATTGGGGATCATTTCCACCATCCCTATGAGAGGAGGCATGGGTGTGGTGCTCCTGGGCAGGGCCAAGGGGGCTACGGGGAGACAACTAGGGAGGTCTGCTGGATGCTTCCCTATAAATGAAGCCCTAGGCTATTTGGACAAAATCTGATAATCAGGGGAAAAGGGTAGTAGGAGAAAGAATACCATTCCCAAGCCTCACATTCCACGCTGGGACATTGGGGCTCTTTGGTCTTCCTAGTTCATTACTGCTGTTCCTTCTTTCTGACTTTTACTACTGGAATTTTCAGACATACGTGTGTGTGAACAAGGTTTATGAATAATTATTCATATATATGTATGAATATTTTTTTAAAGATTTTATTGACTTATTTGACAGAGAGAGAGAGAGAGGAGAGGGAGGGAGAAGCAGGCTCCCTGCTGAGCAGGGAGCCCCATGTGGGGCTCAGTCCCAGGACGCTGGGATCATGACCTGAGCCGAAGGCAGATGCTTGACCCACTGAGCCACCCAGGTGCCCCTGTATGAACAATTTATACACACACACACACACACACACACACACACACACACACACACACGAATAAAGAGAATGGGATCGTGAACTCACACATAACTGTCACCCAGTTTCAAAAATTATCATTTTGCTGATCTAGTTTTACCTATTTTACTCAGCCAACCCTGTTTTTTCCCTCCTTACTGGAGTATCTTTTTTTTTTTTTTTTTTAAGTAAACTCTGAGCCCAACGTGGGGCTTGAACTCACAACCCTGAGCTTAAGAGTCACAAGCTCTACCAACTAAGCAAGCCAGGCACCCTCTTACAAATCCCAGACATGTCATTTCACTCATAAATATTTCAAGTACAACTAACAAGGACATAACCACCAGATCATTGCACCCCAAAAATGAACATTCATTCTTTAACCCAGTCTATACTTACATTTCCCCCTATTATCTCAAAATATACCTTTTCACAGTTGGCTGGTTTGAATTAGGACCCAAAGTCTACATGACATGTCTGGTGGTTATGTCACCAAGTCTGTTTTACTTTATTCCAGTTCCTCTCTCTCTGCCCTACCTTCCTTTTTTTAATGCCCTTCCACGGCTTCTATTGAAATAACCTTGCCAGTTTCGTTTTTCTGGAAAAGTACAGAACTCATGCTGGGGAAGGGGAGAAGGGCAGTAAGCAAAGGGGTGCCCTCCACACCAGCTGCCTGCTCACAGTCCCCCCCCCCCCCTGCCCCACCGACCTCTCCCCCGGCCAGTGGAGAAGCAGCGGAAAATGACCATGCGCATGTCCAGCCCCTCTTGGACCCAGATCTTGCTCATGATGCGAATCATTTGCAGGGTTAGCATGTCCTGGCGAAGGTCGTCCCCACACTGGATGAAGAAAGTGAACAGAGCTCATCTCCATTGCCTCCCCTGGCCCCCAGATGCTCCAAGAGAGCCACCGTGGCCCAAAGAATGACAGGGGACTGCCCAGTTTTCCCACCTCCCATCTCCGCTCACACCAGGTCACAGGACCAGAGGTGGGCCAGCCATCACATTTGCCCCTGCGGTGTTCTGGTTCTTTCTTCAACCCCACATCCCCATCTGCACTGAATTTAGATTCCTGATCGTCAAGACTCTTTATTTAAAACTTGAGTGTTTATACCTTGGATTTGGAACTGACGCACAGCCAATATATACATTACACAGTGGCATCCATGCATCTCCTCTCCCCCGCTGGATTACATGCTCTCAGACTACGGTTTACTTCTCAGAATCATGCACGTCTTGCATCAGTTAGGATGGACCTCAGGGTTCACCTAGTCCAATCTGCACCTGTTCTCTTAATTTCCTCTTCAACACTGCTGCCATGCGGCCATTCAGCCTCTGCTTGAATACCCTGGGGTACAAGCAGATCGCCACTGTATCTATTCACTGTTGGGATAGCTCTGCCTCCTAGAAAGCACTCTATCCCAAGAGTGAATGCCTCGCTACACCTGCCAACATTCTGTTCCTAGACCGCTGGGGCCACGGAGAATTAGTCTCTTTCCTTGGTCACCTGATCATCTTTCACATGTGCAAATGGTAGCACAGAGTAATAGCAAGAGACCTGCCCTGGGGCTGCCCCTGCCACCCTTCGACCCCCTCCTCCCCTCCCCTCTACCACCTTCATCATCACACCAGGCTTGTGAAGTGTCCTCACCTTGAAGATGACACGGATGTTCTCGCCCAGTGGATCCACATTTTGGAAGGACAGCTTGAGAGGGACAGCGTTGGAGTTGAAGTAGGAACAGTCCTGCCACGGGAGGGAGGGTAGTGACAAGGGTCAGGAAGGAAAATGGCCTCTGCACCATGGGTCAAGCTGCTGCCGCTGGTCCACCTGCTCGTAGTTTCTGCCAGATTCCTCAGGAGCCCACGCTCCTTCCTTCCCCCAGGCCAGTCTGTTACAGCCTTGGCTCCGGGGCCTGTTCTCATGCCTTCGGTGCCTTTGGCATACAACCTACTAGGATAGGACTCCCACCGACACCTCAGTCTACTCCTCTGTAAAATGGGGATTCCAACAGTACCAACTTCGTAAGAGCTGTGAGTGTAAGATGCAATGACTGGCATCAAGCACTCAGAACAGTGCGGCACAGAGGTGGCGCTCGGTGGTGACAGATGACAGCTACAGTCATTGTCACCAGCCTGGGTCCTGTGTCATCAGGGGAGACACTTACCCAGCCCCCGACCCAATTCCTCCACCTTGCACAGCTGTCAGGCAAAAGTCCGTACACACTAGATCTGGAAAGAGGCCCCAGATATGCCTCTCTTCCTCCTCTCAATAACCAGGGTGGGAAGACCTCGCCTCCACTGAGCCCTCCCTGCCCCGAGAGCCCCAAACCCACCAGTCACTCACCCTGGGCACGATGCCCTTAACCAGCAGACTAGGGCTGAGTGGCAGGCGGCAGGAGCCGATCAGGGCAAAGAACTGCCTCACCTCCTCCAGGCCCGTGCGGAGGATCCCCTGAGAGGGAGGGGAGAAGGAGAGTACGGGTGAGGGGGGTGCCCATGGGCTCTACTCAGAACCAGGCCTCTCCCAGGGGTGGGCGCCCCTGTAATGGCTGGGATGAAAATCACCATCGGAGAAGTATGAACAACCCCCAGGAGACCGTGAAGAAGGAAAACTACCCTGGCCTGGGGTATCGCGCCCGGGACAATGCATGGGCAGCAAGCCCAGACAGCTTACAGAGGTGAGGCAGATGACACCCCTAGGCAGGCCACAGTGAACGGAGAGAGCAGGTGCATCTCAAGGGGGCGGTGCTGCTCAGGCCATTGCCAAGAAGAGCCAACAATCTGGACTTTAAAGTCTCCCAATTTTTTTTTAAAGATTTTGTTTATTTATTTGAGGCAGACAGCATGAATGATGGGAGCGTGTGGGAGAGGGGCAGAGGAAGAAGCAGGCTCCCCACTGGGCAGGGGGTCCCGATGCGGGGCTCGACCCTAGGACCCTGGGACCATGACCCTGAGTCAAAGGCAAACGCTTCACCAACTGAGCCACCAGGTGCCCCTAAATTCTCCCAATTTTTATTTTTATTTTTTAAAAGATTTATTTATTTATTTATTTATTTATTTGACACAGAGAGAGAGAGCCAGAGAGCACAAGCAGAGGGAATGGCAGAGGGAGAGGGAGAAGCAGGCTCTGCATTGAGCAGGAAGCCCGACACAGGGCTCAATCATGACCTGAGCCGAAGGCAGACGCCCAACCATCTGAGTCACCCAGGCGCCCCAATTCTCCCAATTTTTAAATGTTAGTAACCGAGAACACTGTTGGCCTAATACAGCCCAGTTGTATAAACAGTAAAGGTCCCCGCTCTGGGTAACAGTAGCCCTGAGCTATGGCTCACAGCATACTGAACAAAGTAGGACTGGATTTCAGCCCACACTTGCCCTCTCTGGCTGGGTGCCCTTGTGTAGTGAACAACTTATACAAATGTGCTTAGCCTTTAAAGCAAACAGTTAAATCAAAACGGTAATACTTTGCAGGCCAACCAAAACTGTATCCAGTTTGCAGACTGTCATTCTGTGGCCTGTAGGTTAGAGACAGAGTTCCTTCCAGTCCTTAAATCAGAGATGGTCAAGTGCCATCCTGCCAGTGAGGACGTTGAAGGAATTAATGGTTACAAATGGTTACAAAAGTTACAAAACTTTTTTTGTAACAAATGATTACAAAAGCCCCGGACCAGAAATAGGTAGAGGCGGTTCTGCCCCCCTCACCTGCCGCGCAGATGGGGCGGCCTCTCGGACCTGCTGGGCCAGCTTGGCCAGGGTATTGACGAGCCAGCACTGGCGGTTAAACTCCTCTCTCAGGCCCTTGCCACAGCAGCACAGCAAGGCTGCCAGCAGGTACTGGTAGCGGATGCTGAACTGAGAGTCTTTGAGGCCGTCCTTCAGGAGCCTGCAAGGCAAAGTGGGGGTAGGTCGGGACACTTGGGATCACCAGCAAGGGTGTGTGGAATGGCAGGGAGGGGTCAGATGCTTTTCCAACTCCCTGGAAAACCCCTCCCAAGCCCGGGAGGGAAAAACAGACTCTGTATGCATAGCTCACACAGAGGTGTTCACCTGGATCCCAGTCTGTGCCCGCTCTGCCTTTATTTAGAGCTCAAAGCCCCTCTGTGGCTCCCTTCTCCTTTCTATCTCTGCTGAGTGCAGATGGAAAGGAGGGCCAGGGAAGATGCTCACTGTCCCCTGGGGACTGACCCCCCTCCCAGGGGAGGGAACAGTGCTAGCCTGCAGCCACACGGTAAGTCAGCAACGTCCTGGAACCCCGACGATTCAGCTCCCCATCCTTGCCCACCAAAGAGTAAAATACTCCTGATCCGAGGACGCATGTTTGCCTGCCACCTCTCCACACGTGGCTTACCAGAAGAAGTAGTGAGTCACTCTCAAGTCAGAGACGGCTCGTTTCAGGAGGAAGCGCACCAAGGGGCTATCCAGGTAACACTCGTACTTCAGGGCCTGTTTAGGGGAAAGAGAAGGTTATATGGCCTGCCTGTCAGCTACACCTGCCACTATCCCACCGGGGACCCTGGGCTCTACAAGGAGAATGCACACAGACTTGGGGCCGGGGGACAGATCCTCAGAACTGGAGGGAAGGCTGGTCCGCTCACCTGCACAAGCTGAGGCAAGTAGTCGAGGAGCTCAGCGTCCGACAGCGAGCCAATCCACTGGACGGCCATCCTTCGCACCTCCTGGTCCGGGAAGCTGCAAAACAGAGCCCAGCCCCCTGACACCCCAGCTGCAGGCTCTGCAGCCCAGGAGTGAGCCAGCACCCTCACAGCTGGGCTTCAGAGACACGGGTGGAGAAAAGGCAAGGTCCCTCAGAGTCTGCCAAAGCCACCAGAAGAATCCTTAGCTCCTTGTCTGGATAGCAACCCTTAAGAATGGCCCTGTCCCCTGGTCAGAGCTGGCATGGGGTCACGGAGGAACAGGACAGTGGCCACTTCCATTCCTTGTATGAGTTAAAGAAAACTGGACAAAGTCTTCAACCCCATTCCTGAAAATCTTTTCCTCAACTCCCACTGTGCTAGAAATTCCTGTCACCGAAGAGCCCTTATGTGGATTAAAACATGATGGTACCATCCTTTAATGCAAAGCCAGCCAGGTGAAGAATAGAGAATCATGGAGTTTTATATAAGCCAGTACCCAATGGCAGAGTTTAGTTGAGCAGAGATTAGCAAAAATGTGGTCTCAAAAAGTCCTGAAGGCGAGACACATGGTTCACGTACAGTTTAATTACCAAGAGCAGCAAGAAAGAAGCCAAAAATACTGGGTACCATCTGGAAAATGCAGCCCCGGGGGTCTGAAACTGGGAGGAGCATGTCCCCAGAGAACCCTTCCGAGGGGAAGAGGGAAGAGAAGACTGTTAAAGTCGAACTCAGTGGTAAGGTTTGGGTCACCCAGGGGTGTGCACGTGTTAAGACTCAGCCAACATACAGGTAAGCCATAGGCATTTCCTTATATGTAAATTTTGCCTCAAAAGAAAAAACGAACAAACATTGAGTTCTAGTTAATGATATACATACGCTGATGTATTTAGAGGGAGGTATGATGTTTGCAACTTACACTGAAATGTATTAAAAAAACACGATGGGTTGAAGGTTGGATAGAGGGAAAAACACGCAAGAAAGCAAATATAGCAAATAGTTAAAATGGTTAGAATCTAGGTAGTGGGTACATGGATGCTCACTGTAAAGTTTTCGGTTTCCAAGTACGCTTGGAAAATGTTCCTAATGTCACACTGTGGGGAAAGGAGGCAAAGAAAAAGCAAAAAAGAAGTGAAGATGCCCTGAATTTCCTAACCCACTTTACCATTTTCCCCAGGGCTGTCTCAGGCTAGCGGTGGGCAGTGCCAAGCCTTGGCTTCTGGAAGGACTCGTGGTCAAGGAAAGGTGGGTGTTACAACTCACGTGGCATGCAGGAGCCCCAGGGCATCCTGGTGATTCATGTGGGTCCACTGCTTCAGGAGAGCATAGATGTCGGGCAAGCAAGCCCACTCCCAGCTGGGGGCGCTGGCGAGCACCAGGGGGAGGGAGTTCACCTCCAAATGGCAATAGTATCGCTTCTCCCACAGGCGCTTCTTGTCGGCCTCGGTGAGCCTGCGGGTGGGGGTTGCAGGGGAGGTGGGCGAGAGCACTGTCAGCCACAGGTTAGGGTACTTACTCTCCAAAAGAATGCTACACATTCTCCAGTTCAGTGGTTCCCAAACTTTGCTGCACATTACAAATACCTGGGGAGGTTTATAAAGTCCCCATGCCCGGGCCACACCGACACCAATCGAGTCAGGACGTCTGGGGAAACCAGGCATTGGTATTTTTAAAAGATCCCCAGGTGACTGCAATGTGTGAAGCAACGTTTGGGCACCAGGGCCCAAATCTTATCTTTGATGCCGACATCTCAGGACAGCTCAGACTGAGGCAGAATGCGCAGGTCAAGGGCACCCAATCTGCCACCCCTCCTGCCAATGCCCTTAGAGCACCACTCTCAAGATGAGCCACCAGAGGGCAGTGGTCCCCACATGTCCGGGTCTGGATGGCTGAGAAGCCTCTGCGGCTTCCCGGGGCCAGCTGGAGGTTTTATAGAAGCCACAGCTAATTAAGCCTTGCCTGAGATCAGGTGTCTAATGGCAGAAGGGAGCTGAGGGGCTAATGAAGCAAGGGGTCAGCAGAGGAGTGCGGGCAGGGGGATCTGTAGTCACTCAGCTACTCTGGCTCCTTGGGTGGGTGGGATATGAGGGAGAGATGAGCCCCGTCTCCCTTGCCCCCCTCAAAACACACACACACACACACACACACACACACACACACACACACACATGAGCAGGCAGGGCAGGAGCCCCCATCCCACCAGCTCCTCCAGTTCCCCTCCCCCTCCAATCCTGGTAAGAGAAGCGGCCCCAAGGATGACATCAGCTTGGACTTGCTTACCCTTGAGAGCTGCCACCCTGCCCTGACACCTGATCCTTTGGAAAGTGAGGGCCAGAGAAATGCAAAGGCTGTGGGTGTGGAAGGAGCAGAGGTGGGGGAGGGTGGTAAGGACAGGAACCAGCTGCCTCCATGGATAGCAAGTAGTAGACAGCATATCTGGGGTGTGGGTCCTCTGGCAAGCCGAGTCTGGGCCAGGTCCCCATTGTGGGGATGGCATTCCTAGATCCAATCAATCTCCTGACCCCGGTCTCTCCGCTCTGCATAGTGTCAGCTCAGGAGAAGAAGCCTGGAGGCTGCCCCAGCAGAGCCATCTCTCCACTGCGTCCTGCCTCGGTGGCAATGCCCACCCCATCGCACCTCTACTCCCAAAGCAGCAGGGCGGGAACCTGGAGCTGGCAGGTGAGAGGTCAGACAGCCTGGGGCCTGAGCCACACGTGTGGAAAGCCCCGGGCCTCACCAGTACAAGGACTCCTTCTGCATGATGTTCTTAAGCACACGTTGGTCTTCCTCCCGGAGGCTGCCAAACACATAGCGGGGGCTGAACTTGTCTCCAGGGGGGCTGGTGAACTTGATGTCGAAGGCTGAGGTGGGGAAGTCGATCTGGGGGATAGCGTCAGGGAAGTGGGGTGAGAGGACAGGCAGGTGAGCGAGTGAGAAGGTGAGCCGCCACCTTCCCGGCTCTCCAGCACCTCTGTCTCAGGCCGGAGGTCCTGCCTTTCTCCCTCCCTCCCTTCCTTCCCTGCAAGGTTGCTTGTAAAATACCCCTGTTGGACTTGGTGGGAACTTGGGACTCTGGGGAAAGCCCCTTCCAATTGTCACTTCCAGCAAAAAATTAGAAGAAAACAGAGCAAGAGAAGAACTAGGCAAGTGAGAGAGAGGTTGGGGGGAGATGTAGCCAGGGGAGGGGGCGGCCCCAGGCCAGAACTTTGAACAGACGTGTCACCAGGCTGAGCCACTGGGAGCCTCCAAGAGGGAGGACCCACAGTACCTTCAGGGGTGGCCCTGGAAGGCACTGCTGCCTGATGGGAAGTGGGACCACATGCCAGGTGAGGGCCCTACCGACTCTCAACCCTGTGGCCCTGGGTCCCCTTGCTCTATGATCCTCATCCTCTGAAGCCGGGTATCAGAGCGGAGTGGGTCCTATGTTCCCTCAATCAACAAATGTTTATTGAACCCTGATACGTTGCCAAGCAATGTTCTAGGTCCTGGGCATTCAGTCTGGTTAATTAAGAGAGACAAAAACGCCTGCCTCTGGAGCTTTCATTCTGTATCATTCTATTTCATGCTATGTCCACTTTGATATTCCAGATTCCATACCAAAGCATCTCATGATCATAAGGGGAGCCAGAAACAAGTAACTAGACCTTGGGCTTGACCAGCTCCTCCTCTCCCCAGAGGGTGGGTCCACTCTGGGAGCCAACTGGGTGGCTGGCTGCACCGGGGGCTTTCCCTCAGGCCCCAAGAGGGGACAGCTCAAATTTTATCAGACTCAGTAATACATGGGCTCAATACAAAGGACTCAAAGTGGCTGAGCCCCGGGGCGGGGGAGGGGGGGTGCTGTGTGCAGGTGCTCAGGCCCTGCCTTCGGCCTCCTTGAAATCAAAGTTAACCCCCAGAAGATGGCACACAGATTCCACAGAACTCACCCTCCCACCCCGGGTCCAACCAAATTCACCCATTTGCTCCCATCACATCAGGGCCCTGTGCCCAACGTGTCAGCGATTTCTCTTACTTCCTAGCCCAAACCTCCAGGCCGAAAACTCGGAGCTGGCTCTTGGGCAGTCCTGAGCAGCGGATAGCAGGGAGGGTCCTGGGGCTGGGGTCTCACCTGCAGGATGACGCTATCTGGCTGGTGGAAATTAGGTGCGCTCCAACGGGCACTGGGGTTTTCCTGTGTTGCTGGCCATAAGCCCAGAAGCTTCCGACCACAGGTCAGGACTCTAAGGAGAATGGAGGGGAGGGGAATGAGCCAACAATGGTTTTCCTCCTGCTCCCCCATCCAAAAATCTGCCTTTGAAGCCACCACCCAAGTCGGTCATTCTTCTCTTAGACCATAGGCTCTTCCTTCTTCCAGGTCCTATAAAAGCACACCCCCTCCAGGAAGCCTCTGAATGACCTGGTGGTGGGGATGCCCCATGAGGCAGAGAGGTGGACTAGATGACCTCTAAGGCCCTCCAATTACAGGGCCAGATGACATTACCCAAGCACTCTGTTTCCACACATGCACGTACCACCCCCGGCCCCGTCCTGCCCAGAAGCTCTTGGTCACATCAACTATCCTGGTCTCTACTCCTGTGCCTTGCTCCCCCAGCTAGGGCCCTCTGGACTCTGTGGGTGAGCCCCACATGGCCAACTGTCCCAAGGGGCACTGGCCAGTGCAGCACCAGGCCCCTCTCTCCATCACCCTCCTTCCCTTCCAAGGCCAAGAAGCCACTGGCGTGGGAACCACGTACTGCCTGAAGTTGAAGAGTGGGGTAGTGACCCAGCCCAGGGCTTCCGGCAAACGCCGCTGCTTATTGGCCTCCGAGGAGCTCCCAGGCAAGGGGATGGGCAGAGCGTAGAGTGTGGCACACAGCAGGGTCTCCCGAGGCAGCCGGTTCACCTGCACAGGGAAGCAGATCCTGGGGAGGACAAGAAACCAAGTCAGGAGGTGCCACCCTTGTGGCGTCAAGGGGCAGGAAGTGGCCCAGGAAGTCGAGCGGAGGCTGAGAACTCGACCTGCCTCTCGGGATCTCAGGTGCGCTCCCTGGGGAAGCCTGGAACCAGGACAGGAAGGTGGCCCAGGAAGTCGAGCGGAGGCTGAGAACTCGACCTGCCTCTCGGGATATCAGATGCGCTCCCTGGGGAAGCCTGGAACCAGGACAGGTCCCAGACGGTAGGCGCAAGCTCCCCTGGATGCGCCCAGAAGCACACTGTGCTGTCTTTGCAGCCTCTCAGGAGAGTGTGCCTAACATCCGGATTTGGAGGCCACCCGCGGTGACCAGACAGAACTTGGGTAGCCAGAGCCACCTCAGAGTTCAGATGACTACAGGTCCCATGGTTAAGCCACAAGGCCCCCGTCTCAGGATTTCTGCAGAGAGTCACCAAGAAGCTGCGCCTCTTGACACTCCTCGTCCCTCCCCCACTTACCAGGCTGAAAAGGCAGGGGGGAAGCAGCAGCGGGGTGTTCTTTGCCCTCAGGCCACCCTCCCCCAGTAGTCCTCCCACCTGTCTGTCCTCTCCTGTCCCCTTCTTCTCTCAAACCCCAGGGCACAACATGGTCTGTTCTCACCCCAAAAACATTTTCAAAACCAAAGGGATAAAGAGAAGGGGCTTCCCAAAGTCCCTGGGGGGAGAGCAAGCAAACTGGCCAGCGATGATAAGAACTGAGACACGTAAGCCTCGCCACTACCCCAGTCCAGATGTGTTCTCTCGGGGCTCCTCTGCCCAGATCACGCCCAGCCACTCCCTCCAAGTTCAGGGAAAGGAGCTGGGGTGGGGTGAGGGAGAGAGGAGGGGAGCTGTGGAAAGCGAGGGAGGACCCACATTACCTTTTGGGGAAGCTGTCCCTGGGCCAAAGTCCACACTGTCACGCCCTCCTGGCCAGCCCAGGGCAGTTTCTATGCCAGAGGGCACAGAGGCAGGGCGGCCACCCCCAAGGTTCCGAGGGGCCCGATCAAGCAGCCTCCCTCCACTGCTGCCCCTCACTCCTGCAGGAAAATCTCCACCTAAGCGAGGCACTCTCTCCCACCTGCCAGAGACTGGCAGAGCCCTGCTGTCCCAGCTGCCCGTGCCCTGGGGGCCCACGGCTATAATTAGGGCCCCTCCAGCAGCCAGCAGACATGCAAGGCCCGGGCTTGGCTAGCGGATGGCAGAGCGCGGCCGCTGGGCCTATTTTGAGAGTGAGCTGATCCCGGTACTGCGGCGGCAGGACAGTCAGCTGACCCCACAGCAAAGCGGAGAGGGGGCTGGTGCTGACCCCTCTCTGGTCAGCCCAGAAGAGGCTTCTGGCTGTGCATCCGGAGGCAAAGAGAATAGGAAGCCACAACCCCTAGAAACAGCCAGGATCCCCTTCTCCTCAGTCCTCGAGTTCATCTAGCATTCCCAAACCTCTCCCACAGACCATCATCCGGGGCCTGGCAGGATAACCAGTATATTGACTGCAGCCTGAACCTCCTCCCTGCCTGCGAAACCCCTCTCCTTCCCTCTGCAGCCATTCCTCAAGGTCACATCACAAGGGCCACCTCCTCCAGGAAGGACTCCTGGGATGTGCCGGTTCCAGTCCTGGTTTTGCTACTCGCAACACCTCGACCCCTGGGTGCCTCCTCAGCGGAGAGCGGAACACAGCTTCACTTGTGTGATGTGTGTACACACTGTGTGCTTTTTGCTACGTGACACTAAGGCTTCTGCACTGGAACCGGGCTATGCAAATAGGATTTGCATGCACAAATATCTCCGTGTACCAGTCACCGTGTCAGTCACTTGGAACAGGGAAACCGGAACTGAGAAGGCTCCCCCAGCTAAAAAGATGACAAGGATGAAGAGGAAAGCATTTATCACACGCTGGCTACTGTACCATGCACTTTACTTGCAACGTCCCAGGAGTTCTCCAACGGCCCTACAAGTGAGGCCCAATTACTTCCCAAGGTTCCACCTACAGTTAGGGTGAGTGCGCCCAAGCCCATGCTCTGAACCCTACACTGTAGCGTCTTCTCCCAGATGCCGTGATCCTGACCATGAAGGTGCCATGAGCCTCTGTGGGGCATGGGGATGGGGAGCACGGAGAGGAAATCTCCACAGGGCTCTAGGCAGGGACCAGCCCTTTGGGATTCGAGGCTGAATCTAAGACAGGGTGTGGAAGGAGACCCACAGAGCAGGCAGGCCGCGGCAGGGCAGGCCAGGCCAGGCTCTATGCCGCTGAGACTCTACGGGAAGAGAGGCTCGGGCCAATGTTGTGGGGTCTGCCCGGGCTGGAGCACTGGATAGCATGACCCCCTTGGCAGCAGTATTCATCGAGGCCCGCGGGGCGGAAGGCGATGGTAAAACTCCAAAGCCGTTGGAGGCAGCCATCCCCTGCCTCCAAAGAGTCTCTCCTGCCCTGGTGGTTGTTCGATGAAAAGCTTTATGTACCGCTTTACTGCTCTGTAACTTACACAGGTGTGAAGACGGGAGAAGGGCCTGCCTTCCCAGCTGTCCGTCTGTTAAATACCCCACCTCTTGCAGTGTTTGCACAGACTCTGCCTCGGCCTATTTTGGCAAACTTGGCCTCCCCGAGGACCCTGTTCGGCCTCTAATCTGCACTCCAAATATTGAAGTTCCAGTTCTGCTCTGCAAATAAGGACTCAGACACAGCCAGTCTGGGGAAGTGAAGCTGGGGGCAGCAAACAAGGGGCTTTCTGGCAGTCTGGAGGGAGGGCAGGGCGCAGCACAGAAAGGGCACAGGGCGGGCACACACCTGCAGTGCATCCCCCCGACACGTGCTTGCCTCCATTTCCCTCCTGCCCTGCCTGGCAGACGCCTACCTTCCCGACAGCAAACGCTGGTCAATAAATGCTGATTAATACCATCCTGTGCTTGTGGTTTCCTACTTATATTTATACTCTATCTCATTTCAATGCCACAACGGCCTCTGAATTAAACAAATGGCCCCATTTTACAGTTTGAGGCACAGAGAGGCCAAAGAGAATGTAGGACTAGAGACAGAGCTAGAAAGAGAGGCCTATTCCTGTGGCTCCCAGCCCACTCTTCTTTCCTTTAGACAACCTCCCCTTTCCCACCTACAAGGAAAAAAAGCACAGCTCCTCTCCCTATTAGATGGAAACTTTGGGAAGAAGGGAGAGGATGAGAATCCCTCAAACTAGTTAAACCTTAAAAGGGAGACAAGATCAGGACGATGAATTATTATGAAAGCCAACCACTAACTTTTATATGATCCTTTACGGTTTACAGAGAGAGCCTTTGTGCATTAGAAATGGTACTTGACCCCAGCTAAGGGTTAAGGAAGCGGAGACTCAAGAGGCTGAGGGTCTGTGTAGGTAGGGTTCATGGTGGAGCCTGGTTTACTGCAGGTGTGGGCCCCTCTGCGGGGTCTGCAGGGGCGGCCCAGGGCCCAGGGGGAGGGCTTACTGCTGGTCCCAGATGATGAGGTGGAAGAGGTACTTGGAAAAGTGAGCCCTTCGGGTGTACAGGGGGCTGCATAGTTCCTTCCCGCCATGGCTGAGGGAGCAGGAGAGGTAGAAATCTTCATAGCTGCAACAGAAAGAGAGGAAGGACGCTCAGCTTCCAAACCCCATCACAGTCACCCAGCCTACGCCAAGCTCCATTTCTCCTGTGAAGACTCCTCCCTGTTCCCTGGGGGCTACAGCATGGGGTCACCGGACAGGACAGTCAAACTGGATTTGAGAAAGCTTCAGGAGAAGCAAATGGATCTGGATCCCTCCGCCCACCTCCAGGCTCCATGCTGGGCCCACCGTTTTTTCCTCCCTTCTTTATTGGGGACCAGCCCGTGCAGCCGCCTCCTTACAGTTGGTGGGTAACTGTGTGCGCATGCACAAGCAACAAGGGTGGGGGGGGGTGAAATCGACATATGCCGACGTGAATGCCAACACATGGGGGTCCCTGTGGCTCGTGACAGGTGCCTGACAGAAGAGGTCAGAGAAGGCCCTGGTTTCCCAGGCTGCCTCCTTTGTTCTCCGCCAATGGCCCAGAGGAATACATTAAGTGAGGAACAAAAAGAGAGGGGGAAGGGGGGGTGTCCGGAAAGGAGGGAGGTGGAGCCAAATGCCTTTTCCCCCAGGCCCTGGATGCCAGGGACCAGGCGGAGGAGCTGAGGATTACCAAATGAAGGCTCCCCCTCCACCCACCCGTGCAGGCCTAGGGAACTCCCGACAAAGGGTCATCTCCCACCTCCCCACCCCCCTCCCATTGTGCATCTGCAGGGAAGTGCAGTCATTGGCCTCGGGGCAGGCACTCAATCTGGGAAGCCGCCATCTGTCGCAGTGTCTCCATCAGCTGGCCTGGGACGGGTGGGGGGCAGGGATGCCAATGCAACCAGCTCTGAGAGGGCCTGGGAGGATCTGACCACTGCAGCCTCCTCTCTGATCCCAGGGGACCTCCTGCCTCTCCTTGGGATGTCCCTGCCCACAGTCCCCCACCATCAGGCATTTGGTGAACCACAATGCCTCAGACCGTCCACTCAGGACAGTGGGGTTGCACACAGACAGGGAGAAGCCATCTGAAAGTCAAACTCCGCTCGCTCCCTTAGAGGACATTCAGCCCTGGGCTCACCTGGTAGCCCAGGTGATGGGGATGCGGTGGGTGGCATAGACAGTGAAGGCCAGGGGCCCAGAGAAATGGCAGGCCTCCTGGACCAGATCGTGCTTGCGGCTCCCATGCACGGCCGTCTGGAAGTCCGCATCGAACGTGCTGCAGTATAGCTCCACCAGGTCCAAGATGGCGGCTGTCAGAGCTTCCACAACCTTCTCTGTGAAAGGAACGGGTCAGAAGGAAAGGTCACGAGGCCTCAGCAAGCCCCATCCTGTTGCCATGGCACTGGCGAGGATGGTGTACCCCAGGGCAGTAGTCCCCAAATGCCAGTCAGTTTCCAACAGCCATGACAAGGTTCACCCAGCTGTGGTGAAATGAGGGGAAAAAAAGCAGAATCATGTCATGCGCTTCTCACAAAATGATACTCAATTTTATTTTATTATTACTTTTTTAAATGTCAGTGTCTCCTCAGTTTTGTTTTTTAAAGACTTTATTTGAGAGAGAGAGCGAGCGTGAGAGAGAGAGTGAGAGCACACAAGCGGGGGGAGGGGTAGAGGGAGAAGCAGGCTTCTTCTGGCTGAGCAGGGAGCCCGATGCAGGGCTCGATCCCAGGACCTGAGCCGAAGGCAGATGCTTCACTGACTGAGCCACGCAGGCACCCAATACTTAATTTTAAACATTCTCCTTATTTTTACATAGGGCTATTTATTTTGTGTTAAATGTCTTTTCTTTTGGGAAATAGTGGGGAATAATCATTAAATGATCATTTAAAAGTCATTGCTTGGCAAAAGAAAAGCAGACAATTTCTATGTTGGTCCCTAAAATAAATGCTTTGTTCAGGGCGCCTGGGTGGCTCAGTTGGTTAAACGTCTGCCTTCAGCTCAGGTCATGATACCAGGGTCCCAGGATCAAGCCCTGCATGAGGCTCCTTGCTCAGTGGAGAGCCTGCTTCTCCCTCTCCCTCTGCCTGCCGCTCCCCCTGCTTGTGCTCTCTCTCTCTCTCAAATAAATAAACAAACGATCTTTAAAATGAAATAAAATAATGCGTTGTGGGGCAGGTTATTAATTCATGGAATCCAAAATTCATGGAATCCAAAAGACTGGGAATCACCGACCAAGAATCCCAGAGAGCAAAGTTCTGCTTGAAAGACTCACTCCTAGTGAAAAATTCTTTATCACCTTCTCCCCAGGCCCATTCTGAGTTGGAAACGCATCATGAGCCTCCTGAAGAATAATGACAGACCTAAGCCTAGTAAGAGTTTTCTCATCTGGAACCCAGGGCTAATTTTGCCTCACCACCCCCAGCCTCCCACATATACCGCCTCATCACCATCTCCCAGGGACACCACAGGAATAACTAGTAAAAATAATGAGAAAACATTTTGTGGAAAGAAATGTGCTCTCCAGCTGGAAAACACACACACACACACACACACACACACACACACACACACACACAGAGGCAGACCTGGACCCATAAATCAAGGGGCCAGGGAGAAAAAGGAATCTGGGCAGAGACCTATTTTCAGCTGCCCCTGCTGAATAAAGACAGAGAGAAGTTCCCTTACCTCGGTTTTCCCTCACAGCCAAGACAGTGGGATCCTATTGGGGGAAAAGGAGAGGGAGGGGACTTCAGGGCTGTGGCCTTTTTCGGCACAGCTGGAAGAAGGGCTTTCCACAGCTGTGCTCATCTGGACCAGACTGGCCTGAAATGTGAGGAGCAGAGACTCCCCAGGGAAGACTGTGTCATGGTTTGTACCAGAGCCACATGATGGACAGAGGGAGCCAGACCAAGGTTAAAGTCGTGTCCACCCAAATGAGACACTCCCACCCTAAGGCCACTCCAGCCCAGGTCACGGTGGCCACCTTGCTGGCCCTGTGTGTGCGGCATGCGGCCCCCACTGTGGAGTCACAGAGCCCCTGGCTCAGGGAAGGGTTTGGTTTTGCACCCTGGTGGGTATGCAAAGCGCCAGGCAATGCCTCGGTGATGATGAATAAAGCTTTTGCCAGCCCGGGTTCCTGGCAATCAGTGCCGGGGCGGACCCTCAACTGCCCTCATCCTCAGGAAGAGGGGACACATGAACTCTTGTGGTAAATTCCAAACTTGCAAGATGGCGGTGGAGAGAGGACCTTTTGAGTAAGTGGGCACCTCGTCACCCAGCTACCTGTGACTACTGTTCTCCTCCTCCCCCACATTAGCGCTCTGAGCCCCGTTACCTTCTGAATTTTCGGCTGCATGCGGGAGGGGCAGGGGGGCAGCTGGTTGAGGGCGCTGGTGATCTCAGGGGTCTCCACGGCGGCTAGGGCGTTGCAGATGGCTTTGACGGACTGGACCACCCTGTCGGCCTTCAGTGGGAAATCCCCCTGTGGGAGGCGGCAGAGCGAGGCTGGCAGGCGAGCACCCTCAGCCCCCAGCACCCACACTGTTGAAGGAAAGGGCTGTGGGGAGTAGGGCTTCATGACCCTCAGGAGTAAGAGTGGACTCCCATGCTCGATTTTCACACGTCCGGCATTAGCGAACAACTTCTCCTCTTGAATTAGATGAGCCATGCCCAGGCTTCTAGGTCTTTCGGCCATCCTCCCTGAACCCCCTCCGACTCCCAGACTCCCTCCTGGCAGCTACTGTACAAACACATAACACACACACATTCCCCCAGAGACATGCAGTTTTAATAAAACCAATCCATAGGGAATAGCAAGGAAGCCAGAGACCATATTCAGGCCCCTTTGCCCAGGCCGCCTTACAACTCGTACTGTCACCTAGACCTTCCAGGAGGATGCCATCTCGGCACCACAGGCAGGCCACACCCATGCGTTCTCCTCTGCACTTGGCCTCCTGCAGTTTTCTCACTTGGAATCATCTCACCTGTCGTGTCCTGATTACCTACGGAAGTTCAAATCGTGGACCAGCGAACACCCAGCCTCCTTCTCACAGCCCCTGGCCAGTGTTCCTACCCCTCTCCAAGAGCCCGTGATGAACTCAGAACCACCCCGTTCTGTCTCCTAATAGCCTTGTGTTACTACCCTGTCTTGCTAGCAGGAACACTCACTCCCTGAAGGCGAAGACAATCTTTATGCTTCTCTACCCACAGTAGCCACTAACATAGAGCCAGACGCGTACACAAAAGGTGCTCAGAGACCTTCCCGCTCGTCCCGGTAAACGTGGGTGTGGAGCGGAGGCTGCTGGAGAAGGGATTCCGGTGGTGGGTGGAGGACTGAACTAGATATAATGCTCAACTCCCCCAAAGGCAAGAGTCCATGACCACTGTGCACTGGAACCACGAGACCGGGATTAGTTTTGAAGATCGCTGTCCTTTTTTATTTTTTAACCTTCATGACATTTGGGGCAAATGTTTATTCTCATGGTTTCGCGGCCTAAAACTCCACGAGAATCCAAGTGAGGAGAGTCCCGGCCCTTGCCTACCACGGTGACCCTTCACCTCCTGACGGTTTCCTACCTGTGACTCCAGCACATCGGAGCGTCTCAAATCAGAGGTTCCTGGGCATTGCTCATAGGATGCACACTCTGGTGTACATTCAAGTACAGCAGCTGGGGGGACACCTCTATGTCCCTTAGCTTTGGAGACGCCCTACTCCAGAGACAGGGATCAGGGCATGGTTCTTGACCTACTTCCACAGAGGAGCAGAACCCCTCTTGCCAACTGCCCAACACCCAGCAGCCTTGGGCTAGGGGAATGGGAAGAAGTGCTAGGGGGGCTAGAGGAATGGAAAGAAGTGCTCTGCTGACAGATTTTCAGTGTCTACTCCAGAGCCCTTTAGGGCTGGCTGATCCCAGGACAACTTTGGGAAAGCAGGGGAGGAGCTCTGGGCAGCTGGGCCAGCCCCACAATGGATACTCACATCAGCCAGCAGGAAAGCATCCACTTCATTATGGTATGTGTCGAACAGAAGATCCAGGGCCTGCCTGGGGAGTTGGGGACAGGGAAAAGTCATAGGAGAGGTCAGGACAGTCCCAAGGTACTGGGAGACCCATTCTCTCCCTCCTTCCCCACAGCTCAGGATTCAGGCTCTAGTTTAAAGGGGTTCCCGCTCTTTCTATAGGTTCACCACCTCTCACCTGGAGAATGATGGCACAGTACTAGAGGGAAGAGATGTAACACACCCTAGAGTGGGGATCTTCTCCTAGAATACTCTTGGGTCTCATCCCAGACACCTGTAAGAACCCCTGGCACTGGCAGAAAGGCAAGCAAGTTATCCGTTGGGGTCCCCTCACAGTTCCTGTTTGGCCCACATCCAAGATGGCACCCACGCTCACCTGCTGATGGTCTGTTTGACTGGCCTCTCTTGCAGATGGACGAGGTAGTTCAAGGTGGAGGGGCTCTGGTCATCATTCACCTGTGTAAGAAGCGTCCTATTCAGAGAGGAGTGGTACCTTGATCATAACCCAGCGCTCCTACCCTACTCCCACTGAATGCGCTCCGTATCACCTTCCACCCACGCCACCTCCCCATCCCCATGCAGCCATCCACTGCCCCTGCCACCGCCGCCCCGCACGAACCGTCCGGGCCAGGTCACTGCGTACAGCTTTCCGCTCCATCAGCTGTAGCTGAATGTCGATGTCGAACTTGCGGCAATATTGAATGTACTCGTGGCTGCCCAGGGCATGCTTACTGGTGGAACAGGGGGACAAGACCATTAACACCTCGGGCACTCAGTGGGAAGGGAGATGTATACCTTAACCTTGGGGAGAGAGAATTAAGAGGAAGCGGACAGTGAGAGGGGTTACTACCTGGGCTCCTGGAAAATGTCCTTGTAGAGCTCAGGGAAAAAAACAGAAGTCTGTCTAAAGAAAAGCCACCTAATACATGTAACCTTGGTCTGTATAGACGCCGACTTTCCTAGGCATTTATTATCTGTATCATCATCACCGATCGCTCCAGGGGTGGGCCTTCTGGAGGGAGTGGGGTACAGAGACTTCTGGGGGGGGCGGTGATTAAACCCCATTCTCTCAGCTTTGGTATACAGAACACTTTGGAAGTCACCAGTGCTCCAGCTGGGGAATGGAGCTTACTGAGCGACACTCTCCCCCCGCTGTGGTCCTCAGTCTCCTACCCCCTTACCATCAGCGACTGGGGTGCTGAGGCCAACCAAATAAACCCACCAAGATTCTAGGTCTGTTATTCCCGAGCCCCAAAAAATCTCTTCATCCCTTCATCCGTGGGTCCTGTCCGACTGTGAATGACAACACACATCTCTACAGACTTCCTGACCAACACCCATCTGCAGGCCATTCACTGCTTGAGTGACAACACAGGCGACCCTGTCGACCCGAGTCTCAGAGGAGGCCTCGGGAGTCCCTCTGTGACCCAGCCTTTTCCTCCCTCCCGAATTACATCATAATCAGAAAGGAAACCCAGGAGAAGGGGCAGAGGGAGTCTGTCCTGCAGACCAGCACTGAAGGCCTGGGCCGGGTCCCAGCAGCTGGGTAACAGAAGCCGGAAAGGGACTTCCTTCCTCGGCAGAGCTGGGAATCTAGGCCAGAAATGGAGGGGAGAGGAGAGGAGCAGAGGGGAGGAGTCTGTGCAGCAACCCAAGAGGTGGCGGCCTGAGACCAGTCTGGGTCCAGCTGGGACTGAAGGGGTTCTCCACATCCTGAGGGGCCAAGCCTCAAGGATCTAGGCCCCAACCCGCCAAGGCTGAGCTGGAGCTAAACCCTGGGGCTGGAGAGGCTGGGCAAGGGGGGGTCTGGTGGGAGTGCCTCAGGAGGAAGGAAGAGTGTGGTAGGGGTGGGGGAGGCAGCAGGAAACCCAGCCCTCCCCTGGGACCGTCTCAAGGTTCTTATCTGAGAGCAGCCTGCATCCTGGACCTACCACGCCCCCTCAGCATCAGCCCCTGCTCAGCCAGGGTAGGAAACCACAGGGCTTCCTTGGGAGCCAGCAGCTTTCTGGAACCCCCAGAGGGTCTGTCCACCCCCACCCAAGGCAGCTGTCTGGTACTCAGGGGTCAAGGCTTTTCTGCTGGGTGGGAGGGAAGAGAAGAGCCTCCGTGGAAGAGGGAGGCTTCGGGACCATGAGTCATGGACACTGGGGTCGCCTGGGGACTTAATTGACCTTCTCTGTGGAAGGCCTTCCTCTGCGTGCATTCAGCTTAGAGTGGGAGGGGCATGACCCTAGGACCACTGATCCGGTTGCACCTCACACTGAACACTCCAGTGAGGTCTTCACAGGAAGTCAGAACCTGATGGCCTGTCTACCATCTTTGGCCCTGGGGGCTCAAGGACTATGAGAGTATCCAGCTGATCTGGATCCCCATGCTCTCTTCCCTTTGGGCTGGTCCTTCCCTGCTTATTGGGTCATTCTTACATGCAGTCCTTACTACGTTTTATGGAAGAAACTGAGGATCAGGGTTTTACAACTAGTAAGTGGCAAGCTAGAACCCAAACCACCCATACTGGTGTGATCCATTACGCCCCTTGTTCCCTTACAACAGTGCCTGGGGTGCTCTCTGCCAGGAGACCCTGAGTCTAGGACCCCTTCTTACGCCTCTACGGAAGGTGAGTACACATTGAACACACCTGAACAGTGCTCCTGGGGCTGTGCCACTCAGGGCCCTGCCCTTCCTTTCCCCAGGGTGAAAGAAACCAGTCAAGAACTGCTCTGGCCATTGGTGAAGCATCCCTGCATCTCGAGCCAGTGGTGGCGCTCATCCGGCACTCCTAAGAACTGAGACCCAGGCCCCTCCTTTCCCCACCTCCAAGGCCTGCTTTCTTTGAGTGGCCAGGGGAAGTGGACAGTAGGCAGCCAGAGGCTTGGGGAGGAAAGCACATCTTTTTCCTTATCTGCTGCCTTCTGGCTGATTCTAGAGCCTGCCCACAGCCCTACTCCCAGAGGGGTGTATTCCCTCCCACTCTCGCCCCAGCACCCAGAGCCCCAGGGCAGTAGAAAGGGCAGAGCTGTAGCTGGTCCACATCAGACTTTCCAGGAGGCTGCCTGCTGCCCAGGGCACTGGGTAGAGAGGAGCTGGACGCAAGCCTTTGGTGGATAACCAGCTGCACATGCCAGTGGGGGAAAGGCCTATTGGCAGGGAAACGGGGAAGAGGGAGCAACTGTAATTTTTCCCCTAAGTTCCGCAAGGGCACTTCTGCCCAGTCCTCCATCTGCCCCTGACCATAAAGACACACAATCTAGAAGTAGCCCCCGACAGTCCCCTCCCCGCCTCAGCCCCACACCCGCATCTCTCCACATGCAGACGCCTGCAAGCAGATATGACTTAGTCTTTGCCTGGTCCCAGCTCCAAGCTCTTTCCACAGCAGACTTGGCTCAGAAGCCAGCCAGCCCTGCTGGAAGACAGAGTGCCTGGGGAAAGTGCGACGTGGCTGTGCGTGTGCCCAGAAAGCAGCCGTGGGATCAGGGAGGGGCTGCCAGCCCCAGGCCGCGAGCCCAGCACCACCCCAAGGAAGCCCCTTGACAATCCTACCACGCTGAAGGCAGGTGCCGCTTCCTACCCGCTTTCCCCACAGTTCACTCACTTCTGCAGGAACTCCTCCAGCCCACAGGGCTTCAGCACAAAGTTCCCCACGTCCACACCCCTCAGTTCATCGTGGGTGTAGCACAGAGTCTGGTGGATGAGCAAGTCTACAGTGGAAGAACCTGTAAGGGGTGGGGCAGGGGAACAATGATGGGGGGAGCCAGGGAAAGTGGGGCTCAGCATCCCCACGCTGATCGCCCTATTCCTGGCTAAACATTCTCCAGCACCACGGCTATCCAGATAAAGCAGGCGAACACACAGTTTGGGCTTGGGGAAAATGACTGTGGGCCCCTAAAGCTGGCCCCAGAGCCAGTCCCCCAGAGGACCGTCCCCGATGCCCCTCATCAGGGCCACAGGTGGGGTGGGACTTGAGGTCAAAGGATCCTATAGTCCAGACCACAGCCATCCCTGCTCCACCTCAAGGGATGCTCATCTGCCCTCCTCACTTACAGTTGCAGGTAAAAGTGAGCGGCTCCTGTAGGCTGTCACACAACACAGTCACCTTCAGGTTGACCTCATCCCCGAGGTGCTCTGGGCTCGGGGTGACAGCACTCCAGACATATCCAGTGAGGGAGTAGTCTTGGATGTCCGAGCCAGATCGAAGGCTGTGCAGAAAGAGAGGGAGAAGGACCCTCACTGTGCCTTCAGAAGAGAGCAGTCAAGAAGACACCTGCTGGAACCCTCCCACCCTGAGGCCAAGGTCCCTTCTGTCCCTGCTCAGCCCGGCCCTCCAGGTCTGCAGCCCGGGACTGGGGGCAGTGGGGAAGCAGCTCTGGGAAGCCATGTTCTTGACACATTTGCTACAGCTACAAAATGTTTCCCAAGCCCCGCTGCATGGTAGGGACAATTCTAAGTTCTACAGTGACAAAGCTTTCTGTGCTCAATTCAGTGGGAAATTCTCCCGGCTCCATTTCCTTTCTCTTTTAGCTCCAGGTAATATACTCTTCGCTCCATCCAGGGTGCATTTGCTCCTGAGGGCAACCGACCCTGAAGCCACTGGGATAATTTGTCTGTTGGATCAATGGTTGATAAACTTTGCCCAAAATGTGAAACTTCTAAGATTTCAAAAAGCCCACAAACACCTATTGTAGGAAACACCCCATAGCTGTGAATTGAGATGGATTCAATATGGCTCTTCTTCCTACCTCGAGAAAAGTTCTGAGTGGGCTGGCCCTCCTCCCCAGCCCCCAGAGCCCTCCCCAACATCCCATTCTTTAACTCTTACACATCCAGCATGTGGCAAAACGCAGCAACTTCCTCATCTCTTTCCTCTGAGACCTCAAACAATTCATGGCCATTGGCAACAGCATGGCGCCGTGAGTCCACCTTTAAGAGAAGAGCAGCTGACTCAGTGCCTTTTCCGTCACGGCACCCCCTTCCCACAGGCTGCTCCCAGATCTAAACCCTGAAACTCTTGGGTGTAGAGGCTTTTTAAGCACTGAACATTCAGGGGCACAGGAAAATGTGGGAAATCCAGGAATGTCTTTATCTGCTGTCCTAGGAGACCAGGAGCCAAGGGGGAAAAAAAGAGAACTTGAAGCCTTGGCTGAGGCTGGAAGTCCGGGTGGAATGGACAAGAATGTGGCCAAGCCTCCTCTCCTAGGGTGGGGTGGGGGCGGCCAGCATCTAATAAGCTCAGCCCAGGTTAGGCAGCACACAGCATTGCTGGTCCCTGGGCTGGCTTTCTGGGGGTGCTCCCAGGGGTGTGGTGGAGAGCTCTACAGGCAGCTATTTGTCTCCATCCCAGCGTGGGGTCCAGGGCCAGTGGGTTGCCCAAACAGTGCCCAGGGAAGCTGGGCCTGAGGCAAAGGCCTCAGCATCCACAGCAAGCCCCAGGGACCCAAAGCAGAGAGAGACCGAGCGCCCTCAGATGGAGGCGGTGACTCAGACCTGTGCCTTCTCCGTCAATGCGATTTGAGGAAGAAAGTATCAAAGCGGCTTTCTGGGCAGGAGAGAACCTGCAGAAGGCTTAGCTCCTCCTGGCTCCTGAGAGTTCAGCTGGAATGTCAGGGACCCTGCCTGGGCCCCACTTCCTACCCGGGAATCTGGGTATGGTGGGGGGGGATTCTCTCAGATGAGACGCGACCTGTCTCCCAGCACAGAGCTGCTTTCAGTCACCGCGACGAGTGCTAAAGAAGCCCTCGGAAGCTCTCAACCAAGGCCTGTAGCCTGGGCCCCAGGGAGGAGGAAGTGCTGGGGACAGCTGGGGCCCGGCAGGTTCCTGCCTGACAGGCCACCCCACGGGGACGAAGCTGCAGCTCAGATGGAGCCCAGCCTGCTTCCGGTACGGGCGGCCACGGCCAGCAGCTGCTTCCGGGGAGCGCAGGCCTGGGCTCAGAGCAATGCCTCACCTCTCGCCCTCCCGCTGGCTGCTCCCCTGTCCTGCCGGCCCCCAGGGCCCCACGGCAGCCACTGAGCGCCTCATCTGAATATCCAAATTGTTTCCTCTGAGTGACCCCTCTCATTAGCCTTGCTCCCCGGGTGAGTGTGGAGGGGTGCAGAGGGGAGGGCGCAGCGGGGGCGGTTGGCACGTGAGGCCCTTGCTCTGCCAAGTTCCAGCCTGTGTCCCACTCCCAGCAACAGTGCCAGTGTCAGCAATTAACCCACAAAAGTGAGGGGGGGACAGAGACAGAGAGACAGAGAGACAGAGAGAGGAGGGGAAGGCGAGGGGGATAGAGAACAGAGTGGCTACTGAAGGCCATTTCCATGCCCTTCAGTACCACCCCCTGGCTCCGTAAGAAAACAAAAGCCACTTACGTCTGCGCTGCCGGCAGGCCCTGGTGGCATCGCCGGACGCTGGCTGGGGGGGTCTGCTGGGCAGAGGCTTGCAGCGGGGGCACCAGGCTGGCATTTGGAGCCGACCATTTCCAGAGCCAGCTCCGCAGGCCTGGGATAAGGAAGGTCCCTCCGTCCGAAAGCCCGGTGGAGGCGGGGTGGCGGGATGGGCCGAGGGCCCGAGAGGCCCCCCCGCCCGGTGGGATGAGCCCCCGCACCAAGCTGTGGGGGGGACGACCAAGGCCGCATCCCCCCCACCCCAAGAACTGGCAAGAGCTTTTTGCTCTGCCCTAGCTTCTTCAAGGACACTCTGGACCAAGCTCCCTCTCAGAACCCTGGTGACACGCAGGGGTTAGGGGAAGGGTGCGGTGGTGGAAGGAGGCAAGAGAGAGAGGGAGCGACAGAGGTGACCACCTACCCGGGTGGCCTGACTCCGAGCAGGCCCCGCTCTGGGTGAGGAACTAGGAGCTGGGAACAGGAATCTCCCCGTCCCTATAAATAGCGGGAGCAGCCCCACCTCTCAGAGCAGGGCCTTTAAAAAGCCCTGAGCTCCAGAGTCGTGACTTCTCCCAGAAGCTGATTCTGCTTTGGGGGACTCTCTTAGCAGAAGCACAGGAAGGAAGGACCACGTGACTTTCCCAGAGTTGTGAAGGATCCCGATTGCTGGGACACAGGGCGGGAAAGCCCCCGTGTCTCTTAGACAATGGATAAGGAGGAAACAGGGATGGAATGAAGTGGAATGCTGTTCCTACGGAAGCCACTGGCCGTAAGATACCTCTTGACTCCCTCTGCGGTCGGGGCTTCCAGAACCAAGGGTGAAACTCCAAGGGGCCTTCAGGTCCCACCCATGGAGATGCTGCTGACACTCTTTTAAACCAGAAAAAAGATCAAAGCTGTCCTGGAACCTACCCCATACTTCCGTGTGGATACTTTGCTATTTTATACTGTGTACGGATAAAAGCAAAATGATTATTGTCACACTGCGTATCTTTTCTAAATATTTTCACTGTGAAAGCAGGTGGCCGGTGGGGATGGCTGCGCAACAATGTGAATGTTGCTCATGTCACCGAACTGTACATGTCAGATTGGCCAAGATGGTAAATCTTGTTCTGTATAGTTCCCCACAGTAAGAGAGAGAGAGACAGGGAGAAAGACAGAGGGAGAGATAGAAACAGAGCCAGAGGGACAGAGAGGAGACGGAGAGAGAAAGGCAGAGACAGAGAGGGTAGAGAGACAGAGAGACTGAGAGACAGAGGGAGACAGAAGGAGACAGAGAGCAAGAACCAGCAAGCTTTGGAACAAGAGAGACCAGAGCTGTGTGCCTTGGACTATCCAGTCCAGGATTGTTGTGGGGTCTGGACTGGGGTCTGGTGACCAGCGAGCACTAACCACTGGTTAATGCCACGATTGAGCCTATCACCACGCAGCACTTTGGGCAAAGCAGGTCAGAAAGCAGAAGCAACCTGCTCCAGTCCACAAGGCCATTTGGCCACAGAGTCACCACGAACCCCCTCAGCCCAGTTCCATCCTTACCTGCGGAAGTGAGCACACGCTAGGAACCGAGATTCCCAAAACACCTGCCCCCACAAGGGCTGTCTGGGCACAAAACTCAGCCCTGAAAAGGAGCCCCGTCTCCCCTGGTGCCCCTCTTCCTCTCCCCAGCCAGGGCCCAGGGGCCAGAAGACAGGGGCAGAGGGGAGGAGAGGACTAACGGGGTGAGTGGGTAGCAGATTTCGATTTGGAACAACAAAGATGAAAGAAGGACTACTCTTTGTTTCCCGAATGGCGCTTGGAAAGGAGAGCAGAAGGAACACAACGAGGTCCTCACCGGCGTGGCGGAAATCCGGCGGTTCTTGCCCGGGGTCTTATTTTTCCCATTGGCATAGCGGGAGGTATAGGTGCGCGGCGGCACCTGAGGGGGCATGGTCTTGCTCCGGGCCACAGGTTTCCCAGGAGTGTCCTTGCCGCCAAAGTCCAGGGGCCCCCGGCCCTCCTTCCAGCCCCTGGTGGTGTCACGCAACATCTCCGCATCGTAGGTGGACTTCAGGTTGAGGCGCGTGATCGCATCATTGATACCGTCATAGTCCACAGGCCCCAGGACGCGCCCCGGACCCCCGCCCCCCCGCTCCTCTTCCTCCTCTAGGATGCGACGCCCCAGCAGTTTGCCTGGAGGTTGCTCCACCAAAGAGAACGTGTTGAAGTCATTGGGCTGGGAGATCTTGGAGGACGAGGGAGACACCTTTCTGGGAGGCAGTGGAGGGGTGTCCCAGATAGAGACACGGGGAGGCAGAGGAGGTGGGGACAGTTTCTTGGAAGAGCCATCTATGTCCCCCAGTCCTATGTCCCCCGGGGACAAAGAGAGCCCCTCATCTGAACCATCAAAGATGTAGAGATAGTCTCGAGCCAGAGAGCCTTTTGGCCAGGGATCCGGGCCAGGCTGGGAGCCCTGGGAGGTAGAGTGGTTGGATAACCCTTCCTGTGGGGAGAGTGAGTTGTAATTGAGGGTAGGATCGGAGCCAGAAAGACCACGTAAGAGTTTGAGGTCCTTCTGCCTTCCTGCCGGCTTGCTGTAGAAGTCTAGGACGGGCTCATCCCAGCTGATGAGAGCGGAGTCTGTGTTCTGCTTGGCTTTGCTCTCCTCCTTGTCATGCCGGAGCCGGGACAGCGCGTCGTACTCCATCTGCAGGGCTTCGGCCATGGCCAGCTCCTTGCGGCTGATGCCCACCGACTCCAGGGACTTCCAGTGTTCCCCATTGCCCTGAGTCGAAGACATGGTGAGGATGGGGAGCAGAGGAGACAAGGAAGTCTTCTACTTCCTCCCAGTGTCAGGTGTACAGGATTCTGGCATGGTGTCTGGGCACCTGCAGGTGAGGGGTTAAAAATATCATTTAGCCACAAAAAGACGTGAATTAATAATGTGACCTGGGTGACATAATCTGGGCCACTGCCTGCTTCTCCAGTGCCTACAACAGATGGAAAGAAAGAAAAAGACGGAGAAAAAGAGAGACACCAACACAACTCTATGGAATACATCCATCCACCTTTCCATTCATCTACAGATGTCTGGTCCTTTGCTCCCACCCTCCTCTCTCTCCCGTGTACCCCGATGAAAGAAGGAGGCACCTCGCATCAGCCAAGAGAAGATGGAAACAGGGGCTCTTCGATCCGTTTAAAGAGGACCGTTCTTGGGGTACCTGGGTGGCTCAGTTGGTTGGGTGTCTGCCTTTGGCTCGGGTCATGATCTCGAGGTCCTGGGATCAAGCTCCACATCGGGCTCCCTGCTCGCAGGGAGCCTGCTTCTCCCTCTCCTCCCTGCTCATGCTCTCTCACTGTCTCTCTCTCAAATAAATAAATAAAATCTTAAACAACAAAAATAAATAAAATAAAGAGGACCATTCTCATACACTAGTGGGGAATGTGAAGTGGGGCAACCACTTTGGAAAACAGGCAGCCTCTTGAAAAGGTAAACACCCACCTACCATATGACTCAACTATCCCACTCCTAGTCACTTATCCAAGAAAAATGAAAGCACATGTCTGCGCAAAGACTCATATACGCATATTCATGGTAGCCTTATTTGTCATATCCCCAAACTGGAAACCCAGGTCCATCAACAGGGGAATGAATTAAAAAATGTGATTATGTCCACAAAATGACACTAACTCAGCTACAAAAAATAATAAATTACTGACACGTGCACTAACATGGATGTATCTCAAAATAACTATATTTGAGTAAAAGAAGCCAGACAAAAAAGTACGAATACGTAGGATTCCATTTATATAAAATCCTGGAAAATGAAAACTATCTACAGTGACAGAAAGCAGATCAGTGGTTATCTGGGAAGGAGGGAAAAGAGAGATGGATGACAAAGAAGCTTAAAGGACACTTACGGGGATGACAAATATATTCATTAGATTGTGGCAATGGTTTCATGGCTATATAAATATGTCACAACTTAATCGGACTGTATGCCTTAAATAGGTACAATTTATTGTATGTCCATTACACCTCAATAAAGCTATAAAGTGAAATAGAGTCCAATGAAACAGACCTTGTAACCACTCAGACTGCACTAAGATCCTCCCCAAATACACCAACATGAGCAATAAAACAAAGCCTGGCAACAGGTGAGACCCGGGGTACTTGATGGATTACAGGTGTGCCATATGGATTCCCCCTGGCCCTCAGGAAGCTGGGCAGGAAGGCAGGACCCCCAGGCCAGCTGGACCTGGCTGCAAGCAGCCCCCTTCACACACTCCAGAGTTGGTATCCTTTTCTTTAGAGGCCATGACACAAAGATGGCACTGAATGAACGGTTGTCGGGACAAGGCTAGCCTGGCCCAGCGGTTCTCAACCCTAGTTACCCGTTAAAAACACCAGGGGCACTTTTAAAAAGCGCTGATGCCTGGATACTCTTAAGAGATTCTAATTTAATTGGCCTGCGGTAGAGCAGTGGTATTTTTTAAAACCCCAGGAGATTCTGGTCTACAGCCGAAGCTGAGAACCACAGACTTCTGTGTGTGTATGGTTCAGATTAGGTTGGGGGAAGCGAGTGTGAAGTGGCCACTTCTGACCCTTAGCGCCAGCAGCCAAGAAGTTCACGATTTCATAAAATTCCCAAAAATGATTCATTGTATTGTACGGCTTTACCCAGCAGGTAATCAACATGAAGCATGTTGTTCCTAAAAAAAGAAATCAGAAAACATCAAAAGGAAAAAGGTTCAGGTAAATACTCGGGCAGCAAGCTCTAGCAGGTCCCAGATGAGTTAGGACAAAGGTATCCCTTGACCTGAGGTGCCTGCCCAGGACCCTGGTGTCTCCGTCAGACCTAGGCTCAGAACCCTGGCCTGGAGGGCTGTGGCTAGCTTAGAGAATTTTAGCAAGTAGTTCCTCGCAGATTGAATAGCCCAAGTCCAGTCTCGGGGCATAGCAAGTGGTTCTCTGCCTGTGGAGTTTGTCCACCCTTCAACAACTTCTTATAGATTATTTTTTACCCCCAGAGGGTAAGAGGGAGTCTTACCATTTGAAATTCAAAGGAATTGGATGAGCAGATAGAGATACCCAGAACACAGCTCCTGGGACTTGGGAAACTGGTCCCAGGAAAAGGTCTTAGTACTTTAGACAGGAGACACCAGATAAATGCTCCAAGCTGGACCAAGCCTTTTATTCCAGAGAGTGTTAAGACTAGGGGCCTCGGGTGCCTGGGTGGCTCAGATGGTTAAGCGTCTGCTTTCGGTTCAGGTCATGATCCCAGGGTCCTGGGATCGAGTCCCGCATCGGGCTCCCTGCTCCTTGGGAGCCTGCTTCTCCCTCTGCTTCTCTCTCTCTCTCTCTCTCTCCCCCTGTCTCTCATGAGTAAATAAATAAAATCTTTAATTAAAAAAAAAGACTAGGGGCCTCATTTTTGGTCACACACACACACACACATACACACACACACACACACATGGCTGTCTCCTCTCTGGCTGCACAGTTTCCTGGACTCTGCCATTTCTGGGCTTCTCTGTCTTTCCAGAAGTCAGGTCAACCTGTGCTCACCCAGCTGTCCTTGGTGTCACAATCTCCAGGAGGCATTCCCATCAGCAGTGAACACCAGGGACATCGAGTGTGACTGGGGTCCTGTCACCAGGACAGCTGGGACGTGCCCTGAACACCTGCTGTCCTGGGATGAGGCTGATGCTCATGAATCCTGGGGGGGGGAGCGGAGGAGGGGCGGGGTCTCTGTCCCCAAGGGCAGCTCAGCCCCTGAGCATCTCTGGGCTCCAGTCAGTGCCTGAGGCTAATTAATTAGTACATTGATGCTGGGACCCCAGGCTCAGTGCTGCTCCTCTGGAGCTCAAGGCCCATAGGGATGTGACACACCACCCCTGTGCTCTCAGGGCTGGCCTGTCACCCACCTCCAAAGAGGATGGACCTCTGCTGAGAGTCTTCTGTCCCAACCCAGGGCCACAGGGCCTGTGACTTCAGGGACAGAGTCCCTCTTATCTTCACCTCTTCTCCACTCAGATGTGGGACCTCTGACAGAACCTTCTGGAACAATTGCTCTGTCCCGAACATGCTGAACACAAGGCACAGGGAGTAGAGCTGTGCCCACCCTGAGTCCGATGTGATCCCAAATCTGTCCTTGCTGGAGGCTCTGTCTGGGTTTGGTAATTCCATCTCTGGTATGGCTCTGAAGCTCATAGGAACAGCTTCTTCTTGGGTTTCACTGGGCCCTGCATCAGGCTTTTTAACCTGCAGGACCAGACCCGTGATACACAACTCATGACTATAATAATAAGAACAAGTCAAATGACTTTAGAAACAAGTTTATAGACCCCTATTCAACTGAAAACAGAAGGCATTTCTTTTCCATTGTTTTTCCATCCATGCTTTTAACCCTAAATTCCATCCATTTTCTCTCTGCAATAAACAGAGGATCTGACCGACAACAACAACAAAAAGACGCCTAGGTGCCTTAGTTGGTTCAGTTGTCAACTCCTGATTTGGGCTCAGATCATGATCTCAGGGTTGTGAGATGGAGCCCCATGGCAGGTTCTGCGCTGGGTGTGGAACCTACCTGAGATTCTCTCTCTCCCTCTCCCTCTGCCCCTCCCCAACTCCCCACTTGCATGCGTGCTTTCTCTCTCTTAAAAAAAAAAAAAAAAAGGATTTGCCTTCCTTCCGCCAGGCACCGTTATGAAAAGGAAAACTGAAGCCATCGGAAATATTCTAACTTCCTGCCTCTCTTACACACGAATTTATCCACACTTGTATGCAGTCTCCCTTTCGTCCTTTCGGGCTCAGGGGAAGTGGGTGCCTGCCTCCTGCTGAGGTACAACCTTCTTCTGCTCTTGCCCCGTTCACTGGCTCTCCTCCAGGAGGATGTGCCATGAACTGACTTCCCTTCCCTCTGTTGTACCCTCGCCTCTCCTTACCCGGGTCTCTCTCTTCAGCACATAAACATGTTAAGGCTGCTTCTAGCCTTAAAAAGAAAGAATGAAAAACAAAACAAAACAAAACAAAAACCCTACACCCTAGGCACTGTCTCTTGCCTTTTTGTCCTCTAGCCAGTACCTTCTCTGTTCTTCCCTCCCAGCTAAGCTCTACAAGAGCACAAGACGCGTGAACTTACCCAATTCCCGTTTACCCTTCAATTCACTGTAATCTGGCTTCTGTCCCCATCCTTCTAAGAAAACTGCCCAGAAACAATGCCCAGGGCCATCCAGTTCCACAGGTCTTTTTTTTTTTTTTTTTTAGATTTTTATTTATTTGCGAGAGAGAGAGAGAGAGAGAGAGAGAGAGCGAGAGCGAGCGCGAGCATGAGCAGGAAGAGAGGGGGCAGAGAGGCAGACTCCCCGCCGAGCAGGGAGACGAGGGGCTCGATCCCAGCACCCTGGGATCATGACCTGAGCTGAAGGCAGACACTTACGGGGCTGAGCCACCCAGGTGCCCCTCCACAGGCATTTCTATCTGCCCAGACATGGCTACTACATTTCGGTCTCCAGACCCTTTCCTTCTTCCCTAAACCCTCTACCCCTTGGCTTCCATGACACTACTTTTTTCTTGTTCTCCCCCTCCTTCTTGGTCCTGCTCTTCCTTTGTCCACCCCTGAAATGTTGGTGTTGGCTCAGGACTCCATTCTCAGCCACCGTTTACACCCTCTGCTCGGGCAACCTTGCCTCTCAGCAACTATTCGTTCCACTCGTGTGTCAGAGCGTGTCCAGAGGGGTATCTCGCCCCTCAAGTTGATATGCCCACCCATATCGCAAGCCCCAAATGTCCACAACTGAACTACCACCTTGTCCTTTCCCTTCCCACAACCTCTCCTCTCTCCTGGTTCCCCACCTGAGCAAAGGACACCAGCCAGTCGTCACCCAACCTAGAAACCCGACAGCCACTCCAGATTCGTCCGTCACCCGGCCCCCACAGCCACTCAGCAAAGTCTTCCTCACGAAGCGACTTTTCCTCCTGAGTGAGTATTCCCCAATCTAGTCGTTCCCACTATCCCAAGGGCTGCAGCCCTCATTAAGCCCTTATCTCCTCCCATTTGAACTATTATAATAGGCTCCTAACAATTCTTCCTCCTAATCTGCCCCTCCTTAAGGCATTCTCCCCAGAACAGCCAGAGGGCTCTTTCTAAAAGGTAAACCTGACCATTCCACTCCCTGTTTCCACCCCTTCAAAAGCTCTCTATTTGCTTCCTTTACAGATCCTTTATCACCTGCCCCATCTTCCTCTCAGCCATTCATCGCCAGGTACTCAGTACCTCCCTGAGTTTGTTCAACATCTTCCTTCCCCTGGGCATATGCCCTTCCCAACTCACTCTTGCTTTCTGCCTGTGGGACTCGAGTACTCACCCATCTGACTTTGCTCAGACATCACGTTCTCCAGGAAGCTTTCTCTGAACCCCCAGATTGGACTAAGGGCTGCTTCTTTACGCTCCCAATAGTACCCTTTACACACCTCAAATACAGTCTTAAAATAGTATATTCAAAATTAAATAGGTATGGACCTGTCACCCCACCACCACCACCACTATGCTCCTTAAGTTCCAAATTCACCACATTTCCCTTGAGAAACATACTTGAAATGGGATGAAAAGACAGCACTTTCTGGTGGAAAGAGTTTTTAGACATAAGACCAGTGATCAGGAAGCAGCTGGTGCCCTTCCTTGGGTCCTACAAGCACGGGACTGGGTATCACCTCACTGGGCTGGGTTTGGCACCTATAAGGACAGGGTGGGTGGACAGACAGGACCACCCCACAAAATGCCTTCCAGCTCTGGGCCTCTGATTCTAACCCACTGGCTTCCTTGAGTCAAAATTTCTCGGAGGACTCCAAAGTCACATCCCAGAGCAGCCTTAGCCCTGGGAGGAAAGAGAAGAAAGGCCCACAGGCAATCCAGCAGGCCTGGCTCCTGAGGTTCTTCCAAAACTGGAATTCAGACGAGGAAAGCCGAGCTACCCCCCTCTAACCACCGTCCCCTGGCGCCGGGCCAGGACTCCACCAGACTGCGCATCAGCTGTGCAGAGAAGGAGGCCCCAGCCTGCTGACAGATCCCCCGCGCCCGGGGTCACACTGGCTCTGCTCACTCTGATGCTGAGGGATCCGAGGTGAGGAAGCGGACAAGCAGCAGGGCCAGGAGAGCCACCCCCGACGGTGGAGTGAAGGTACAGAGCGGCAGCAATGCTCAGCGGTGGGGGGGCAGGGGGGGCGGGAGACAGAAGTCAGGAGCAAAGTTCCCAACAACCTGGCGCTAGAGCAGGCTGGCTTCCTCGAAGAACTCAAGCCCCAAATTTCAGTTTCTGGGGCGGGTGGGGAGACACAAAGTATGTTTCCTAACAACAGATTCCTGCCTCCCCCCTCCCCTTCCCCAATTCAGCTCCCTCTCCCCCAGCCTCTGCTGGATTGACAAATTAGAAATTTCTCTGTTCCCTTAGTCCTCAAGGGCTCCCAGGGGTTCTGGAAAAAATTCACGTAGGTCCCAGGAAAGAGGTGGGGTGGTGAGGGCCGGGGTCTCTGCAGCCCATCCAGGAAGAGAGAGCTGGGGCCAGTACTATGGTGTCGCACAACTCCAGGGGGCAGCCACACACTGAAGTCTGTATGAGTGCCACCCTCTGACCACAGCAAAGAGAACCATGAGAATGGCACCCCCTGGAGTTGCCCACCCTGGCGGCACTGGCTGTGTTCTTTTCTCAGGTCCATCTTCCAGAGAGCAGATGCAAACTGTCCGGGAGACCACTCTCAGCCAGGTTCCCTTTACCACCCACCCGCAAGCGCTCACTGTCTACACCTCCCCACATCAGCGCGCTCTTTTCTCTGCTTAACCATTTGCAAGGAAGATGCAAGCACTTCACCTCTAAACACTTCAGCCTGAACCTCTGAAGAACTAGGACACTTCCCTACATAAACACGACGCCATTAGGACACCCACAACATTTAGGGTTGACACGATAATATTATCTAATACACAGCCCACATCTGAATGCTCACAATTGTCATCTGGGAAGTTTTTACCACGTGTACGGATTCCGGGCCCCTCATCTGGAGGGTCTGACTCGGCAGGGTGAATCCATGGACTCTGACCATTTCAAAGCCTCCCAAGCAATTCAGATACGCCGCCAGGTTTGACCCTACAGACCACAGTTTCAGAACTGCCAGGAAGACAAGAAGCAAGTGGGGAAAAGGGGACCCCACCAAGCCCCAGGCAGTCAGCTGGTGAAGGAAGAGGGCATGCTTATGGGTGAGCAGGTCGGTGCCAGGGTCTGGGCAGCACCAGGCACCAAATAATCCACAGGGCTGCCAAAGGATGGCTGGAGGCCAGCGGGGGAGGAAACGGGGTCAGGGCAGAGCCACACAATGGTCTGGAGTCAAGGGCGGAGAGAAAAGAGAGGACACTCCCGCTAGTGAGCTGGCTCTGCTCAGTCCCTGTGCCAGAGAGGGTGGGGCCCCAGGGGCCAGCAGTGATCCCAGCTGTGGGCAGAGCGGGCTTCCTGCTGCCTGGTGGGAGGGCGCCTTTTCAGAACGGCTCTACTCAGCCTGATGGCTATGGGTCATCTCCTCCCACCCAGACCCACAGAACTGAATCTTGATGGCCACCGAGTACCAGCTACATGGCAGGCGCCATGCTTGTCCTCGAACCATTCAGATGACCCTCAGCACAGTTCCAGGGAGCTTACCATCTAGCAAAGGTGACAGGCATAAATAATTCAATCCCCTCCCTCCCTTGGGGCACGAAGCAGGGAAGCACCGCATGTCTTGGCAGGGACTATGGGGAGCCGTCAAGCAAGATGGTAAAAAAATATGTGAAGGGTCTCAAGCCCCCAGCCTTGGGCATCCCACCTTTTAGCAGTTTTTAATAACGGAAGAGGACTTAGTTCTAGGACTACCTAGGAAGGGACCTTCAGCACCTCCTTTCAGAATAAATGGGTCAAGGAGTTAGAAGCCATTCAGACTTAAACCCTTTGGCTTCCAGAGTTTTGTCTTCACAGGACCCCTGCCCCTCTCCACCCCCCTACACTCACACTCACCCACACCCAAAATCCCACTGGCTTTGTAGCCAGGGACCCACCCCCCACCCCTTGCTTCATATACCTGCTGCCCAGCTGACCCCCCTACCACACCCCCGCCCCCACCCCCAGAGGCTCAGCTCTAGCAGGGAAGGTTAGCGTGCCTTGTGTCATGAATCCAACAGGCAAGTGTATCTGAAAGGTCAACTCCCTGTCTCCAACACATATCCACCTCATCCTGGCTTCTGCATTGAAAACCTATAGGTTGTGCACAGGTCTGCGAGCTGCTTTGATGTCAGGCCCATCATTGGATCACATGCACCAATAAGGTCTTTTTCTTATCTATGTTCCGTCTCTGTGGCTATCACTTGGTTCCAAGTATGGGAAGACAGAAAACGACTGTCTGTGCTTTCTTCCTACTCACCCAGCCCCTCTCTAGCAACCTCTTGGCCAGATTAAAGCAGCCCCACATGGTTCAGTCTTTGCTACTGGAATTTAACTCTCCATCCCTGGATTCCCTGGGCCTACCCTGGACATTCCACTCATTTGAAGCCAAAGTTGATACCAGAGTCAGTAGAGGGCTCTCTGGGTCCTAGGAGCGCAGAGACGGGTGCTAGGAGCCTGTGTGACATGGCTAGATAGGGCTGGGTTTGCATTCAGAGCCCGAGAATCCTCAATCCCAGCTCAGAAACCATGGGTGCAACTGGTTCTGTACACACACACACACACACACACACACACACACACACACACACGCGCCCTGAAAATCACCGATCCTACCACAAACCCTGCAGATTGAGAACTTGAGTAAGAAGAAAGTCAGGGATGGAAGAGTTCAGGCAGCTTGTGGCTCCTTTCAAAACTTTCCTTCCTAGAGCTCGCGACGTAGATCAGACACCGGGAGCTGGCAGTCAGCTGAATGGAACCCCTGGCAAAGAAGGAAGAAAGGTCTTGGCAGCGTGTGGCTCTCTACTCCAGGAACCATCCTGGGAGCCAGAGCAGCCACATCTCCCTTCTGTCTGGTCTGCACTCCTCCCCCCCCACCACCCTCCCCACCTGCCCTGGGCCCCCGCAGCCCATAGAACCAGCCCTTAGTTCTGATCAGCTGGGTTCCTGGCAAACAGCATGGTGGTTAAGAATTACTCTTCCAGCTTCCTTGGCCCTCCAGAGAAAGGCAGTGGGACAGGATGGCGGTGGGGGAGGGGGAAGGAGCTCTCTGGGGTGACCTTCCCTGGCCAATCTTGGTCTCCAGCTGAGGGGATTCCTAAGGAAAGCTCTCTACAGACAAGATTCACACCAGCCCATCCTGCGTCAGAAAAACCACCCCAACATTGCCAAACACCAACATCTAAAAAACCTTAATCTCTCTGAGGGTATGGGAGAGCCCATGAAGTATAAAGGAAGCCCCTCTGGGAGGAGGATGTAAGAAAGTGGGTGGCGTGGGGGATGGGCACACAGCTGCCCTCACGGCCTTTGCCTCCTCTCTTCAGCTCTGCTACACAGTGCCATTTGCTTCTCGCAAACCAAGGCCTCCCACAAGGCCTGTGCTGTCCCCTATCACCTGCAGTTCAATCTCCAGTCCAGCTTCCCCAGCTCGTGGCCGTTGGAATCCAGTTCTCCGGGATTCCTGTGTGGGCTGGGGAAACTCCCTGGAGGCGGCCAGCCCATTAAACAGAATCCAGAAAGCAGGTCACTACTGTTCCCATCCAGCCATGGCACCAAAGGGAGAACAGAACACACCAGAGTCTCTCTGCTCTTGCCTGGAGGACTCACCGGAGGGAAGAGATGAGAGGCAGTGTGGAGACACCTCACTGCTCCCGTGCTCAAGCCCCAAGTCCTCATGCGTCTCAAGGCCTCCCGGGCTGGGCGGGGCTAACCCATTGGAGTCTGCAAGAAGGACAGAGCAGAGAGCTTCACATTATGGCCTGAGCCCATGGCAAGGGGAGGGGGTGTATCTTGGGGTAACTGCAGAGGCATGGGACTAACCAGAGTGCACTGAATAATGCCAGTGGGACCGCCTCCAGGAGGACATCCTTGCTGGGGATCAGAACTTGGATTTTTAGGGAGCATTTCCAATGAATTCAATGCTAACAATGCTTTGGTTGTTTTCTGGTAGCAACTTCTTAGACATCTGAAAGGCTCTCTCTCTTCTCCATGACAGGGTCCTCCTGTCTATTAGAGACGAGCAGACCGAGGCCCACTAAGGGTCAGTGACTTTGCCCTGGGTTTCACACTGGAGCTGCGGCTGGGTGGGGAAGGGTCCACAGACCCCATGTGGGGAAGCTACATGGTGCTGACACTCAGGAACAATCCAGACCCCAGCCCTGGGCTGTCCCCCAACAAGTACACACCTGCCCCAGATGCGCCAGAACCCCAGGATGAGGATGAGAAGGACCCAGAAAACTGGTCCCCAGAATGATCCTACACACAGAGTGCAGAAAGGGGGGCCGGCAGCCTCCATGCCGTGGTGCTGTCAGTGGGAAGGTTGGGGGCGACTGCCTGTAAGCCTGAGTGAGAGAGCCGGGGGCAGGGACAGGCTGTGTGGGCGGTGGGCTGCCGGCAGCTGAGAGCCACCTGCTTGGCTGGGAGGAGGGCGGGAGTCAAGGAGAAAAAGGCTGAGCTAGTCTTCCACGGGGACCCGAGCTGAAGCCCAGACCCCACACACATGCCCAGGGCAAGCTCCCTGCTCCCTCCCGGTCGGAAGGCTCTGCACACCCCACGAGCCCTGCCCACTGTCTCTCTGCCACCATAGTCCCTAAACCAGCAATCTAGACACGTGATCTGATAATAAAGAGTGTCTTTGGTTAGTGCTAACTCCCCAGATCAAGAAAATCTCGGATAAACTAGTCATTCTCAGGGACCTGAAGCCATGGTAATCACACAAAACAGCACATACATCCACACCTTCCCCCACGTACCCCACACCGCTCACTCCCTTCCCTGTGCACCCTCCACATCCCCTGAGACCTAGCTCTTCCACATCCTTCCTCCCCACCCTACATACACCCCTACCTTCACCCACACGCCCACATGCACCCCACACTCTCCATGCCCGGTATACCTCCTACAACCCCCCACACCCTGCACAATTACCCACATCTGCCCCTGCATACCCCCATACCTTACCCCCCCGACACACACACACATCCCCTCCACCTTGTTCCCTCCCTCATCAGCTCCCTGAGGAGAGGGGAGGGGAGGAAAGGAAGCCAGCTTAGACACCATGAAGTCACAATCTTAGTGTCACTGGCAAAGAAGTCTGAGAAAAGCAGACAGAAGGTTGAACCCGGAAGAAAAAGGAAAACAGGAACTTTCGGCTCCTGGGCCTTCCCCGTCCACATTCCAATACACTGGAGACAGGCCCCGCAGGGCACCAGGGAGCCAGAATGCCAGGGAAGGGACACCAGGCAGATGAGCCCAGGAGGACCTTGACTAGCTTGAAGGTGCCTGAGGCCACCTAGCTTCCGGCAGGCCTCAGAGGTGGTCGTTTTTTTTTTTAAGTCAGGGCACACTGGAGAGGCCCTGGGGTCCCTGCAGACCAGGGTAGGAAAGGAAAGGAAAGGAAAGGGGTGCCCCTCTTAAGCAGCCCCCATCTTACAGCCCAGAAAAAAACCCCACACATACAAAGAAAACACCACCGAACATGTGATACTAATTTACACAGGGCTGTTAGAGGCCAAGGTGTTAGTCCCGCCCAGGGACATTGGACATTTGCATTTAAAAAGCAGAGTCCAGGGAGAGGAGTGCCCAACCCAACCCATTCTGGAAATGGTAAGGGAAATTTCTAGTGGCCTGGGAGGAATGATCCATTAAAAGGTAGGCGGGGTGGATCTCTGGTGCTGGCCGTGCCTCTTCAAGGCTTCTCTGGTCTCAGCGCCTGAGGCCTAGGCGTCTCTTGCCCCCGTCCAGAACACATGTCCCCCTCAGTGCGGCCCAGCAGGCTGCTTGTCTCTAAGTCACTGCCCCCTCTAATCCCAGGCCTTGGCTACTGTCAGCCAAGATTGACCCAGGCGGCCACCGGCCTTCCCCCGTAGCCACGAAGTTCCACTCCACTTTTCCTGGTAACAGGCAGGATATCCTGCTCAGGGTCAGCTAAGGACACTGAACCTAGAAAGAGACCAAGGATTCCATTTTACCCAGGTCAAAGAAGAAACCGCACTGGGAATGCAGGGCCCTGAGAGGTAACTAAGATTGAGGTCTTCCCCAAGATGGCCTCTCAGTGTTCACAATCCCCAAACCACAGGGAAAGGGAAACATAGATGGGGGCCTGGGGAGGAGGCACCAGGCAGTGTCCCGTGGTACCAGATCCCAGCCAGGACTCCCCATATCAGTCTGGTCACCCCTGTCCCAGTGGTAGGTCCAGCGCCCTCAGTCGGACCCATCTGCACTGACAGCCTCGTAAAGACTCCCCATGCCCTGTTTCCCCAGCCAGCTGACTCTCAGGGCCTCAAAAGTCCTGGGCGCAGCTGGAGGCTCCTTCCTCCTCCCTGCTTTCTGTCTCTCCTCTTCCAACTCTGACTCAAGAGCCTCAGAGGCCTTCCCTGGTCAATCCTTCCAATTTCTCCTTCCTTCTACTCCTTGTGTCTCCTTAACACTCTGATGCGGTATGTGACACAACAGATTAAAATGGTGACCCTGCTGTCTGGGCCACAAGAAGAGTTACATTTGCCTTAGATGGCCTTTAAACAACTTTCATCTGTGCAGAGGGGTCAAGAAGACTTATTTTCTAAGCAGGTAGTGACCTAGGGGGTGGGGGAGTAGGGCAAGGAGTCATGGCGATTCCTTTTGGTGTTGCTCTGGACATGCTCTGATGCTTTCTCCTATCTCTTATGCCCCACACTGCCCGGGAAGGTCCCAAGGGAGACAGAGGTGTCCATAACACAGAGCCCTAGTCTACACCGGCAGAGGGGTATACCAGCTACCCACCTGGCACAGGCTAGCACACCCCCATCTCACCAGTCCCATCTTCATGGGGCCTTGCCCACGTGACCCTCACTCGGGGTCCACAAGGGTAGCAACCGTCAGAGGCCATTCTCAGTAGGGATTAGCTGACATCACTTTGCAGCTGGGTAAGTGTAGCCAGGGAGTGACCCTGCGTGCAGGCCTAGCAGGCTGACGTTCCGCAGACACCTTGCAGAAATACCACTCCGAAGTATGTGAACACCATTACAGAGTCTGTCAATTTCGTTCCCCCAGGGACAAGTCTGCTGTCATGACTGGAATGGAGGTGTCATACTTTGGGCGAAAGGGAGAGAGGAGAAGGGGGCAGGGCTGGGGGAGAGGCTAAGTGAACATGAGCAGCACAGAAACAGAAGGAAAAGAGACCTGTTTTTCCCCTCCACGATTTTGTGCCAGGTATTGTCCTCTTTAATCCTCACAACAACCCTCCCACATGGATATTAATATCCTTATTTAATGGATAAGGGAAGTAGAAAACAGGAAGGGGACTGCATAATTCACCCAAGGTCACACAACTCGTAGATGGTAGAATCAAGGATTCAGTCGAAACTTGTTTGAGGCCAAAATTCATCGTGGTTTTCCCATCCCAAAGAATGGGACCCAGGCACATCCCAGGTTACCGAAAGTGCAAGCTGACATTGGTGATTACTCTAACACACCTCCACATTCTGCCCCCCACACCCCAAAACACTTCACCTCCCAAGCCACTCAAAAGCAAGCAAATAATAAACAAGGGAAAACCAAAAGACGACCCACCATGTTGCAGATAAGAGGACCAAATGGCCAATTGTCTAAATGGGTGAAGAGGAGTGGGAGACACAGGCTTTCCATTATGGAGTGAATAAGTCATGGGAGTAAAAGGCACAGGGAATCTGGTCAATGCTATTGTACTAGCGTGGTGGACAACAGATCATAGCTACACTTGTGGTGAGCACAGCATAACACAGAGGGAAGTTGAATCCCTATGTCTTACACCTGAAACAAATGTCACATCATGTGTCACCTATACTCAAATAAAAACATAAAAAAAGAGAGAGAGAGAACCAACGACCAGAGGGGAGAAATGACTTGTCTGGAGTCACACAGCTAGTCAGTGGCAGAAGTGGGACTACAAACTAGAGGCACGTCCCAGGCTCCCACTCCAGTGCTCTTTCCAGACTGAGCCACAACCAGTCTACCTCCAGGGAAGGAAATCCCCCAGCCTTCCTGTTCCAATCTCTCTCCAATTGGTCCATTCCTTTCCAAGCTTTGGATTGCTTTCCTTAAGTGAAATAACCTATTGAAAGCACATAATAGGCACCAAAAATTATTATTCTTTCTCTTACCTGAACAAGTGAAACAGCCTTCTAACGAGGTCTATCTCCCCGCTGACCTCTAAAGCATCCACGCTCCACTGTCAAGATAACCTTGCACAATGGCTCTGTTCCTGTCATCCTTCTAAGGAAGAGGTTTCTGTCTCTCTCCTTCCTTATCAGACCTTCAAGACTCCCCACCCTGAGTCCCAGCCCAGTTCCCTGCATGCCCCCCAAATGAGGATGGTTATTAACCACTTCCCAGGGCCACGAGTTTTCCCACAAATCTTCAGTCATGCTAGTGCTTTCTCGAATATTCTCTGCCTTCCCCTCTACAAGTGCCTGCTCTTATATTTGAGGCTTCTCTCATCTACGACTGAAAGTGACTTTTGCTCTCCTTTGAACATCTCTAAACACATACAGCATTTATATTGTTTTGCATTACACCTACTAGTGATTAGAATAAAAATAATTTTTATCCACTTGGGTAATTTATAGTTACCAAGCATTTTCAGAGACACAAGCCCATTAATCTAAGAATAAAAATTACCTCTTATTTATCTTTGTCTTCCCCACGATGCTCAACACAATGTTTTACACCAGGGACAGAGCTGTTAAATACTGTGTTTGGAGGGTGGTCAGACCAACCCAGAGGAGAACATTTAACACCTCCCTGCTGTAGGATTAGAGATTCTGAATGAGGAAGGCAAAATTGTAGTTTATTTTTCCAGGTTGATACCCCATAGCATTTACTACTCTCAGAGTTTAGAGGTCCCCAAAATATTAAGCACCCTGGTCCTAGCTTCTCTACTTCTCTGAAATGCTGCCTCAGATTATACCAGCTCTTGGAGCAGCGGAGACAACTGCCTCATAGTGAGCTTATAGGATAACCCTGCTCCATAAAGCAGTTCATCCATTCACCTGCAGTTTCTGGAGTACAATGTGGTTACCTCAAGGTCATGGACCATCCTGAATTTAATTTTGTATCCCTATAACATAATTATAACAACCACCATTTACTAAGCCCTTACGAAGTATCAGGCACTGTTCTAGATAGTTTATTAATGAACTCATTTCATTTTTACCACAGCCTTTTTTCCCCCTGGTACTATTATGTTCCCCGTGTTACAAATGAGGGAACAGAAGCACAGAGAAATTAAGTAACTTTCTCAAGATCCAACAAGTAGTGCGTGGGAGAGCCAGGCTTTGAACCCAGGGAATCTGGCTCCAAAGCCATACTCTTACCTATATACTGAATTTATACTGCCCTTCAGTTGATGAATCAATGAATATAAGAATGAAGGAACAGAGGCACTAAAGATGTTTTTGTTGAAGAATTGACCAACCATTAATTAACCCTTTTGCCTCTTCCCTATGTTACCCGTAGGAGTATCCCAAGAGTCTTTCTCAAACTTTCCCTAAGTTCAGCCAGAGTTTGTCTATGAGGAATTCCTTGATCTACCAGTATAGAATCCCTGTCAGCAAAACAGAGAAGCGTGATTTAATTTATTCTTAGTGAACTAAGGTCTCCCAGAACATAAACTCCAAAAGGACAGGGACTGTGTCTTCTCCACTCCTGTGCACTAAGATGAGCGTCAGGTACATCGTGAAAAAATAAATAAAATACAAACTCCTTCAATGGCTCTGGCCAGATTAAAGTACTTTCACTTCACCTGCTTTTTGCCTTTTACTCTGTCCCCCAGCCCAATTTCTACTCATTGTTCTGGTCTCGGCTAACACTGAATTTCTTCCGGAAGTCTGACTACCCCAAATGCCCCACTTATGAGTTTCCAAAGCATCCCACACTCCCCCACCCACATACCCACCCCACAGTCTATTTACTTGTCTGTATTCCCCACTCAACTGTAAGTTCTGGAAGGCTCTCTGTCCTCATCACTGAAGGCACTAGAAGTCATTAGTAAGCCCTCAAAAACATCTGTTGAATGAATGAATGGAATGAATGAGTTCTTTTTAAACATTATCTGAGAGACTTATCTCCCTTTGTGACCATAGCTTCTTCCACAAAAGACTTTGAGAACAACGCTTTCTGTTGTCAACTGACTCTTGGGGAAACCCCATCTCATTCAGAACTTGGGCCTCATTGACACTTTTCTCTCAGAGGTCCCTTACAGGGGAACACCAAAGATAGAAACACAGGTGCTGGAGGTATCCGGACCTGGATTCAAACTTCGGTTCTTCTCTAATTATCTTTGGCATGTTTCTTAATCTTCATTCAAATCAAACCTAGTCGAAATCTCAGCTCTCCCACTGATAAAGGGGGAAGGCACATTTCCTTTCTTTTTCTTTCTTTCCTTTCTTTCTCCTTTCTTTCTCTTTCTTTCTTTCTTGTGAGTAAAGCGATAGAAGTTTATTAAGTGAAGATACAGAAAAAGCTCTCAAGAGTGAGAGGGGTCCCAACAGGGTTGCCTGGGGGAAGACACATGTTCATCATCATGGTTTCCTCCAAGGTTAGGGGAAGGGGAAAGTAAAGATAATGTCTGAAAAGTTACAGGTGGACAACACCTGAAACTAATATAATGCTGTATGTTAACTCACTGGAACTAAAACAAAAACTTAGAAAGAAAAAGAAAGAAAAGCTACCAGTGGACAGACAGTGCTGCTGGCTATTCTTCATCACACACTCTTGCCTTTCATGGTACTTGAACTTTTGTTCAGGTGGCTCCCTTTCGCCTTGTGTGCCGTAACAGTGTCGTCAAAATTGCACTTCAGAGAATTTGCCAACCCTTTGGAACCACTCTCTTTCACAGTCTCTTGTCGGGGAATTATATCTATCCTTTCTCTTAATTAAAAAAATAAAATGCCTTCTTGAAGTCTACAGCGGAAACATGAAATCCTGGCCATAATATTTTTGGGGGAAAATAATATGTCTTTTCCCAGCTTCCCATAATACCCAATTTGCAAACAATCTCTCCTTTTTGGGTCAGAATTAAACACACTCTAATGGTGCTCCTTATCATTTTAACTTCCTTTATTTACCCTTAGGAAGACGTAACAGCATGGCGAATCAGGAACATGGCAGACGCTCTGCTTCCAGCAAAGACGGGCTCTCAAGAGATGTCTCAACAGTGGAAGAGAGCCATCATTACACTCACCTGTGTTCTGGGTTCGTTTGCGACCTAAGACAAGAAAGGCTCATATCTATTTCTTCTCCCTCGCAAGGCACACTGTAGCAGTTCCTCAAAACGGAATCTTCTTGGTTCTTTCCTCTTTTCCCCTCCCCCTGTGCTTCTGGTTTGCTGCCAGGGGTACCAACTACACTAAGATAGAAGAACTTGGCTGAAGAGGATGCCTCCATGAAAGCTTAGCCCCGGTGGGCCTCGCCATCCAGCCACGTTGAGCTCTCATTCCTGACACCCACCTCCATTTGGGGAGGATACGGGGAGAGGAGATGAAGGAGAATCTAGCCTCTACGACAGGCCCCTCGGGAGCAGAGGCTTAGGGCGCACAAAGCATTGTAGGAAGAACTGCCGAGAAGAAAGCAAGCACTGCCACCCAGGAGCTCAATCTCGCAGTGACTGCTAGGGTCGGTTGGCTGGAGAGAGAGAAAGGAGCAGGAAGAAGGGAATGGAACGGTGTTTTCAGGAAGGAAGAGAGGCAGGAGTGATAAAGCGTTGATGAAAGGAAAAACATTTTCTGAAGAGGCAAATGATCTCTGGCTCCTCTTGGAAATACTACGGAGCCTCTGTGGGGTGAGACTTCCTATGGGAAGTATTCCAAAAGAGGAAAGAAGGAATTGCTGGATTCCTTTAGCCACAGGTTCTGTGGTCTGCCTCAGGAATATTGAGAACCGCTCTCCTCTTCTCCTGACCTTGAGGGCCTCTGCCCCGCAGCACAAACAGTGTCTTAGGTGTCCTTAAAGTCTTTAACCAAACATAGGAGTTTGGAGGGAGTGAATTCCCCAACAATGAAGTCACTGGCAGGGTCTGCACACAATTGTGAAGTGCCAAAAGATAGGTCCTGTCATTGATCATATTGTGATCTAGGGGGCAAGAGTAAATTCCAACATTGCTAGTAACTGTGTGACCTTGGGAGAGTCACTCCTTCTCAGGGAAATGATCTCCAAAGTCCTTTCCAGTTCTAAAGCCTTATGGGGTCATAGGATGTGCAAGAATAACAGTCTCCTAAGTTTCATTTTATAAAAGAGACACGAAATGAAGCACATACAGAAATACTAAAACGAAAGATCTGCCTCAATTTTCCAGAGTACCGCCAAGTCCCAAACCTCTTATTAATGTTGCCCAGAAGGGAGCAAAATTACTCGATTTGATTACCCCCACTCTTCTCCTTACACTGAGGTAGGGATATGAATGGGAAAGCACAAAAAGGCCGGTAAGGCAGGAACCCAAGGAATTCACATACATGTGCCTTGACCCCCAAACACCTGGGAATTAAGGAGGTGCTATGCTGGGCCCCAGCCCTTGAGAACATTTTTTTTTTTAAGATTTTATTTATTTATTTGACAGAAAGAGAGACACAGCAGGGGGAGTGGGAGAGAGAGAAGCAGGCTTCCTGCTGAGCCGGGAGGGAGCCGGATGCAGGGCTCTGGGATCATGACCTGAGCTGAAGGCAGATGCCTAGGGACTGAGCCACCCAGGTGCCCCGAGAACTTTATTATCTAAGGAATGTCCCAGGCTGGTGACTTGTCACAGGCGTTCAAGTCAGGAAATCCAGTATGCATGAATTCTGTACTCTGCTACCCCTTTCCGTCCTCCCAAGACCTGATATCACCCTCACAGTGGCATCAAGGTTATGAGCACAGGGGTCTGGAGTGAAGCAGCCTACTTCAAATCCCTCCTCTGTCATTTACTAGCTGATTGACATCAGTAAATGTTAGCTATTATATTATTTGCCAGCTCAGCACTACCCTGTCTATGGACAGTAGCCCGCCTTTGGGGGGTGTTTCCCCACTTCCCTACAGATATCGTTAAGCAGCATCTCCTTCTCTCCTAGCTCACATCCTGTCAACCCTTTTTAAAGTGAAGTAATTCCCCCCCAAAACAGAAAAGTAACCCAAGAAATAGCTACCTTGGTATCTGCACATCACGCGTCCCTTGTCCTATGTTCCAGAACATTCTCTATTCTGTCCCTTCCTCCCACCCCTTTCCCAACCCCCACCAGCTCTCCCTCCCCTGTTGTTACCAAGGCTAAATTCAGGGTAACACACATTGGTATAGTACTCTGCAGTTTCCAGAGTGCTTTTGCACACATGATTTTATTCAGTTCATGGTAAGCAGTGTGTTTCATCTTTAAAGCAATCTTGTGAGCCAAGGGTATTTCCCCCCATTTTAGAGATATGCAAACTAAGTCTTAGGTTCATAAGTTGTCCATGCTCACACAGCTAGGAAGTAAGTCAAACCGGGACTCAAAACCAAGCCTCCTGACCCCAAACCCACCCACTATTTTCTCTACTACTCCACATTATCATGTCCAAGTTCACATCCTGGGAGCATGAGAAGCCTGAAGTTTATGGCCAGCCACAAACGCCTCCAAGGGAACACAGTTCTCTCCTTTTCCTCCCTGCTGGCTGTGGCATGGCTGTGCAGGCTGAAGGACCATACACGTGAGGTACCTGCAAAGCACCAGGCCAGGTACGGTGAGGAAACCAGAAAGGGGACCAAAGGCCCAGAAGGCTGTGGGGTGTCTGCTAGAGGGCCACTATGTCATGGCAAAGACCAAAAGCATTCCAGGTCACTGGGCAATTCCAAAGGAGCACCCCAGAGAAAATCCTGAGGCCCCAGATCCACTGAGCCTTCCTCAACCCAGCATACCCATGGGCCTCCCTCACTGATGCTTCCAGGGAGAGGAAAATGTACAAGCTCCCTTCTGGCCAGGGCTGAGAGCTTGATCAAATTCAGACACACACACCCATGCACACTCAGCAGTAAATTCAGAGCCATGGAAATCAAACCTTGAGCTCACCCAAAGGCCAAAGGAGAAGCAGTCCAGGGCTCCAGCTCACAGCCCCATCTCCTCAAATGCTAGATGCCAGGCAGAGGTATAAAATGTACCTCTACTTCATTTTTCCATGCACACAGCCCCAGATGGGACTGCCAGGCTCTGGAGGAGATGCAGTTCTGAAGCCTCATAACCTCTCTGCTGTAGGATGCACAGCTGGACTTGGAGAAGGAGGAATAATTGGGGATCAGGTTTGCCAACCCTGGAACGTTTCTCTCCCAATATCTTTCCAAGGCCTAGTGCAGCGGTGGAGTAAGTTTTCATTCAGCAACTGATACAGGGTTGGAATTCAGTGCAAATTGCTTACATCTGCTTGGCCACATCCCAGACAGGTAGTTTAGAGAGAGAAGGAGGGGCAGCGTTGGCTCACTTCTGGAAGCCTGGGTAGCTGTGCGCTCAGGAATCTGGTGCCATGCTGGGACCAGCCAGCCCAGGGTACAAAATTCCCCAACGGAATTGGGGGGGCGGGGAAGGGGAGAACATCAGGGCAGCAGGAAACAATAGAGATTCCACCCATGCGTGGCTGGTGGGACCGGGACAGGGAAGCCACAAAGACCCCGCAAGGGGGTAGGGACGAAGGGGAGAGAAGGGTGGCCTCAAGGCGCAGGAGCAATGGCAGATTCTACACACACACCACACCCCCCCCCCCAGATTCTACACACACACACACACACCCCAGGCAACCAGGGTGTGTGCACTAACCTCATACAATTGGTAATCTCTTCTCTCAACCCAGGAGCTTGCCAAACCCCTTGGCTCCCCACCCTACCCCACCCCAGCTTGGCAGCGTCCCCTGGGCTTCCTGCTGCTGCGATTGCTCCCCAACATCAAAGCCGCCGCTGTCGGGAGCTGAGAACGAGAGACGAGTACCAGCCAGGAGAGCAGGGACTCCCCGGAGGGCCCGGAAACTCAGGCCTGAGGGTCCCTCTCTCCCCGCTCCAGCTTCTCCTGGTGCTGCAGTACCCTTATAAGGCAGAAGCCAAGTCTGCCCTCCGTCTGGCTAAAAAATGTATATATTCCCCAGGCTAGATGCTGACTTTTCACCCACTGCAAGAGAAAAAGAGAAAACGCCACCCCCACCACCCCCACTCCGGGGCAGGTTTTGCTTTTTATTTCTTATCTTAAAACAAACAAACCCCCAAACCATCGGTTGGCTCAGATCGTCTTGCAGCTGGGAGCCAGGAAGTGTGTTGAGAGGGAAGGGAGTGGGAAGGGGGTGCCCGGGGGCCCGAGACGCCCCGAAACTGTTGGGGCGGGGTGGCGACGGGAGTCGGCAACCTGCAGGGCGCCGCGGGCTGGAGCTCTCGCTGCCACCGCGTCCGCGGCTCGGCCGGCCTCCGGGAACCCGCGGCTCCTTCCATTGTTGCACCTCGGCTGTTGCCATGTTGGAGGGAGAGCCCCTTGACCTCTGCTCCGTCCACTCCGCGGGCCATCCGCAGACCCGCGGCGGGCGCTCCCGGCCCGGTGCGCGTCCTACCTGTGCTCGCTGCGGGCTTCCCTGCGAGACCCGACGTGGCGTGTGCTCGGCGACGCGGGCTGCCGGCTCCGCAGCTCCAGGCGTCCCCAGCACCCGGGCGCGCCGGCCGCGCACCGCCCGCGCCCGGGCCGCTCCCCTCTCCGCGCTGCCCGCCGCGAGCGCCGGCCCTGGGGCCCCCACCCCGGGGCGGCGGGGAAGGCAGGAAAGGGCGCCGGGACCCGCTCCGGGGGCGCGGGGGAGCCCTCCGGGTCCGGAGCGTGCGCGAGCCCGCAGAGTCAGGCCACCCCGGGTGAGACAATAGCGGGAGCAGCGGGCGGGAGCGGAGAAGCCATCTCCCGGAGACCCGGCGCACTGCACGGCGACGCGAGGCGCGGCCAGCCCCGGCCTGGACAGGCAGCCGCCCGGCCGCCCGCTCCAGCCCGCAGCGCCGAGTCGGCGGCGAGCGCGAGGGCGGGGCGGGCCCCGGAACCCTGACCGCCCTCTACCTCTCCCTCCCGCCGCCCGCCTCCCTCCCTCCTCCCTCCCTCCCTCCCTCCGCCGCCACTCGCTCCCTCCCTCCCTCCCTCCCCGCGGGCCCGCGGGGGAGAGCGGCGCGCGGGCGTCCGATTGTGCTCGGGGACTGCAGCCGGCGCTGCCGCTTCCCCCTTGAGTGAGGTTTTCTGCAGATGGTCGTTACTTTTCCCTGCGGGGACCCCTTTGCTCCGTGTCAGATTAATGCCAGGTCTGTCTGCTGAAAAGGAACCACTGAGGGTTTGAGGACTTACCCCCTGCGTTACTAGGATTGCGACGCCTGCAAAAGCCCCTACCTTGAGGGCGGAGGTGGGGGTAGGGGGGAAGCTGGCTCGGGGCTGAGCAATCAGCCGTGTTGGTGTTTCTGTCCGCCCGAGTGCCCCGTCCGACCTGAACCCCAGAGAATAGCAATCCTGAGGGGGAGGGGTGGGGAGAGGGTCCTCCAACCCAACTATGGTAGGGAAAAAACCCACTTCGTTCATTCAGTTGGTTATGTTTAAGATTTTGACTCCAAGTGCTTTCTTTGAGCAGTGGTCTCTAGAAGAATTTTCCTAAAGACTCCACCCCCCCCAAAAAAGAACAACCAAGAATTGGCCAGCTCCTCATTTGCATTTGCTTTGCATAGTAACTAAGATCTCTGATCTCAAAGTACAATTTCCTCAAAACTTTAATTTATTCTCCCCCGGGGCCCTCCTTCCTTTCTGGCCGGTCTGTGAGGATCAACACCTGGTTCCCAGCCTCCCTCCCCTGCAGTTCCCCTTCAGGTATGGGGGTCTCCAGGCTCCCAGCCTCCTTCAGAAGCCTGGGACTCCCCAGCCAGGGTTCCCATGGAAACGTCTGCCAACCTACCCCTTTCCTGGTCTCAAGGAAATATTTGTTAAAATGCTACTATTTCAGTCTGTTTAGGGTTTACTAGAGTTAAAAAAAAAAGTCAGAAAGGCCTTTTAATAAGATATGGGGCCGCTAAAATTCCCTTATTAATACAAAACTGTGAGAAAAGCCAACACAATTCCTAGATTCATAAAATTATAGAATTTGAAGAGACTCCAAAGCTCAGTAAGAGGATATTTATTAGGAAGAGAATTTGACTAACCAGAAGAAGTCCTACAGGGGGAGAAAGCAATATAAAAAGCGAGTTCCCAGGCACCTGGGTGGCTCAGATGGTTGGGCATCTGCCTTCGGCTCAGGTCGTGATCCCAGGGTCCTGGGATCGAGTCCCGCATCGGGCTCCCTGCTCCTTGGGAGCCTGCTTCTCCCTCTGCCTCTCTCTCTCTGTCTCTCATGAGTAAATAAATAAAAATCTTAAAAAAGCGAGTTCCCGGTTCAGAAGGATTTCTTGGGATATTGTTTTGTTCTCATATAAGATGAAATCTGAGCGAATGCGAAGGACCCCGAATTGCAGGCAACCCTGAGTGAGACCATAGGGAGGAGAGGGGAGACCCAAGCCTGTGTTTCTTCTCTCTACCCTCTGCCATGTGACCTTGGGTAGTCCACCCTCTGAGCATCAGTGATAATATCAGCTCCTAATCCTCAAGAGCCACAGGGGATAAAAACATGCATTCGTTCACTCACTCATTCACCACTTGTTCACAGTGTGAATATGTGTGAGCCTTACTGTGTGCCTGTCATCAGGCTAAGCTCAGAGGCCTGCGAGAACAGAGGGGCCTAGGGGTCGTCAGTATGTCTCTTGCCGGAGTGAAAATTTCCCAAGTGGAGAGCTAACAGGAAATAAGCCTGGGTCACTGCGTTGAACATCTTATCAAAGGCTCTCCAATGCACTTTGTAGGGAGAAAATATTTCCTTATAAGAGAAACCAGGGCATGGCAAGAAGTTTAGATTTTTGTCCTGCGGGTGACAGAGAACCCAGGGTGTAGACAAGTGGAGCTGGGAGTGATATCAGAAAAACCTCCTGGCATATTACACAGGAGGATTTGGAAGATGCACTCTGTGTCTTCCCATTGTCCCTGAAGCCATCTGGCTTCCTAGTAGAGGGTGGCCACTGGGAGCCCTGGCAGAAGATTGGAAGGCGGGAGGTTGAATAGGTCTGGATATTTGCTTCTCAGGATTTCCCTCTCTTTGGAGTCCCTGTGGGCTGGCTGCCTCCCTCAGCCAAAGTTCACAGCTCCCTCTGGGTGGTTCCCTCTCCCCCTCCACCCCCAACTTTCTCAATTCAGATATCTCAATTACCTTCTCAGGCCTGGGAGTGGAAACTTGGTTTCCTGATGGCCCCAATGTGCTGCACACTATTCCATCCTGCACTCCTCACCCCCATCCGCTGCCTTATATTTCTCCTTTCCATTAATTGCCAAGCTTCTAGAAAGAAGCTCCAATGTCTTCATGTGTCTCTTTTATTCCTTAAGCCACTGGAGCCTGTGGGTTTAACTGTGACTGTTCTCACACCACACAGCTTTCCTTTACCCTGCTGACCCTTTGTAAATTGTCTCTTCAAATTGGAGTGTGTCATTTGCTTCCTGCCACATTAGGAGTACAGGCCGAGAGCTCACGGAGGCCACGGCTACATTCAGAGTGCAAGATCAGAGAATCTCAAAACCCAGCCAGGGCCGTGGCCATGGGGATAAAAAGGAAAGACCAGATACAAGCGATGGTTAGGAAGTCAAATCAATAATATTTTTTTTTAAAGATTTTATTTATTTATTTGAGAGAGAGAGAGAACGAGAGATAGAAAGCACGAGAGGGAAGAGGGTCAGAGGGAGAAGCAGACTCCCTGCTGAGCAGGAAGCCCAATGTGGGACTCGATCCCGGGACTCCAGGATCATGACCTGAGCCGAAGGCAGTCGCTTAACCAACTGAGCCACCCAGGCGCCCAAAAATCAATAATATTTGATAATGTATTGAATGTAGGCAGTGGGAGGAGGGATCTAGAATCACTGTCCATTTGATGTCTTAGGAATTAGTGGCAAATCATGCCATGCACCAAGTGGGGGGACTATAGTAAGACAGGGCCCAGGTGTTGGGGGAGCAAACATGAGTTTCATTTTGGACATGTTGGGTTTGAGGTAACTGTAGAATGTTTAGGTGAGGATGTCTAGAAACTAAAGTCAGAGCAGAGGTGTGGACAAGTGAGGGCAATTTTGGACTCTTCAGATCATGGATGGTCAGTGAAGCTGTGGGCATGCGTGAGATCACCCAGGTGGGCGCGTGCAGAGGAAGACCCCTGCCAAAGAAGTTGAGAAGAAACAACGAGGTTGGTAGGGAAAACCCGCCACCACAGAGTATCAGAAAGGAGGGTGGAAGTGTCAGGAAAGTGACTGAACACAAGTGTGGCAGGGAAAGCCAGGAGGGCAGCCCTGGAAAGTGCCCTTTGGATTGGCAGGAGAGTCATTGGGACCAGTGGTGTGAGAACAGTCACAGTTAAACACACAGGCTCCAGTGGCTTAAGGAATAAAAGAGACATATGAAGACATTGGAGCTTCTTTAGAGAAGCCTGGCAATTAATGGAAAGGAGAAATATAAGGCAGTGTATGGGGCTGAGGAGTGCAGGATGGAGGGGAGGATTTTTGTTATGGCTTTCCTTTATCAGATGGGAAGAGCTTAAATACGCTCAAATGTTGAGGAGAAAGACCAAGGAGATAGAGAGATGATTAATGAAAACCATCCCAGAGGAAATGGGGGGAGGGGCAGGGGTTGCCTGGGATATCTTCAAGAAAGGGCAAGGAGCGGAACAGATACTTGTGTAGATTGGTAAACCTAGAGGTTAGGAGTTAACTGGTTGCTACCTGATGGTCTGTAAGCAATTTCTTGAAAGAGAAGGGGTCAAGTTGGGCTTGAGGACTTAAGGAAAGTGGATAAGGTTAAAATAGCCACCCAAAGGAATGAGAATGGTAGCTTCTTAGAGAGAGAAATGGAATTGTCAGCAGAGTCGAGGATGTGGCTGGAATCCGATATTCTGATATGTAGTGGAGGTGATATTAACATTTTCCTCATTTTCTTCTGCAGCACTGGGAAGCCCAGGTGCAGAATGTTGAATCAGGGCTGGGGGTGGGGTGTTGCAGAATAAGTACAGTTGGAGGATAAAGGGGAAAGAGGGTTCTTGACAAAAGAGGAGGAGTCCAACGAGGGACATGAAGCTGGAGAAAGCCTGTGAATATTGAGGAAGGGAGTCAAGGGGTCTAGCAACCTCTAGTCTTGCTCCCTCCCCTCCAGTCTCTTCCCCAACACCCCAGCCAGAATGATCTTTCTAAAGCAGACATCTACTTCCCCTGCTTAATTAACATCAACTAGCACAGAAGCTCTGTGAGGGCAGGGATTCTTTAGGTTGGTTTTTTTTGTTTTGTTTTTCTTTAGTTTTTAGAATTCTGTATTCCCAGAGCCTGGAACATGCCTGGCACGTAGCATGTGCTCAATAAAATTTGTCAGATGAATGAATGGATGACTCCATATAGCTCTTGGATGAAGCTCAAACTCTTTAAGAAAGTCAACAAGGCCTCTCATGATCTGGCCCTTGCTTTTCACTCTAGCCTCAGAGGACAGAGACTTTGTCTTGTTCAATCTTGTATCCTCAAAACAGCACCTACCATATAGAGGGCATTTAATAAATGTGGGTTGAATGAATAACTCCCTCCCTCATTCCAATGCAAACTCCATGTTGTTTCTGGAATACATACAATTCCTACCTAGGGGTCATTCTACAGGCTCTTCCTACTGCTTGGAAAGGGCCTCCTACCTGCCCCCCCCAAACCCCACCTCTGTTGCCCTTCCTTTTATGTGGCTGTCTTTCTACATGGTAGGCAGAATAATGCCCCCCCCCCCAGGAGGAAATGTCTGCTTCCCAATCCCTGGATCGTGTAAATATGTTATCTTACCTGGCAAGAGGATTGTGCAGATGGGATTTAGTTAAAGACTGTGAGATGGGGAGATTAGCCTGGGTAAATTACCCAGGTGAGCCCAATCTAATCACACTGATCCCTAAAAGCAGAACATGTTCCCCAGCTGAAGTCAGAGGGCGACGTGGTAATGGAAGAATGTTAAGAGGGATGCAACATTGCAGGCTTTTAAGTTGGAGGGTTGAGGTCCTGAGCCAAGGAATGTGAACAGCTTCTAGAAACTGGAAAAGGCAAGGAAACAGATTCTCCCCCAGAGCCTTCAGAAAGGACCACGGCACTGTTGACACACTGATTCCAGCCCAGTGGGACCCATGTTAGGCTTCTGATTACAGAACCCTAAAATAATAAACTTTTAATCCACCAAATGTGTGGTAATTTGTTACAGCAGCAATAGCAGACTAATACACCCTACAATTAGCTTTCCAGGAAGCTTCCCTAGAGTGCTTCTAAATACACCTGAGAGATGAGGATTGTAACATTAATCACAGAGTGTCGAAATTACTTGTTTGATTTTTTTCTGGATTGGGGGAAGGGACAGAAGAGGAGGGTAATTAGACTATAAGCTCCTTAAAGACAAGGCAATCTGTGTTGCGTTTACCTTTGAATTTCTAGAACTAATTCGTTGCCTGATCCAAAGCTGGTGTTCAGTAAATATTGATGAATGAGTGAATGAATGAGGACCTGGTTATTAGGGAGCAGGTGGTTGAAATGAGTGAGAGGAGAGGGTGAGTAAATCTGTGCTGTGTTCTCTCAGGGCTCTGCTCTGGGCTCGGGTTTATCTGTAAAACAACTTTAAACTAAAATTGCAAAAAACTAAAATTGCAAAAGGCAATGTTTGCACCATTTTCATTTAAAAGTCCTTCAGTAGACTTTCCTCAAAAAGATCCAAATATTTTTGAAAGGTGAATAGATGTTGGAGATGGGGTAGGGGAGCTCTGTAAATATTTGGTGGTCAGATTGACTTCTTCAGTCTCATTGAATCCCACTGGCCTTGACAACAGTCCTGCTTCTCTCATACACCTTTTCAATGACCGAGGACATTTGAGGGCTGCCTGGTTCAGGGAATATTTATCCCAGTGTCTGAGCTCTTGATGCTGTCCAAGATTGTTGGGCTGCTAGTTTCCCTGTATTCTCAGAGAAGAGAGGGGTGGGAGCACCCACCAGAAACCCAGGCTGCTCTGGGTTTGGAGTTATTAGGGCCAAAACACCAGAGGAGCTTTCTCCAAACGACTTCTCTGTAACATGCATCTTCCTGGTGCCTTGTAATGGTCTCAACTCCAAAGACTCTATACAGTGATCCTGGAAGACTGGGTCCTTGCGTAGGCAGCTATACTTGGCATTGGTTTGGGAAGCCCTGGGAAAGCCTCCCCAAATTAAACCTTTCCTGCTGGCTTAAATTAAATTCCACCATTAGAGATGTGCTTATCTGGCTCTTCAATACAATTGTACAACTCACAACTATCCATGTGCTTTCCCTGCCATGCACCACTGTGGGACTCTCAGGATGAGGAAGACGAGACCTCACCACACACGTAGGTGCCCCCAAGTCCCTGTGAAAACAGTTTCCATTCCAAGGTGTAACTGCTTAAGTTAAGCTAAGGCTTGCCAGCTTTAAGAAGAGGACTGTGTCAGGGTCCAGGTAACAAATGGTGTCACCAAGAGGGCAAGAAGGTGGGAGAACAGCAAGACCTCTCTCGCTCCACAACTTTTCCCAGCTCTGATACAGAGTCGATGGTGATTTTCAAAGACAGATGAGTCTGGTGAATGGGGGATGGGCGGGGTGGGGGAGGGCGGGTAAAAAGTGTCCCTTTACAAATCGGGGGAACACCTGAGGCTAATAGAACACCATATTATTTAGCTATACTAAATTAAAATAAAAACTTAATTTAAAAGGGGTAAAATTAGTGGAGGAAATGATGCTTAAGAGATGTGGGGCGGGGTCCCCAACATAGAATCTGTAAGTTTAGACTGCCCTCTAGCAGGAGAAATAAGTTAGACAGTCTATGGGAAGTGAGAAGTTCGAAGAAGCACAAGTTTAGACTGCCCTCTAGCAGGAGAATTAAGTTAGACAGTCTATGGGAAGTGAGAAGCTCGAAGAAGCACTCCAGGGTTACAGCGCTAAATATGGTACAAGAGAGCACTCCTGCCGGTCTGTGTAATGCAACGTGGGGCAAAGACGATTCAGTTCCTGCTACCTCAGGTGGGACATTTCTGTGTTAACAAGCCAAACCTTCGACTCAACTTTCAAACTTTGCCATTGCCTGTATGATATAATTTTTCTCCTTGGCTTGAAAGAAAGCTGGTCAGCTTTCTCCAGTCTGACACCTCTCTCTACCTTCCCCCGTTCAGCCACACTAACCTGTTCACCAACCTTCAAACCCAATGTACACTCCCCACTTACCTTTCGGGCTTACTGTTTTCCTTCCCACTGTGCCTAGTTTACTGCTGTGGAAATAGTAGGTACTCAATAAGCAAGTTGATGGGTCAATCTCATTCAGTCTGTTCAACTTTAAACAGCAGGTTTATTATCTCGAAGGAAAGGGAATACCATGTAACAAAGACCCTGGGCAAGGGGGAAAAAAAAAAACCTTCAAGGCCCCTCTGTTCTTTCCCTTTTAGGGAGCCTGGACAGATACCATTTCCCTTCCTTAAAAAAAAAGGTTAGGTATAATGCATTTCATAAAAACAGAGCAAGAAATTTTCCTTATTTAACACAGTATGTGCCCAAGACATGTCTGAATAAATAAATGACAAATGTCTGGTGGCTGATTACAATCTACTCTGTATACCTCTGACAGTAACTTGTTTAAATTCAACTCTCACCATGTGTTTTTCTTGCTGAAAACTCGAGGGTCCCCATCCTCATTTAATAACCATGGCCTTTTCTCATCTCCTGCCATGCTGTACTTGATTCTTATTACTGCATTCATTACTTTGTTAAAGTGGTTGGCTTAAGTGTCCACCTTCTTTCCTAGGCTGTAAGCAGGATCCATGTCCTATTTAAGCCATCGTAGATGATCAATAAATGTTTGCTCAGGACCTAAGCCATCATAGCACAGGACCTAAGCCATCAGGACCTAAGCACAGGACCTAAGCCATCATAGTAAAGGACCTAAGCCATCAGGACCTAAGCACAGGACCTAAGCCATCATAGATGATCAATAAATGTTTGCTCAGGACCTAAGCCATCATAGCACAGGACCTAAGCCACCAGGACCTAAGCACAGGACCTAAGCCATCATAGTAAAGGACCTAAGCCATCAGGGCCTAAGCACAGGACCTAAGCCATCATAGATGATCAATAAATGTTTGCTCAGTTAAATCATTCCTTCCTGTTGCATTTTGAGTCTGTTACTTCTAATCTTATTCACAGTGGGAAAAGTAATAGATTTAGATTTAGAAGGTATCTTACAGGTCAACCAATCAATTCCTTCATTTTACAGATGTGGAAACCCAGGCCTGCTCAGGATCACATAATTTGTTGGTCTTTGTTCTAAAAGAATCAGACAATTGTAGGAAAGAAATCCCTCCAACTGAGGCTGAGCTGTTTTGTTGTTCATTGTGTTCAGAAGTCTCAAGTTCCCAGAAATAAAAAATGAATATCCTTATCAGTTTTTGAAATTTCATAATCCTGGGTTCCACACCCTATTCATCAGGGTTGATGAAACTGATTTTAGGAAAGACTAGGCTGATCTGGAGTCTTAATACTCCATGTTGCTCCTACTGGTGCACACTGCTTTAGGAGGGCTCATTTTGTGAGCCTGACTTGAAAACTGCAACTTGCCTGGAAGGCAGGGAAAGGCAAAACTTCGATCAAAACTTAAATTAAAAGTCTAAGCTCCTTTTCTCTCGATCTAAATTTGGTCCCACCTTCCCACTGTTACTTTTATTTTCTTCTATTAGCTCCTCTATTCATGAATCAAATGCGTCTTTCCTTCTTTTGTGCTGAGGAATGCTTATCTAACAGCGACATCATCTAGTGAATGGAAATGTATTTTTCATTAAGGGGACAAATACGGTAATCTGGCTCCGTAGAGTTAACTAAAATTAAGAGGTCCTATCAGCGAAGTGATAGAAGACAGAAGAATTACAATAAAAAGAGGTTGCTGCTCTATGTCTGAAAGTTTAATGTTGGTTGCCTTATCTTACCACTGTTTCATTTCAGTTTTGTAGATATTGGCAATTGAGCAGGCATGAAATATGAGAGAACTTGAAGAATACGGGTCTTAAGTAAATGGAAAAAAAGACAGGAAAGCGAATGTTTTTCTTTATTGTGTTGAAAAAAAGCACTTCAAATGTATTTTGCCAGAGAAGTAACTTATTAGAATTATATCAAGTAAACAGAAGAGCAATTTTTCTCAAGAGCGCCCGGATAGCTCAGTCGGTAGAGCATCAGACTTTTAATCTGAGGGTCCAGGGTTCAAGTCCCTGTTCGGGCGTTTGTGGCTTTTGCCCCTTACTTACATTACCAAATATAATAAGCGTAAGAAATTCTTGTGATAAAACGTACTTCCACTTCGAACTGAATTCAGTTTTTCATTGCTTTTAGAATATGCAAGGTAAATGTGTTCTCAGGGAAGAAAAAAACCGACTATGCAAAATCACTTAATTTCTTGGCGAATATGGAGGTTTTCACACAGTGGTCTCCCATGGAGACGAAATTTGTGTTTCTCAGCTTGTTAATAGTTAAAGAAAAAAGTAAATGAGAAAGTTAAAGCAAAGCACCCGAACAGGGACTTGAACCCTGGACCCTCAGATTAAAAGTCTGATGCTCTACCGACTGAGCTATCCGGGCTCTCATGAGAAAAGGCTTCTACTTACAATGCCTTACATAAGAATAAAGAACCTTGTGTAATCGACTTCTTCCACCTGTATTTTGTGAAACTGTTTTAAACCCAAGAAAGCTCAGGATTCCTACAACAAAGAGAAACAGAAGACCTAAATCACGCATTTTTCACCAGCATTAGCAGCTACTTCAGAATTCCAAGGTATTTATATGCTCAATAACCATTATCACGTAGGCTTCTTTGATCTGTAATCTGTCTCCAGGAGTAAGGGGACGCGAGGTTTACCACTTTTGACGTGCTGTAGTGGCATCAGATCTATTTTACTATTGATAATAGGGTGGATATCAGTTCTAAAGCCGACCTGACAACAGAAAAGAAAAAAAAAAGGGAGAGAGAGAGAGACTAAGAGAGAATATAAATACACTGCTCGGAAGCTGCTGGGTTGAACTGCGTAGTTTGGAGTGGGAGAAAGGATCCTGCAGAGGGATAGTGTGATTGTCCTGTACGTCCCTTGAAGACGTCCAAGTTATTTTTAAGTGACGCAAGCCCTGGAGGAAGTCCCCAGCCATGACCCTGGGGGGGGGGGGGGGGGGGGGCAGAAGCCCAGCAAGCCAGAGAGACAGGAAAGCTGAACGTGCCAGTGGAGAGATTTCATTGACCATAGCCCTGGAGGCTCTTCTCTTCCACAGCCATCAGCAGTCTGAGCATGGCCTTCTGCTACAGGGCTGCCTTGAGAATTACCCACCATGGGGCTGAGAATTACCCACCGAGGGACAGTGAAGAATCTCTGTTGCTTTCCCTTCATTCATCTACTTAATTCCGGCGCTTTAGGAGTGATTGCTCTGGCCCAGAAATTTCACTTGTAGGAATTTGTCCTAGAGAAATAATCAGGGATGTATAAAAAAACTTGATTACGGGAAAGATCGTCATGGTATTTTAATTGAAAAATATTGCAAATGACATATTGGCTATACAAATTATTGTACAGCCTTAATACATGGAATATTATATAGCTATTAATAATCATGTTAATAGAAGAATACAACTCGGGAAAAATTGCAAAATATTGTTCAGTTAGGAAATATTTCAAAGCAATTTTTTAAAAAGGTGCACATGTGTCCAATGAAAAACTGAAAGGATAAATGTTTCTACATACAGCCTGGATTCTGAATTTAGGTGCCCCTCCTTGAAAGCTTACTTCCAAAAAATAAAAACCAAACCTTACTTCCACTATGTGTTCTTGAGCAAGCTACATCTCTGTGTCTCAGGACAATAGAGTAATTGTGAGAATTCCTAAGATAGTTTATATAAATTGTTTAGAATGGTGTCTGACAAGAAATAAGCAATCGTGAAGTCACATAAAGACAATGGCAAAGAGGTAACAAGAACAGACTACAGATTCTGCTCTTTCTAGCATTCTAACACTATCTACACTTCAACACTTAACATATGTTAACAATTATTTTCTTATCCAGGTATAATTGACATATAACATTCATTTCAGGTGCACAACATAACAATTCCATATTTGTATACATTGCAAAATGATCACCACAATAAGTCTAGTGAAGTTGTCACCGCACACAGTTAACAAGTTTTCTTTCTTATGATGAGAACTTTCAAGATCTACTCTCTTAGCAACTTTCAAATATGCACTACAGTATTATTAACTGCAGCAACCATGCTGTGTATAAGGGCTTAAACATATTTGACTGGACTGGGAGGAGATGTAGAGAATTTTGAAAGCTGACAATATTGAGTTATCTCCAGACAAAAAGAATCACCTTATCCCCTAAGTAATGGGGAATTATTAAAAGTTTGGCTCATTTATGTTCCAATTTCCCCTCAAAGGAGCACACATTAGATTTGTTTCATTCGTGCTACAATAAAAACGCAAGGACTACCACATCAAATATTCTCATCAGAATCACATTGCCAGAATTAATCATCTGCCCGGAGCTAATGGTAAAATGGTTTCTAAAATTGGCTGTGTGCAGACAGGGTGCTTAGTCATTAAGTTAGGACTATCAGACTGCCTTTCCTTTGCTCAAAACTCTCTGATTCTCTCCTACTACTTTAATGAGTGACACATGGAACTTTTTATGACACCATTCAAAATCCTCCACAATCTGGTCCTGGCCTACTTTGCTGGCATTCCATACCAGTCCCAATATAATATAATGCAAACCACAATTGTTATTTAAAAATTTCTAGTAGCCACATTAAGAAAAGTAAAAAGAAACAGATGAAATTAATTTTAATTATATATTTTATTCAACCCAATATATCCAAAATATCATTTTGATATGTAATTAATATAAAACATTATTGAGATACTTTACAGGTGTTTTTTCCTAAGTCTTTTTTTTTTTTTTTTTAATGGTAGCACACTAGGGTTTATTAAACTGTGCCTTAGTACAGGCACTGGGGCTTGCCCATGGTTCTCTTGATGTATAAAGCCTGGATGTCCTGCCAAATCTTCTTGAGCAATGATGCCAGGAAATTGACAACTAAGTGGATGTTGTACAGAAGCTCATCATCTGTCATCTTCATGTGGCCAACTGTCACCGTCAGACACAACACCTTCTTCATCAGGAATTTTTTTTTTTTTCTTAAAGATTTTATTTATTTATTCATGAGAGACAGAGAGAGAGAGAGAGAGAGAGAGAGAGGCAGAGGGAGAAGCAGGCTCCCGAGGAGCAGGGAGCCCGACGCGGGACCAGATCCCAGGACCCTGGGATCATGACCTGAGCCGAAGGCAGACGCTTAACCATCTGAGCCACCCAGGCGCCCCATCTGGAATTTGATTGTGGAATTCACTCCATCCACTTTGGCCACCATGTTCTCACTGTGGGTCAGCAAGGAAGGGAACTTGCCAGCCTTATTCAGTCATGGGCCCAGGATTCATGGAATCTGCTTGATCAGAGATTCTGAAGCCAAAAAGGCATCGTACTTCTTGCCCAGCTTCTTGACTAATTTTTTATTCTTGTTGAGCTTTTTCAGCGCCTCAATGTCCATGAGGGGAATATCCACAGCCTTGGACTCATCACAGTGCTGTTGGTCCCTCAAAACACATACGGAAAACTTGGGGTGGGGAGTGGACGTAAGCCTGACGGTGCCCAAGAAGCATTTGTCCTTGTAAGGGTCATTGTTCCTCAGGCTGATCTGCAGCTCCACCATCTCTGAAAACTTCCGGCACTTGTGCTGGTTCCCGTGCAGGACTTACCACCACACTGCCTCATACAGGGTCTCGCAGGAGACTCTGCTGCTCATGGTTCCTTGCACCACGGTAACCAGAAAAAAGCCCTACTAAGTCTTTGAAATCTGAGGTGTATTTTACACTTAGAGCACATCTCAATTTGGACTAGCCACATTTCAAGCCACAAGTGGCTGGTGGATATTATATTGGACAGTGGGATTCAATACCGTGCCAATCTTTTACTCAGTGACCAACACTTTGATCAAAGTAGATTCTTTTCCGTTTTAAGACCGTCTCTTCTAAATTCCTCATCTCTTTCCTCTCCTCATTATTTGTGCCATGTTTCTTCAAATTACTTCTCCCATTTCTGCCTCTTGAAATCCTATTCATTTTTTAAGGTCCCACTCAAATGATTATTCTTCTACAAAACCTTCCAATGATTGTGTTAAATAGGAAGGAGGGATTAATTCAAGAGACTATAGATAGGCTCACATTCAGTTTATAGATTCAATAATAGAGCCAGACATTTATTTTTCAAATTGAAAAAATAAAACTGGATCTCCATGTTATAACATGCACAAAAATCAATTGAGGATGAATTAAAGGCCTAAATGTGAAAAGTGAATCTTTAGAACTTTTAGGAGAAAGTATATGAGAGTATCTTTATGACCCCAAGGGGAAGAATCTCCTAAATAAAAAAAAGGAAGTGAAACATAAAATAATTAATAAATCCAACTTCATTTAAAAAAACTGCTTATCAAAAGACATTTAAAAAGTGAAAACAAGTTGTAGATTTGAAGATTTATTTGTGATATATATAATCAAGAAGGATTTATATCCAGTTTACACAGAGGACTCATATAAATCAGTAAGGAATAGACAAACCAACAGAAAAATGGGCAATAGATATGGACAGGCAATTCACAGGTGAGTAAACATGGTCAATAAATATGAAAAAACGTTCAACCTTACTAATAATCATGGGTCACCATATAAATCAAGCCACCATGAGAAATTCTCACATCTATTACATTTTTTTTAAAATAATCTCATAATACCAAGTATTGGCAAAGATGTGTATCAACAGAATCTTTTTTTTAAATTGTGGCACTTCTAGTTTATTTTTTAATTTAAATTTTGTTAATTAACATCTAGTGTAATATTGGTTTCAGGAGTAGAATTCAGTGGTCCATCACTTAGATACAACACCCAGGGCTCATCACCATCTAGCCCACCCCTCACCCACCTCCCTCCATCAACCCTCGGTTTGTTCTCTATTGTTAAGAGTCTCTTTCGGCTTGTTTCCCTCTCTCCTTTTTTTCTTTTCCCCCCTTCCCGTATGTTCATCTGTTTTCTTTCTTAAATTCCACATATGAGTGAGATCATATGGTATTTGTCTTTCTCTGACTGACTTAATTCACTTAGCAATAATATACTGTAGCTTCGTCCACTTCTTTGCAAATGGAAAGATATCATTTTTTTAAAAGATTTTATTTATTTATTTGACAGAGAGAGAGACAGCAAGAGAGGGAACACAAGCAGTGGGAGTGGAAGAGGGAGAAACAGGCCTCCCACTGAGCAGGGAGCCCGATCCCAGGACCCTGGGATCATGACCTGAGCTGAAGGCAACGCTTAACGACTGAGCCACCCAGGCGCCCCTCATTTTTTTTTTCTTGATGGCTGAATAATATTCTCTTGTGTGTGTATCACATCTTCTTTATCCATTCATCAGTAATTGGACATTTGGGCTCTTTCCATAGTTTGGCTATTGTCGATAATGTGAGCAATAGAATCTTATACACACCCTTCAGGAGTGTATACATCTACAACCACTTTGGAGAGCACTGTGTTATGATCTGGTAGCGCTGACAATGTTTTTGTGACCCAATAATTCTACTCCCTAGAGTGCACAAGTACAAGAATGTCGATGGCAGCATTGTTTGTAACAGCGAACAATTGGAAACACCTATTTATCAAAGGAGGAGATGAATAAAAAATTGTGGTGCATTCATTACTGTTATACGCTGAATTGTGTCCCCCCACCTCCAGATTACTGTTTTGAAGACCTAACCCCTTAGCACCTCGGAATGTGACTCTATTTGGAGACAGGCCTTCTACAGGGGTGATAAAGGTAAAATGAAGTCCTATGGGTGGGCCCTAATCCATTATGGCTGTTGTCCTTATAAGAAGAGATTAGGACGCAGACAACTTACTGACCAAGGGTTGAGGACAAAACAAGAAGGCAAGCCACGTACAACAAGCCAAGGAGAGGTATCAGAAGAAACCAAATTTGCCAACCCCTTGATCTTATACTTCTAGCACACAGAACTGTGAGAAAACAGATTTCTATTGTTTAAGTCACCCAGTCTGTGGTATTTTGTGATGGTAGCCCTAGAAAATCACAATTACTGGGGCGCCTGGGTGGCTCAGTTGTTAAGTGTCTGCCTTCGGCTCAGATCATGATCCCAGAGTCCTGGGATCAAGCCCTGCATCGAGCCCTGCATCGAGCCCTGCATCGAGCCCTGCATCGAGCCCTGCATTGAGCCCCGCATCGGGCTCCCTGCTCTGCGGGAAGCCTGCTTCTCCCTCTCCCGCTCCCCCTGCTTGTATGCCCTCTCTAGCTGTGTCTCTCTCTGTCAAATAAATTAATAAAATATAAAAAAATCACAATTACTATATAACAATTAATTACACAATTCAATATATTACTATACAACATTACTAAATAATACTGAAAATCAACTATACATGATTTAACATTGTGAAACTTCACAGTGATCAGCAAAAATGCAAGTTGTAGTAGAATACATACAGTTTGATGCCATTTATAAACATTTTAAAAGCATAAAATATTTTTAAGGAATATATACATATATAAATCCTAAAAGTCTAAAGAAGTGCATGGCAGGGGTAAATACCAAATTCAGAATAGTTCCTTTTGGAGATGAAGGAGGGAGATGCCTTAGGAGAATGGACTATAGGAAACTTTTTTGTAAAAGGTAAGGTATTGTTCTTTAGGAAGAGTGGTGGGGAAAAGGAGATAATATTCTTCTTTATACCTTGTTGTATGTGTGAAGTAGTTCATTATAATTTTTTAAGAAAGACTATAGATCAACAACATTGACTTCTAGTTCCCTTAGAACTCCGACGGGCTCTAGAAAAATCATTTGGTTTAGCCATTTTATTTACAGACTGTGAAACTGAAGAACTGTGTAACTTTCTGGTTTCTAGAAATAACTAGACTAAACCTACATTTCCTGTTCCTTTATTAAATAAACGGTTTTTGAGTAGAGTTCTTAGAGAAGGAAGTGGTGATCACTGAGTCAGTTATGAGCTTGTTAAGCTAATTTCATTTTCTTTTTGGTAAGTTTACTTGATGAGGAGAAGAAATGCTCTAGTTATGGTTTATTTTCATTAGAGCAAGTCATTTGATGAAATTTTATGAACTCCTTAGGAAAGGATAGCGAAATGTTGCCAGATACTGACCACTATTAGGTAGGATCATTAGTGGTTTAAGAATATTTGAAGATGAATGATTAATCATGAATCAGTGTCAACCATGAGGGGAAAAGCTCTATTCTTAACCATGTCCTATTCAGCATATTTATCAAGACTTTTGATAAGACAAATTAAATATGTTGATCAAAATTTTGCAAAATGCAAAAGTGAAAGAGCTAATCTCTCTCAACCTTCCAGGCAAGGTTAACCACACTTACCACATTCTCTTTACCTGGACTGTCTGACTCCTCCACTAGGCAGATTCCAGGCATTACTTGCTTTGGAATCTTCTAGGTTGGTGCTTGGCACAGAGTAGGTGTTCAACAAATGTTTGTTGATCTTAAACAAAATGAGTTGCTGGACAGGATCATAATTCCAAGAGTCCTGGAGACAGGAGGAAGAGATCTAAACTAACTGGATATTATTTAAAAGATACAAATTACTGTTTGGGAATTAAAAAAAAACACTAAAATTAATTGCACAAAAAAGAGGAGAAACAGTTGAAGAGTGGTTCATCTAAAAAAGCCCCTCCCCTTTATTTTTTGAGAGAGGTGGTTGCTGACTTCAAGCTCTTTCAGAACAACTGTGAAAAAGGAATTAATTCTTCAGCTCATTTACAGAAATCTGGATCTCCCGGCTATGCGGAAGGTTATGCCAGAAATAGAGCAAGGTGCAATGTGTAAATTAAGGGAGGTCATTGCCCCATTTTATTTAACATGAGTCTGTACCCAGTCCTGGGAACCACATCTTAAACAGGACAAACAAGTACTTGTTCAGAACATGGTGACCAGGGTGGCTTGAAGCCATGTCAAATAAGAAATAGTTGAAGGCTGTGAGGGGATTTTTAGCTTGTAGAAAAACAAGGGACAGGGTTAGGGATGGAACATGGGAACTGTCTTCAAATGACTTAATAGTATTCATGTTATAAAGAATGACTCCTTACTCTGTTCTACCAAGTGTATAACTGAAACCAATGGAAATTGCAAAGTAACATACTTCAGCTCAGAAAATCCTCTAACATTTAGAATCATCCTGAAATAAATGAGATGAGGTATTTGGGAGGGATAATACCATTTGGCATTGGCAGAGGTGGAAGTCGGCCAACCTGAGAGGTTGCACGTGCTTTTATCAGGTTGTATGATCCAAAGAAGCTCCCCCTCCCGGTTCTTTGCACCTCTTTCAGCATTTATCACGTATCTTGAGTTATTCGTGTATATTCTAATCCTATCTCCCCCAATTAGCGACAACACTAACATGCTGTTTGCCCTCTCCAGCCACCACCTCTGGGGAGTAAGAGTGAGTAAATTAACTTTGAGTAACAGTGGGAATGGCGTTTTTTGGAACAGCGAAAGGCTGCCTCTGACTATGCTATTAGGTTTCTCCCCTCCTCGATTTTTGATCTCCTAGGACACGTCTGTGAATACCATCAGACTGAGTTCCTAAAACGATTTCTCTAGAACCTCAAAATTCAGTCATCCAGGACCTGCGACTCTCTCTCTGGACTGGGCTCTAGTCTATGGTAGGGAGAGCTCAGCCTTTCTACCTCTCTAGTCCTCCAGTGGGGCCTCTATGGTTTCCGGAGGCCTCACCGGAAGCTCTGGTACGAGACGGGTTCAGGAGGCCGGAAGTTGCGCCCTCACTACTCGCCGTTTCAAAATGCTGCTGAGGCCTTAGGGCCTGTGACTGACGCCCCCTCCCCCCCCCGGGCTCGCCGGGGGAGCGACTCATGGAGCGGCCTTAAGGTGTGGCTCTTGGGTTTCGGCGGCCGGGTCCCCGGCGGCTGGGGACAGGAGGTGGAGAGTGGGGAGCGGGCGGTGGTGTGGCCAGTTCGGCGGGCCTCGGATCTGGGGCAGCGGGCGGGTGGAGCTTGAGGCACGGGTGGCGGCGTTGGGATGGTCGCGCCGGGCGGAAGAAGGGCTGGTGGGGGAAGGGTGATGAGCTGAGGCCGCGCGGAAGGCAAAAATGGAGGTGGAGTGACGTGCTTGCAGCCGTTCGGCCATCAGGTTACACCTGGAGTAGAAATGGTCGGTGGGCGATGTTTAACTGGACGCAACATTGGAAACCTGCTGAGGCCCTTTGGAGGATAGAGGTGGCCAGAGAGGGAGGGGGGAAGAATGACATCGATGTGTCTCAAGATTTGAAGGTAGTCACTTTCAGGGCTGCGCACCATCTGTGTCAGAGACAACTTGAGTGCTTGTTTGAAGAGGGCTCATTTCGGGGCCACACCCAGACCCGCCCAAGCCGAACATCCGGAGATGGGCCTCGGGAATTTGTATTTTAAACAGCGCACTTTCCCGCTGATTCTTGTGCTTCCCGGATTTTGAAAACCGCTCTTACAAAGCGACACCCGTAGAACATGCTGTTGCTTTTTCCCTGTCATCAGGAAAGCTCTGTGTTAGTGAGGAAGCTCTTCCACCCTGAACAAGTATCTGTCCCAAAGGTACTTGGTACTTTTTGTGTTAGGTATTCCTACATCTCAGTTTAGGTCAGTTTAGGTTTTGTCTCCTCCCTCCTCATACCTTCCTGACACGAAAAGATAACTTATTTTTAAAGTATTTATTTCACAATATTTTGTTTCACACAGTACTGGTCGGGATCACAAATTTTTGTAGTTTATATTAAAAAAAAAAGCCAGACGTGTGTCTGAAGTTAAAAAAAATGCGCATAATACAGAAGTGTGTAAAGTTTAACTGTTCATTAACTCCTCAGGCTAGCTACTGTTAACTGCTTGATAACATCTTTCCTTTTTCCTACAGTACTCACATTTTTAAACAACAGTGAGATGATTTTGTATGCATTGTTATGCACCTTAAGTTTTTCAGGTAATATCAGGGACAGCTTTCCATCAAATATACATATACTTTCTTTTAAACACTTGCATAGTATTGGTTTAGAGGGTTATACAACAGTTTCGTTCGCCAGTTCCCCACTGATGGAGTTTTAGGTTGTTCCTGGCATGTTGGTTTGCAAACTGTGCTGGAACATACTCTTGCTACACACTTTGCCTGTGTAGGTGTGTAACAGATTTGGTAAGAACTAAACATCTGAATGGTACAGTAGTTTTCTTTTTTTTTAAGTTTTTATTATTTTCAAGTATGTAGTTGAAAGAATCAGACCGTGTTTAGTAGAGGTCCTTAGGGCTTTAAAGAATTACGAATTAGTTCTAAATTTTGACAAGAAGTTTTTAATTAGTCTTAAAATCACAGTTGTCTTCAAAGGTAGAGATTTGAAGATGAGGTGTAGGAGTCTCTTGGACTAAGTGTAGGGTAAAAACCAGTCTTTCATCATCACTGAGAGATGAATAAACTGCTTTCTGATTTCAGACCAGTAGAGGACACAAATAAAAAATATAATGTAGCAAGTGGTAATAGGGGGGCTCTGCTGTCATCAGCTTCCCTTGGGGTGTCAAAAGTCACCAAGGAAGTGACTTTTGGCCTAGGTAAAAGAATAAGACTTTTCAATAGAAAGTAGATCACAGAAGAGGAAGAAGGACAGATGCCTGATACTATGTGAAATCCAAAGGCAGTGGATTTCAAACTTTTTAAACCATGACCCCCAGTAAGAAATGTTTTATATTGTGACCCAGTATGCATAGGAGGGGGAATGGTTAAGAACTCTGGCTCTGCGGCCAGAGTGGTTGGACTCTAAGACCATACTTTCCAGCAAGTTATCTTCTTCTCTGCCTCAGTCTCCCCTTTGAAAATGAGGACAATAATACATCTACCTAATAGGATCTCTGTAAGGATTGAATGAGTTATTGAAAAAAAAAGTTATTGCTTTAAAGAGTGCCTGATACAAAGGTGCTTAACTTGTTGTGTTGGCTATTCAATAACAGAAACAGGTTCCACCAAACAAAACTTACCTTTGTTACTTACTTTTATTTTCTGTTCTGTTCTATATCATTAATGGAGGGGAGCAGTTAATACTCACGGGGGTACAACTTGTAGTTTGAAAAACTCAGTACTAAAAACACCTGGGAGGTAAGTGATAAAAGGACTGGACACATTGAAGAAACTGAGTTCATCATTCGTCATGGTGGGGATTGAGTGGTTCAAGTGGAAACTTGAAGAGTACCAAGCAGGAATGGAGACAGTAAGTTGGAAACCAATCGAATAAACTTGCACACATACCCAGTGAGGGGGGTGAGAGTGGAAAGGGAAGTGCCTCCTGAGTCACCTCTACAGGCTCATGTGTGATAGTCCTTCACTCTTCAAATGCACTGAAAAACCAGGGTAGTTTGGCCTGCTCTGGGATATCCCTAATTCTGCTGTATTGTGGAATGAAGAGGTGGAATTGGCTTTCTTTTCTTTTCTTTTTTTTAAGATTTTATTTATTTGAGAGAGAGAGAGCAAGAGGGAAGGGCAGAGGGAGAGGGAGAAGCTGACTCCCCACTGAGCAGGTGGCCAGACATGGGTCTTGATGCCAGGACCCTGAGATCATGACCTGAGCCGAAGGCAGATGCTTAACCGACTGAGCCACCCAGGTGTCCCATGGCTTCTCTGTCAATAAACACATCTCTTAAAGAAGAGTCCTTTTGGGTTATTTTATTTATTATTTTTTTAAGTTGAAATACAATTAACACACGATGTCACATTTATTTTAGGTGTACACGTAGCGATTTGACAGCTCTATACGTTATGTTGTGCTTACCACAAGTGCAGCTACTATCTGTCACCACACAACGCTAGTACAATGCCATTGACTGTATTCCCTGTATTATACCTTTTATCCTTGTGACTTACTCATTCCCTAACTGGAAACTTGTATCTCCCACTCCCCTTCACCCATTTTGCCTGTCCCTCCACCTCTTCCCTTCTGGCAACCATCAGTTTGTTCCAGGGAGAGGTTTTTGGTTTTTGTTTTTTTTTTAATGAATTTCTTTTTTTGTAAATAAACTCTTTTTTTTTTTTTTAAGATTTTTGTTTATTTGACCCAGAGAAAGACACACCAAGAGGGAACACAAGCAGGGGGAGAGGGAGAGGGAGAAACAGGCCTCCTGCGGAGCGGGGAGCCCGAAGTGGGACTCGATCCCAGGACCCTGGGATCATGACCTGAGCCAAAGGCAGATGCCCAACCAACTGAGCCACCCAGCCATCCCAAAGGGAGAGTTTTTTTTGAAAGCAAGAAAACTGCAGAAAGAACTTTCTTCCCTCATTCATTTAAAAGTAGACAAGTTCTTTTCAGCTTTTTAAAAGATTTTTTAAATGTTTGAGAGTAGAGCGAGAGAGAACACGAGGGGGTGGGGGAGGAGGGGCAGAGAGAGAAGCAGACTCCCCATTGAGCAGGGAGCCAGATGCAGGGCTTGATCCCAGGACCCCTGCAGATCAGAGCCCAAGGCAGACACTTAACTGACTGAGCCACCCAGGTGCCCCTCTTTTCAGCTTTTTATACTTATCTCTAAGGTTTATTATTAGCTGGAAAGAAACATTTCCAGAGAGCCAAAGTAGTACCAGTTAATAATGTACATTCTTTTTCGTAACTGGAGTATTCTCTGAGTACTAGTTTTTCAAGATGCAATAGATAATTGGAATTTTTGTGATTTCTTTCTGTTTGGTGTGTACCACTCAATAAAGTCCGTTGTTTCAATTAAATATTTTTTCTACTTTTCTCAATTTTTTAATGAAATCTTTTAAGGCATATCACAAATGTATCATTTTACCTTTAAATATGTTAGGATGTATTTCTTATCAGGTCAGGATTTACAAAAATTATCAGTGTCTTTTTACTACAATGAACAGTTTCTTAATATTTACTACCTAGTACATAATTCAAAATTTTATGATTGTTTAGAGAAAAATGGCATTTACAGTTGGTTTCTTTGAATCAGGACTTGAATGAACAAGGTCCACATGCTGTACTGTTTATGTTTTTTTAAGCCTCCATCATGGTCTCCCCACTTAACCATATCTGCCCTGCTCCGGGCCCGCCCCCTTGCCCCGCCATCTGAGATCCTGTATAATTTCCTACATTCTGGGTTTGGCTAATTATTTTGCTTTTGTTATTATTTATTCCTTTGCCCTCCATTTTTCCTACAAGCAGGTAATTAGTAGTTGGATGTAGAAGCTTGGTTAGTTTTTTTTTTTTCAAGAATACTTCACAGGAGGTAGGAGGTTCTGGGTGCTTCCTGTTGCTTCACATCAGGAAGTACATGATGCAAATGACCATCTTTTAGAGAGTTTTGTCAGTGGTCAAGTGTTCTCAGCCTTCTCCATGTGTTTTAAAGTTCCCCTCCCCCAGCCTTTTACTTAAATGGCTTATTATCTATTAATGATTGTTGAGCTGATACTTAACGTGAGACTAGAAGGTCTAGGATGAGTCAGTCTTGGGCAGAACTCGCAGTGCTTCAAATGAAGGAACAACGTGTGCAAAGGCCCTGAAGCAGGAAGTAAATGCCCTGAGAAACTAAAAGATCAGTGTGGTGAGGTGCAACAGGAAAGACTGGCAAGACTGGGGCTAGATTCTGTGTTTATCTTTAGAGCAGTAGCAAGTTTTAGAGCAGGGCCTGGCACTGTAGGATTGGGTTTGTTTTTTGATTTTGTTTTTTTAATCCTTCTAGCTGTAGTGTGGAATTTGGTTTGAAGGGGGTTAGAGAGACCAGTTAAGAGTCTGTTTCAGTGATGCATGCAGGAAATAACACTTTTGGTTTGGGGAAGTAGTCATGAAGATGAAAAGGGGTGGTTTTGACATATTTAGAAGTTAAAATTGATCAAGTTTGATGATGTGGTAACAGGAAGAGAGAGAAGGTGACTGCTAACTTTCTGGTTTCATTTATGTATGTATGTGTGTATTGGGACACCTGGGTGGCTCAGGTCATGATCCCAGAGTCCTGGGATCGAGTCCCGCATTGGGCTTCTTGCTCAGTGGGAAGCCTGCTTCTCCCTCTGCCTGCCGCTTCCCCTGCTTGTGCACGTGCGTACTCTCTCTCTGACAAATAAATAAAATCTATGTATTTAGAGAGAGCGCATGCATGGGGTTGGGGGCGGAGGGGCAGAGGAAGAAAGAGAATCCCAAGCAGACTCCCTGCCCAGCAAGGAGCTTGACGTGGAGCTTGATCTCACAACCCTGAGATCATGATCTCAGCTGAAATTAAGAGTCAGACGCTTAACCGACTGAGCCATCCAGGTGCCCCCAACTTCCTGATTTGAGCAACGGAATGTAACTGCTCACTGGTAGCATAGTGGGAAAGAATAAGCTTTAGACTCAGGCAAGTTATTTGACTTCTTTTAGGCTCAGTTTCCTCTTTTAAGGAGCAAGTAACAATGCGTAACCCTGCTGTAATCAAAAGAGACTCCAAGTGGGGAAGAGCCAGATTTTGCTTTGGATTCAGAGCTTGTCAACTGACTTCATTTCTCACATATGTTCTTGAACAGTGCCTTTGCTCTCATGTTTTCCCTCCCACTCTTTCCACTGTTTTCTCATTTTATTTTTTTATTTTATTTTATTATTTATTTGACAGAGAGCGAGAGAGGGAACACAAGCAGGGGGAGTGGGAAAGGGAGAAGCAGGCTTCCCGCCAAGCAGGGAGCCCAATGCAGGGCTTGATCCCAGGACTCTGGGATCATGACCTGAGCCGAAGGCAGACACTTAACGACTGAGCCACCCAGCCGCCCCTATTTTCTCATTTTAAAATCCTTCCATTCATGGGCGCCTGGGTGGCTCAGTTGGTTGAGCGACTGCCTTCGGCTCAGGTCATGATCCTGGAGTCCTGGGATCGAGTCCCACATCGGGCTCCCTGCTCAGCGGGGAGTCTGCTTCTCCCTCTGACCCTCTTCCCTCTCGTGCTTTCTATCTCTCATTCTCTCTCTCTCTCTCAAATAAATAAATAAAATCTTAAAAAAAAAAAATAAAATCCTTCCATTCATGGGGAAGGGTCCTGCGATCGAACCCCGTGTCGGGCTCCCTGCTCAGCAGAGAGCCGACTACTCCCTCTCCCTCTGCCTGCCGCCCTGCCTACTTGTGCTCTTTCTCTGTCAAATAAATAAACACAATCTTTAAAAAAAAAAAAATCCTCCCACTCCTGTCTCCATTCCCTTAACTTCCATGGCCCTTAAAACAGTGTTTTGCTTTGTTTTGTTTTGTTTTTAATGGCAGGACACTGTCTACCAGGTATTGAAGCAAAGTAAGAAAACCTTACCTTTAAGTTCTTCAGACCTGGGGCACCTGGGTGGCTCAGTCGTTAAGCATCTGCCTTCGGCTCAGGTCCTGATCTCAGGGTCCTGGGATCGAGCCCCGCATCGGGATCCCTGCTCAGTGGGAAGCCTGCTTCCCCCTCTCCTACTCCTTCTGCTTGTGTTCCCTCTCTCGCTCTCTGTCAAGTAAATAAAATCTTTTTTAAGAATTTAAATGCAGGCTCCATGCCCAATGTGGGGCTTGAACTCATGATGATGAGATCAAGAGTTGCATGTTCCACCGACTGAATCAGACCCCCCTCCTTTTCATTTTTACCTAAGATTCCTATTATTTAGGGGTGCTGGCTGGCTCAGCTGGTGGAGCGTGCAACTTCTGATCTCGGGGTTGTGAGTCCGAGCCCCACACTGGGTGTAGAGATTACTTAAAGATAAAATCTGTGGGGCGCCTGGGTGGCTCAGTCAGTTACGTAGCTGCCTTCGGCTCAGGTCGTGATCCCAGGGTCCTGGGATCGAGCCCTGCTTTGGGCTCCCTGGCCCACGGAGAGCCTGCTTCTCCCTCTCCCTGCCGCTCTGCCTATCTGTGCTCTATGTCTCTGTCAAATAAATAAATAAAATCTTTAAAAAAAAATTAAATAAAGGGACGCCTGGGTGGCTCAGTTGATTAAGCATCTGCCTACAGCTCAGGTCATGATCTCAGCGTCCTGGGATCGAGTCCCGCATCAGGCTCCTTGCTCAGCGGGGAGCCTGCTTCTCCCTCTGTCTGCCGCTCCCCCTGCTTGTGTGTGTTGTCTTTATCTCTGATAAATAAAAAATCTTGAAAAAAAAATAAAATATTTTAAAAAATAAAATTGAAATTTAACAAAAAGATTCCTATTATTTAGATGTGAGTACCTCTACATCTATTTTCCTTACCTTTTGGTTTTTCCTTTAGATTTTCTTTTTATCTTTTTTTTTTATTCTGGGAGATTTTCTTGATCTGGAGTTTATTCTTCAACTGTATCCATTCTGTTATTTCAACCATTGCATTTTTCAACCCTATTATTTTGGCTTGATTCTCTCAGACCCTGCTTATTCTTGTTTCAAGTTCTTAAGATGTTCCCTGTTTCTTTTAGGATAATTATCAATCTAACTTTAAACTCTAGGTCCATCTGTTCTATTATTTCTTTTCCAGTGAAACTTATACATTATTCTTCTCTTGAAATACCTGTGCTCTTCAACTGTCTTTGTTATTTTTCCCTAGAGGATAGGAGATACTCTGAGCCTGGAGCCTGCATTAAAAAAAAAAAAAAGGCATGCTTGAAATAATGGGAAAAATATTTCTCTTTTAGAATTAAAAAAAAGGGGGGGGGCCAGGGTGGCTCAGTCGGTTAAGCATCTGAGTCTTGATTTCGGCTCAGGTCATGATCTCAGGTTTGTGAGATCCAGCCCTGTGCTGGGTGGGGAGTCTGCTTGAGATTCTCTCTCCCGCCCTCTGCCCCTCCCCCACATGCTCTTGTGCTTTCTCTATAATAAATAAATCTTAACAAAAAAGAAGAAAAAAATGTTCTCAGAAGGAAAGTTTCCTTAAATGAATGTCCTCAGAGGGAAAGTATCCTTAGGACACCTGAAGATGAGAGATCAGGAAAAATTTGTTTCCAGGAACATTATAGTGAAATTTTAAGAGTTAAAAATATCAAAAGAAGTCTCAGAGAGAAGGAACAGATTACTACAGGGAACAAAAATTAAATTGACGTCAGAGTTTTTAACAGCATCAGTAAATGCAGGAAAACAAACTGTTCGCAGAGTTTTCAAGAGAGACAGAATTTTATACCCACCCACATTCATTTAAATAGGAGGGATGATGACGAAAATACTCTCAGGTGGGTGCCTGGGTGGCTCAGTCAGTTAAGCGTCTGCCTTTGGCTCAGGTCATGATCCTGGGGTCCTGGGATCAAGCCCCGCGTCGGGCTCCCTGCTCAGCGGGGAGCCTGCTTCTCCCTCTCTCTCTGCCTGCCGCTCTGCCTGCTGCTCTGCCTACTTGTGTTCTCTCTCTCTGTCAAATAAATAAAATCTAAAAAAAAAAAAATTCTCAGGTGTATGAAGTCTTGGGAGCCTTGCCACACAAAGACCCATATTGAGCCCAGTTCTGGATGAAGTACTAAGAGATTCAAATCCAGGAAGTGTTAACAAGAGATCTGTGAAGTAAAGGTGATTATAATTTCTTGATATTTATTGTAAAGGCTAAGGCAAAAAAAAAAAAATCTCAGGATTAAAAGTCCAGATGAATCATACTAAAGTTCTTGCTGACGGAGATAGAATTTTTAAGAAAGGTAATAACATATTAAGCATGGGAAGAGTGGAACAAACTGGAATGCTAAGTCAGGATGGTAGAAGCATCCATATATACTAATTAGAGTGAATGGACTAAATTTACTAGTTAAAGGTGAGAGCGCCGAATCCTAACCACTAGACCACCAGGGAGCGTCTAAATTTACTAGTTAAAGGTAAAAACTGACAAATTGGATTAAAAAATCCAAAGTCCAGATACATGTTTTTTATAAGGGATACACCAAAATTTTAAGGACATGTAAAAATGATTAAAAGATTGGTAAAATACATACCTGGAATTACTAAAAGAAAGTTGCTATGACCTCACTAATATTAGATCAAATGCACTTTAGGACTAAATGTCTCAATCGGGTTGGAAAGAATCACTATATAATGACAATCACTATATAATGACAGTACACTGACAATAGTATGATGTCAGTTCAGCAAGAAGATCTAGTAATTTAAAGCACGTATGCCTCTGATTAAAAGTCCTTAAAATAGATGATGCAAAGTTGGTAAAACTACACTGGGATCAATGGACAAATCCACCATTATAGTGGAAGATTTCATTACATCTCTCAATTATCTGTAGGTCAGGCTAACGAATTAGTAGATATGTAAGGTTATAGAAAGGCAGCAGGCTTAGCATAAGAAACATAGAGTTTTGCAAGCATACATTATAGAATTGATCACCAACTAGACCAGGTGAAAGCCTTAAAAATTTCAAAGAACAGGTTTTATAGAGAGGATGATATCTCCCCACAGTGCTGTTAAATTAGGAGTTAATCGCAAAACATAAATTGAGAAAATACAGTGTGCAGAGGCATAGCTAAGCTCAGGGATTTAAAAAATTATGGAAATTAAAAAATACAGCTGAATGATAATGAAAACTTTATATAGCAAAACCTGTGAGCTAAATTAAAAAATATTGCTGGGTTGGGGGGAGGAATTTGTAGCCTTAAGAAATTCAAACTGTAAGAGAAGGGGTAAGCTAAATGTCCAAGTTAAGAAATTGGGAAATGATCAACAGAATACAATTTTAAAAAGTAGAAGAGGTAATAAAAGATGTAATATCATGAATGGAAAGGAAGATGCACCTGTACACAGATTAAAAGAGAATACTATCAACTATGTGCCAGTAATTTTGAAAACTTAGACAAATGGAAGAAGAAATAAAAAGCTTGAATAAGCTACAATTTCTTAAAATTGTGATTAAAAATCTTCCACAAAGAAAACACTGAGTTTTATGTTTCATAGGTGAATTCTACCAATCTTTCAAGGGCCAGAACATCTCAATTTTGTAGAATTTTTTTCCCTGGCAAAAGAAAAATAGGGACTATTCAACAATTATTCTATTAGGCCTGCTAGTGCTGACACCCAAACTAGACAAAAACTTGACCATGGAAAATTGGAGGCCCATTTCACTCCCTCCTATAGACTTTACAACCTAACCAAAGTAGCAAATCAGAACCAGCAGTGTACAAAAAAGGATAATACCCCCAAGTCAGGTTTGGTTTATCTCAGGTGTGTAAGGATTTAATTTCAGAAAATCAATAAATGAAATTCAAAAAGGCACCACATTAACAGATTTTAAAAAATCATGATCATTTAAATAGATTGAGAAAATATTTTATAAAAACAACTTTTCCATGATATATTTTTAGTTAATGAGGAAAAGAAACCCTTCTAAACTGATAAAGTAACTGTTAAAGAACAAACATTAAAAAAAAAGTATAGGGAAACATTAGAAGCACTTTCTTTAAAATCAGAGACAAAGATGCCCACTATCATTGTGTGTATTTGATACTGTGTTGGGATAGTCCTAAGCAGTAAAGTAAGATAAATTAGCGTAAGAATTGGAAAGGAGGGAATAAGATTTTATTATCTGCTGATGATATAACCATTTACATAGAAAACAGAAGCATATACAGACAAATTATTAGAAATAATGTAAATTTAGGTGACTGGATAGAAGATTAATGAAAGTCATTTGTATTTCTGTATATATGCAAAAACAGCTATAATGAGAAGGCATCACAATAGTATTAGAATATCAACTTTAGAGATTATTCTAACACAAACGTGTTAGAAAAATCTCTAAAGGGAAAATTACAAAATTTTACTAAAATTAAGTCTTTAATAAATAGGGAAATATATGATGCTAATGATTAGAAAACAATTTGTATATAAAGTGTAATTTCATTCAAAATCCCAACAGGGATTTTTATGGAACTTGATAAAGATAACAACATTTATATGGAAGAGATATAAGGGGCCGGGAATGCAAACTGGTGCAGCCACTGTGGCAGATGGTATGGTGGTTCCTCAAAAAGTTATAAATAGAATTACCCTGTGATCCAGTAATTGCACTACTGAGTATTTACCCCCAAAATACAATACACTAACTCAAAGGGATACATGCATCCTTATGTTCATTGCAGCATTATTTACACTAGCCAAACTATGGAAGCAGCCCAAGTGTCTATCGATAGATAAATGGATAAAGAAGATTGGTATATATGCACAATATATTGGAATATTATTCAGCTATAAAAAAAGGGAAATCTTGCCATTTGCGACAACATGGATGGAGCTAGAGAGTATAATGTTAAGTGAAATAAGTCAGAGGAAAGCCAAATATGATTTCACTCCTGTGGTATTTAAGAAACAATACAAAGAGCAAAGGAAAAAAAGAAGAGACCGACTAAGAAAACAGACTCTCATAGAGAACAAACTAATGGTTACCAGAGGAGAGGGAAAATGGGTGGGGGATGGGTGAAATAGGTGATGGGGATTAAAGAGTATACTTATCATGATAAGCACTGAGTAATGTATAGAATTGTTGAATCATATTGCACACCCAAAACTAATAGAACACTGTATGTCAACTATACTGGAATTAAAATTGAAAACTTAAAAAGTTAGGGGGCCAAGAATAGCTGGTCACTTCTAAAAAAGAACAGGGAGAAGACTTGCTTTACTGGATAGCAAGACTCATAAGATCAGATAATGGAGAGGAGATGGATTCACAGGATATCTTATACATTTTTTTTTTAAAGATTTTATTTATTTATTTATGAGAGATACAGAGGGAGAGAAAGAGGGAGAGAAGCAGAGGGAGAAGCAGGCTCCCGAGGAGCAGGGAGCCCGATGCAGGACTGGATTCCAGGACCCTGGGATCATGACCTGAGCCGAAGGCAGACGCTTAACCATCTGAGCCACCCAGGCGCCCTATCTTATACATTCTTGATGGGATTGTGGATTGGTGCAAACACTTTGAAGACAGTTTGGTATCAGTTCCTAAAGTTGGGTATTCATATATGCTATGATCCAGCAATTTATCTTACAGATATGCCTAAGAGACACTTTTTTGCACATGTACAAGAATATTACTAGTAGCACTATTCATAATGGTGAAAACCTAGAAACAACCCAAATGTTCATCACACACTGGAATATACAACAGTCAAAATAAATGGAAAATAAAGTATGGGGCGCCTGGGTGGCTCAGTTGGTTAAGCGACTGCCTTCGGCTCAGGTCATGATCCTGGAGTCCCGGGATCAAGTCCCACATCGGGTTCCCTGCTCAGCGGGGAGTCTGCTTCTCCCTCTGACCCTCTTCCCTCTCGTGCTCTCTGTCTCTCATTCTCTCTCTCTCAAATAAATAAATAAAATCTTAAAAAAAAAAAAAGGAAAATAAAGTATGCTGTGACATGATGAATCTTGAAAACATTATGCTAAGTGAAATAAGCCAGACACAAAAGGACAGATGTTGTGATTTCACTTATATGCGGTATCTGGTATAGGCATATTCAGAGAGAAAGTAGTTCTGTGGTTACTGGGGCCTGGAGGGGAGGGGTCATTGGAGGGCTCACTGTTTAATGGGTGCAGAGTTTCAGTTTGGTGATGAAAAAGTTCTGGAGATGGATCGTGGTGATGGTGTACAGTATTGTGAATATACTTAATGTTACTGAGTCGTACACTTAGAAATGGTAAATTTTATGTTATATTTAGTTTACAATAAAATTAAAAAACTAAGGACTCTTATAATTACGGGAAACAAACAGGATTGCTGGAGGGGGGTGGGGGTGTGGGGAACTGGGTGATGGACATTAAGGAGAGCACATGATGTAATGAGCACTGGGTATTATGTAAGACTGATGAATCACTGACCTCTACCTCTAACTAATAATACATTATATGTTAATAAAAAAATAAAAATAAAGTGACACGACGGTAGGAATTAATGTTAGTGAAACAAAAATCTTTCAAATTACTATACCTGCTTTTTTTTTAAGATTTTATTTATTTATTTGACAGAGACACAGTGAGAGAGGGAACACAAGTGGGGTAGTGGGAGAGGGAGAAGCAGGCTTCTTGAGGAGCAGGGAGCCCGATGCGGGGGGGCTCTATCCCAGGACCCCAGGAACCTGAGCCGAAGGCAGACGCTTAACAACTGAGCCACCTGTGCACCCCTATACCTGCTTTTTTTAAGTTAAAAACAACTAAACAAAATATTTACTCTTTAGCATTCCATTTTGATGCAGTAAAATGCATTAAAAGGAAGGGAAGAAAATCAAAACAGGATAAGGATGATTGTTGGGGAGAGGCAGGAGAATGGGATAGGGAGGGGATATTATAATTGAATATAGGTTGTTGTCAAGAGTACTGCTTTGCAGGTGCTTATTCCATCAGGAAGAATCAAGGAAAAGTGGGCCGTGTGGATAAACAATGAGAGTATGTTGAAGGAAAGGATTATGATTAATTCTGTACATTGAGGTCTAACAGGCAAAAAAAATATTACTAGGTGGGGACTTCAGAACTCTCGAGTTCGGTATCTTGACTCTAGCAGTTCACTGAATTGTATTATCTTTTTTTTTAAATTTTTTATTGTTATGTTAATCACCATATATTACATCATTAGTTTTTGGTGCATGAATTGTATTATCTTGGGCAAATAACACCTCCATGCTTCTCTTGCCTTAGATGTAAAACGATAATAATAATTATTATACTATACTAATAATTATACTATAAATAATAATTATACTGTAAATAATAGTAATAATATTGCCTACATCATAGGATTATTTAAGTATTAAATGGGTTAATATGTGTGCCTGGTACAGAGTAAGCTCTCCATAAGTCTGTGCCATTTGATTATCTAGTGCTAGGTAATAAACCACCCAACAACTTAGTGAGTTAAAACAACAGCCATTTTATTTATTATGATTCTGTGGGCTAAGTTGGATAGTTCTTGTCTGTCTTGCAGCTGTGGTCAGCTGACCGCTGCTGTTGGAAATGTTCTGTAATATGTGGTGCTTTGGAGGGAATGGCTGGAAGGCTGGGCTCAACTGGACAATCCTCTCCACATGGCCCTTTTATGTGGTCTCCAGTAGAGTAGTCAGATTTTAGGGGTCTCCAAAAGCACAAAAAATGAAGCTGCCAGGCTTGGAATTGGCACATTATCACTTCCACTGTATTCTGTTGATAAACATCACAGAGCCACTTGGGAGATGTGGTTCATTTTTTTAAGATTTTGTTTTTAGGTAAGTGTAGACCTAACATGGGGCTTGAATTTACAATCCTGAGATCAAGTCGCGTGCTCCACCGACTAAGCGAGCCACACATCCCCCATCCACACTGTTAACTGATACTTGTATCCGTCATGTTGCTCTACAGTATATGTAATTGTCAGTTTAGGCACCAATGATTTATTAATGAATGATTAAATACAAATCCCTGCCCACTTGCTGCTTATGTTTTACATGATAAGTAATTAAAAATGTATAGTATGTTGGTTGGTAACAAGGACATTAAAGAAAAATAAGGCAGGGAAGGAGATAGGGAATACTGGAGGCTGGGAGTTGCAGTTTTAAGAATGGGTAGTCATGGAAGGCCTCGGTAAACTGACATTTGAGCAGACAAAAGGAGGAGGTTAGGAGCTCGAAGGGCAAGGGTGGGAGCAAGAAAACCTTAGGAGGGTAGTGTAGTTGAGAGGTAGGTGGTTTGGATTAGCGCAGTAATTAAAGTGGGAAATGGTTAGAGTTTGGATATATTTTGAAGATACAGCTTTAGGGTTTATTTATGAACTGGATGTGGAATGTGAAGGAAAAAGGAATCAAGGATGGCTTCAAGGTCGTTGACATGAGCAACTGGAAGGGTGGAGTTGCCGGTTGTTGAGATGGGGGAGACTGCAGGACTGGCAGGTTTGGGAAGATCAGGACTGGTGTTTTAGGTATAAGGTTTGAAATGCTAATTAGGAGGTAGCTGCTTTAAAATTGTAAATTATGCTTGTATCCTATTTGACTTCCCATTTTGTAGCAAGGGAGGCAGATGGGGGAGGGAGAAATTTGTATTTTGTTACAGTTAGTAAGTATTCTCAGAAGATTGAGGAATCTTGTTAGTTTAGCCAGACTATTTGTCAGTTTTTCCAGGCCCCTTTCACCCTTTCCCTGCTGTGGCTTGTTGGTCATAAATTTCACTGATCATTTATCACCTTTTTACTAGAAAAAGGCCTGACGGTAAACTTCAACAAGTTTATTTAAAATTTTATTTTCCCTCTTAAAGCTTTTTTTTTTTTAATTTTTTTAAAGGAGAGATGGTAGAAGGTGAAAAATTTTAACTAAAACTTACTCTCTGTTTCATTTCATGCTGTATCTTTCCTTGATGATAAATGTCCACCTTGGCTTAACCCATCTTGTAGGTATTTAGTTGCTATATACTCTTTGGGTTTGGCAGGTATTAAAAGCTGCTTTAACTGATACTGAGTAATTTGATTCTCACTTTCCTGCAGTTCCTTGCCAAGACATGTTTCAACATGTTGCAGAGGTTTTTCTTGATGCGCTCTTGGAATCTTAAATCTATTACTTAATCTTGGTAATTCCCCCAACTCTACATCAGTTGTCTTCCAGGGGGTGCTCTTGAGCACTGTTCAAGAGAGGAGGAGTTACTGAAACCCTGATACCCATTGGGGAAGTAGTGATTGTAAGTTTGACTTTCAGCTAAAACAGTTTTCTCATTATCATCACTGTGGAGGTTGGAGCATGCCTGAACCTGTTTCTGTTTCAGGCTTTACCTGAGGGAAGCATAGATGGTTCTGACTATTAATTAAACTCTTCAGTTTTTTGTAGGATCTGAACTTAGGGATAAGAAGAGTATCAAGAACCTCATATGGATATATTGCATTTGTGTAGGGCGCTCTGATACGTGTGTCTTTTTTTTTTTTTTTTTTTTTACTTCTGGCTGCTATTTTGTAAATCTTAAAGTGAGAATTTTCTACTTTGAAAGAGATTTCATAATGTTTTTTTTTTCCTTTTAGATTTATCAGCAGACGGCAATTTCTTCACTGCCAAAATGACATCATTTTCCACCTCTGCCCAGTGTTCAACTTCTGACAGTGCTTGCAGGATCTCTCCAGAACAAACCAATCAGGTAAATCATTTTTAGGCATTCCTAGTTTTCTGTAAGCTTTAAAAAAATTGAGTTGGAGCATGTAGGTGACTTCACTGACTAGGATTTTATGTAGAGCAGAATGGATTATTTTTTAAATGCCATATTAGGGAAACTAGGAAATGGTGTCAGTGCTCAAAATTTGAATTGATTATTGATTAAATAAAGATGTGGAGGTTACAGATTGCTTAAAATATGGTACATTTTGAAAACTTGTGTTTTAGAGTATGGGTGGCTTGTGGAGAATTTGGGATCAAGTTGTATGTTTTCTGTCTCTCACTTCATTTTAACAAAAGTTTGTTTTCTTTAAAAATTAATTTTTAAAAAGATTTTTATTTATTGAGAGAGAGAATATGGTAGAGAGAGAGCATGAGAGGGAAGAAGGTCAGAGGGAGAAGCAGACTCCCTGCTGGGCAGGGAGCCTGATGTGGGATTCGATCCTGGGACTCCAGGATCATGACCTGAGCTGAAGGCAGTTGCTTCACCAACTGAGCCACCCAGGCACCCCTAAAAATTAATTTCAAGTTGTAAATATAGCAAATATATTCTTATTAAACAATTCAATTTTATAACGTATTTATAAAGTATTTATCTATAAGGACTCCTTGACTGTCTCTTCTCTTCTTCCCCCAAAGTCCCCTCCCCCTAAGACAACACTGTTATTAATTTGGTGTGTCTTGTTTCAGATCTTTCCTCTAACATATAAAAATACATAATTTGGTCTTGTGTTTTCATAAACATTGCACAAAATGCATTGCACATATCCAAATCCAAATTTGGATTTGATGGGAAATTTGGCTTATGTAATAGATGGTTTTGATGTAATTGTCCATCTCTGGAAGGAAACAAATGAAGACCTCAAACTTTGTACAAAAACAAATTCCAGATAGATGAAGATTTAAATGTAAAAAGGGAAATAATACTAGAAAAAATTTAGGAAATGCTTGTGAAACTTTAGGATGAAGGGGGCCTTAAATAAGACAAAACCAAAGAGGTTGTAAGAGGAAGAGAGAGACAACTTTGACCATAAAAATTTTAAAGATAAAATTGTGTGGCTAAAGACAGACTCCACAGAGTCAAGAAATGTCAGAGTCACTATCCCATGTGTGTTTATACCACATCTGGTTTATCTGCTCACCTGTCGGTGCTATTTGGGTTGTTTCCATCTTTTATCTATTGTGAATAATGCTCCTGTGAACACTGGTGTACAAATACTTGTTTGAGTTCTACTTTCAGTTTTTTTGGGTATATACCTAGGAATGGAACTGCTGGGTCGTATGGTAATTCTGTGTTTAACTTTTTGAGGAACTGCCAAACTGTTTTCCATAGCAGCTGAACTATTTTATCTTCCCACCAGCAGTACACAAGGGTTCCAACTTCTCCACAAGCTTGCCAATACTTACTTTTGTTTCCTTTTTTCTTTTTATTATGGCCATCCTAGTAGCTGTCTTGAAAATGTGATTTTTCAGAGAGGTGACAAGTAGTAGTCTGATTATCTGCTATGATTGTATGTATTGGAAGATTGTATGTTATTAGATGATAAGTATCTACCAGCGTTTGTTAAAAAAAAAAAGGAGGTTTTCTTGTTCCCTAGGGTTTCAGAAACCAATCTAGTTGGAATGTAAATAGCAGGTTTATTTTATGTTTATATCAGGTACGACCAAAACAGCCACTTTTGAAGATTTTGCAGGCAGCAGGTGCACAAGGTGAAATGTTCACTGTTAAAGAGGTAAGCCATCAAAGAGAATTCTCAGTTATAAGAACAGCTGAGAAGTAGAAGCTGATGAAAATAAAAAAGTAGAAGCTGATGAATATATAGTTCTGAAATCAGGCCCAAGAAAGGAAATTCTCTGCCTGAGGTACTAGAGAGGCAACTTTTGCTTTGTTTTAAAGACCATTGAGCTAAATTGAGCTTCATATTTCCTTTAAATATCCTTTTGAAGTATGTTGTCAGCCAAACATAAAATTAACCGTTAATTCATTGATCTCAGAGTTAAAATGCAAAGCATGTACAAGATTAAAAAATGACACTGTCTATGATTTATAGGATGTACTGCCAGGCAGGAATTAAATGCAGTAGTTTTTCATTATAAATGTGTCCAGTACTTTTCTGAGCACTGGGAGTTATTTCAAACACTTATGCATTTAAATAACTTATTTAGCATCTAAAGGATGCTAAGGAGAGAGTTTTCAAGCAGCCTCCGTGCTGAGTGTGGGTGCTGAGTGTGGGGGCCCGGCATTGAGCTCGATGATCTGAGGACCCATGAGATCATGACCTGAGCCCAAACCAAGAGTCGGTGCTTAACCAACTGAGCCACCCAGCTGCCCTGAAGTATGGAATTTTCTATCAATAAGGTTGTTACAATGAATTACGCTATCTCCTTCAATCGCATGGTAGAGTTTTCCTGGGTTAAGAAGAAATTAAGTACATATTGGTCAGAAAGAATGTTTTACTGGGGAAAAAATTAGAGTCCGTTTACATGAAGCTCTCTATTATGAATTTTGACCCTATCTGGTGCATAAAGAATTTAATTTTTTATTTTTAAATATTGGTTCTCAATATGTGCATTGAGGCAGTATGATATAATAAGAGTAGTAATTATGTACACATTATTAATTTTTTATTTTTTTAGTTTAATGCATTTATTTTTATTTTATTATTCTTTTAAGATTTGATTTTTAAATAATCTGTACACCCATTGTGGGGCTCGAGCTCACAACCCCGAGATCAAGGGTTGTAGGCTCTACTGATTGAGCCAGCCAGGTGCTCCTAGTTTAATGCGTTATTTATTTATTTATTTAGATTGATTTATTTATTAGAGCGTGCAGGTGAGCATGCAGGTAGGTGGGAGGGGGCAAAGGGGGAAGGAGAGAGAGTGTTAAGCAGACTCTGTGCTGAGCACGGAGTCCAGTGTGGGGCTCGTCTCACAACCTGAGCCGAAACCAAGAGTTGGACGCTTAACTGACTGCCACCCAGGTGCCCTTTTTAATGCATTTTAATAGTAAACTTACGGGAACAGCACAGAAGACAGACAACATTTAAAAACATGTACTTGCATATAGGACAACTCAGAAAAATATAGTGAATGGATGGATCTACCATATGATAAAAATGCTACCAACACCATACAGTTACTGTCAGTAAGAAATTTACTTGTTTATTTTATTTTTATTATTATTATTTTTTAAAGCATTAATTAATTTATTTGACAGCAAGAGAGGGAACACAAGCAGGGGGAGCCGGAGGGGAGAAGCAGGCTTCCCGCCAAGCAGGGAGTCCAATGCGGGGCTCCATCCCAGGACCCTGGGACCATGACCTGAGCCGAAGGCAGACACTTAATGACTGAGCCACCCAGGGGCCCCAGAAATTTACTTGTTTAAAAAAAAAATCCAGGGCACCTGGGTGGCTCAGTTGGTTAAGCCTCTGCCTTCGGCTCAGGCTCAGGCTCAGGTCTTGATCGCAGGGTCCTGGGATCAAGCCCTGCCTCAGGCTCTGCACTCAGCAGGGAGTCTGTTTCTCCGTCTCCCTCTGCCACTCTCCTGCTTGTGCTTTCTCTCACACACGAGCTCTCTCTCTCAAATGAATAAAATCTAAAAAAAATAAAATAAAAAAAATCCAAATTGTCCAGAAAAGTATAACGGGTTTATTTATAATTGTTGTGAAGTTGAACTGCTGAGACTTGTTCACTGAAATGTTTTGACTTGCATGGATGCCTTAGATCCCCGCATTTATATTAAAAAACTCACACATGAATGAAAATGGAAAAACTGCCAATACCTGATTTCTGTCCCCTATTTTTCCACCTGTAATCATATACTTAGTTACTTTTTGACCCCATGGGGAAAAAATATCTAATGTTCAGAACTACCAACAGGAAGAAGAATTTTTTTTAAAGAATGAAATGTTTTCCATCATAGCGGATTCTTAAGCACATTCTCCGTGTGTGGCATGCTAGCTGGATAGATGTCTTTTGGCATAATTGTTCTATGTTTGGTATGGATGGCAAACAGTTTGGCATCTTTAAAAAGGCCCACCAGACAGGCCTCACTTGCCTCCTGCAAAGCTTCGGTAGCTTCACTGAAGCGCAGATCTCTTTTGAAGTCCTGAGCAATTTTTCGCACCAGATGTTGGAAAGGAAGTTTGGGAATCAGAAGTTCAGTGGACTTCTGATAACGTCTAATTTGACGGAGTGCAACGGTACCCGGGCTGTAATGATGAGGTTTCTTCACCCCCTCCAGAAGAGGGCACACTCTTGCAAGTGGCTTTTTGTAGTCAGTCGCTTCCTCAGAGCTTTACCACCGGTTGATTTGCGAGTGGTTTGCTTTGTACAAGCCATAGTATAGAGACCTTACTTACTCCCCCTTCTCCTTCAGCTGGAGCTCCGGGAGCTAGAGATTCTGATGGTGCGGCAGTGGCTGCAAACAATTATGTACACATTTATAGGGTAGATGATCTATACTGTCTTAGAAGATCTTTTTTTTTTTTTTTAAAGATTTTATTTATTTATTTGACACAGAGAGAGGGAGATAGAGAGAGCACAAGCGGGGGAGCGGCAGGCAGGCAGAAGGAGAGGGAGAAGCAGGCTCTTTGCTGAGCAAGAAGCCCGATGCGGGACTTGATCCCAGAACCCTGGGATCATGACCTGAGCTGAAGGCAGCTGCTTAACCGACTGAGCCACCCAGGCACCCCGAAGATCTTATTTTGTATACTTAGGGTGAATTTATTTCTTCTGGAAGTTGGACAGATATAAATATAAAACTTCCTCCTTTTTCTTCCAGTGGATGCTGTTCCCCATCTTATTTCCCCCTAGATATTTGATTATCTGGGATGAAATGTTGCTTGGTATAGAGGGGAGCTTAGGAGCATTATTGTACCAATGTAATGGGAACAGTGTTGGAAAAATCTTCTGTGCAGATATCTAATAATTCCTGAGAAGTTGGGGCCTAAGGATAAAGATAGCTGCTTTGGTCTTCTTGTGATCTATGACAACAAAGTTCTGACTGTCATTAAGTGAACTTAATTATTAAGCCTTTTAAAAAAATCTGCATAGAGAAAACATTAGGAAAAAATAGATAATTTAAAACTTTTGAATCATGAACTTGTCTGAGTTCCTTCCATTTTTGTGAACTCTGAAAAAAGCCAGGTAAATTTTTATTTGGTAGATACTAGATTCTATGTTTTATGCACTTACAGTGCTGATGGCTTATTAACCATTGTACTTCATTTGCCAAAAAAGAATTAAGTGAACATGCGTCAAAAGCATCTTATAGTTATGTGTCCCTGGACTTGGAAAATATTTTTAAGACCCAGGCACATTTAAAGTTTATTTCTTCTAGTCATAGAACAGACCTCTTTATTTGGACTGGTGAGAAAATTTTTAAGGGGATACTAGGTAGATTCAACACTTGTTCTCATTGTCAGACCACTACATCTCTATTCTAAAAAATAAGAGTCTCTTGATATCCAGCATGATAATAAATGGATGAACCTAGTAGTTGGGGACAGCCATCTTGTTGTAGGACTCCTTACACAAGCACTGACAGTCATGCTCATATGTGTTTTCTCTTTTTCTAACAAACTAACTTCCCTTATCTTACCGTAATTAATTTGTGTTCTTTGGAGCTGTTGGACAGATCTCTTTATACGGTTTTATTGCCCTGCAGGTCATGCACTATCTAGGCCAGTATATAATGGTGAAGCAGCTTTATGATCAGCGGGAGCAGCATATGGTGTATTGTGGTGGAGATCTTTTGGGAGAACTGCTAGGACGTCAGAGCTTCTCCGTGAAGGATCCAAGGTAAGAAGAATGAGGGTTTGTTTATCTTTTTGGGTGCTTATATCTCACCACTCAGTCTCCATAGGATATTAATGGTTATTTATTCCTTTAGTCAATCAGTATTTAAGGGCCTACATATGTCAGGTAACCTTTGAGGCCCTGAGAACGTGTTAGTGAGCAACAGTCTCAGATTCTGCGGAGCTTAAAGAGCAGTGAGACAGTGGATGCTCTTCCCCATCTTAATCAGGTTATCACACCAGCACATGGTAAAATTATCCTGTGGGTGTTACAGACAAGAGGTACATAAAGCTGTGTTGGGGGTGGGATTTAGGGTCTTAGGGGTCAAGGTACAGTTCCTTGAGGAAGTGCTATTTGAGCGGAGAGCTGCAGGATAAGTGAGGAGAGAGAGGTGCTCCAGGAGAGTGTTGGAGAGCTTCTGGCAGACTGAATTCATGTCCAAAGGCCTGGGTAGGAGGAGCTTGATGTGGCTAGGATAGAATTTTGTGAAGGAGCTGTTACAGAGAGGAAGAGTGAGCTGATTAGAGAAATGTAGCATTGCTGGGCAGTTTGAGGTCGAATGATGGGCTTCATAAGAATCACAGTAGAGGGGCGCCTGGGTGGCTCAGTTGGTTGGGCGTCTGCCTTCAGCTCAGGTCATGATCTCAGAGTCCTGGGATTGAACCGGATGTCAGGCTCCCTGCTGTTCAGGGAGTCTGCTTCTCCCTCTTCCCCTAACCCCACTCATTCTCTCTCTTAAAAAAAAAAAAAGGAAAAAAGAATCACAGTAGAGCTTCTCTGACCTGTTGTGTGATTTTTCTCCAGCTGCATGGGGTGTATATGGTTGTTACAGAGTCAAAAGCTAATTAGTAATTGAGAAGCCAGTGTTTTCTTTCTATAGCTTTGTGATGACTGTTTCTTCTGAGCTCATTTTGTCTTACTTTGGTAAGACTCCCTTCCACCCCTTCCTCAATTAAAATTGTAAAACTTAATTCCTAGTGGGAAGGAATGGTCTCCAAAGGAAATCTTGTGTTACTGTTAGCTAATTAAATAAAATGTAAATTAATTAGTTTCTTAATGGGGGCAGAGTATCACAAGCACTTGGACATGAATATCTTGACATTTAAATAATTACAAACAAATCTATTCTGGGGAAAACATTCTGCTTCTCCATGTGTTATAGAGAAAGTTGGAAGATCACGTATCAGATAGACATGTAACATTTTAATGGAAAACCATGAGGTTATTCATATTTTTTTTTTCTCTCTGACAGCCCTCTCTATGATATGCTAAGAAAGAATCTTGTCACTTTAGCCTCTGCTACTACAGGTACGTCACATCCTATTTCTTCAGACTGTATCACAGCTTTGAGCTCAAGGGGGCAAATGATGGGAAAACAAGGAGGATCAAGATGGAAATGAAATGCTGTGTTGGCATGATTGGGAGGGATACCTGTCATACAGAATGTTACCGGGATGTTAACTTTTCACTGTGAAAAATTTCAAATATACTGAAAATAGATTAGTGTAATGCCCATCTCTTAGACTTAGTAATTGTTAACATTTTGCCACATTTGCTTCATCTGGACATACTTTTTTTTTTTCTTAATTTTATTATTACTTTTTTTTCATCTGGACATACTTTTAAAATCTCTAACAGATAAGGACCTTTTTCCTTTAAACATAACTATGGTGTCATTTTTACACCCAACAAAATTAATAATAATAAAGTAAATAATAACTCCATAATACTATCCAATAGCCAGTGTATATATAGTTTACCCCCAGTCATCCCAGAAATGTGTTTTACATTTGGCTTGTTGAAATCAAGATCCAGACAAAGTCCACACATTGCATTTGGTTGATATGTCTCTAAGTATCTTTATAAAACAATCCTCCTTTTATTTTTATGTCATTTATTTGTTGAAGAAATGGATCATTTGTCCTATAGAATTTCCCACATTCTAGAGGTTGCAGATTATATTCTTGTGATGTCGTTGAACGTGTTTGTCTATTTCTTCTATTTTCCGTAAACTAGTAATGCTTGAATAGTTTCAAGTTTAAATTTTTTGCTGAGAAGGTGTCATAGGTGGTGCTTTGTACATCTGTTGCATCACACCTGAGTCATGTAAGGTCCACTTGTCCCTCTTTAAGTGATGTTGATTCCATGGGCTCATGTGGTGTTACTCTGATCCATCTGTTATTAGGGTCCCCCAAGAAGAACCTTTCACCTAATGGTTTTAGCTTTCTGTTATATGAATGCCAATTTGTCTAACACGCTTTGCTTGATTCCATATATTTTAAATACTGCCTTTTGAGTTTATTAGGTAGGTGCAGGAAGTGGGCTGCTTTGGGATCTGAAGTATGATGTTAGAGATCAATCAACTGGATATAACTTAAATGTAACCCTGTCTTTTACTCATTTCCAAATAATGAAACTTTTTTTTTTTCTCCATTCCTCTGTGAAGCCCTTTTGTGAACTTCAAATTAGATTTTAGGTAACCTTATCCTTTAAAGAAAGCCCAAGTTTGTAATCAGATTGGTTATCTTTTAATAGTTTAGTGAAACAAATAATTGAAAAGAATCCATTCCTAATAAAGATTTATGATTTAACGTGAGAGCAGAGAGACTGTGCTTTTGTATTGAAATGTAATTTTGAACTTACATTGAATTTTGTAGCCTGTTGACTTCATTGAGCCATTTGTCCACCTTGCCCACTTTACCCAGCTGTAAATTTCTGTTGAGTGGGAAGGCCTTGCAAATAATATGGTGCTTTATTGAAATTCAGTCACTTGTGAAATATAGGGCTTTCCTGGGATACTCACTGCAGGCTTGAAATACACAGAGGATTTTATATTTGCTGATCTACTATTTCAGTAGCATTTGTTTTCTGATTGATCTGTTCTCTGGATAACTCGAGTGGATGTAATTCTCACTTTTCCTCTCTCTCTCTCTCTCTCGCACTTGCAGCATTTAACATGCCATCTATTAAAATGAACAGTTTGATAACATTTCAGTTGATCCTCACAACAACCCCGTGAGGAAGGTCTGGAGATGATGAAACGGAGGGGTTTTTTGTTTTGTTTTTGTTTTTTGCTTTTTTAATAGAATGAGTGATTTGTCCAAGATTAGTTGCCACTGATAATTGGTAGAACAGGTATTTCTGACTGACTGGTTCTTGCTCTTTTCATGTGCTACACATTGATGTCATAACAGAATTTGCCCCAATTTTTTTGAACACTTTTTTCTCTCTGAACATTAAATCTTTAAAACATTTTGTTTGTTCTTAAACTTGTCACTTTGAAATAATTTTAGTTACAAAAAAGTAGTAAAAGTATAATAGAGTTCTAAATATTCTTTACCCAGATTCCCCAAATGGTAACTAACATATAACCGTAGTGCAATATTGAAAACCAGAATATTGCCCCAAAGTAATTATGATTGTCTGCTCTTGACTTGCACTTGCATTGGTGCCTGTAGTTGGTTATCTCTGTTGATCTGAATAAATTGGATTGCATGTGTTTTATTTAAAAGGACAAATGAGAAAAATGTTTTCTGTATCATCTGTTGTACACCTTTGCAAGTGAGTTAAACCTTTTATTTTGATGGTTGAGAAAATATCATTGTTTAAAGTAAAGGTGGTTCTTTATGAATCATTTGTCCAAATCTCCACATGTATACCAACAAAATGAAATATATATGACCTACTTTATTTTAAAATTCCTTTGTACATTGTGATTTTCCCAGATAATTTTTTTGCTTCTAAACGTTTTATTTTTTTAAAGATCTTATTTATTTATTTGAGAGAGTGAGAGAGAGAGAGAGAGAGCTTGAGCGCACGAGTGGGGGAGGGGCAGGAGGAGAGGGAGAAGCAGACTCTCCGCTGAGCAGGGAGCCTGACATGGGGCTCAGTCCTAGGACCTTGAGATCATGACCTGAGCTGAAGGCAGATGCCCAATGGGCTGAGCCACCCAGGCGCCCCTGCTTCTAAATGTTTTAACCTAAGAAGATAGTAAGGTGTTAGAACTATAAATGACAGTAAGCAAGTTGCTTTATTAAAGAAATTCTTTATCTGCATTGTCTCTTTAGTTGATCTTTGAAGATCACTGTGGTCAGAAAATGCTGTCTCTTAAACTTCTCAGTATTCTCTATTTACCTATAAAAATGCTTGTAGAAGTCATGCTCTTTATAATTACAATTTTGAAATTGTTTGCTTTGTGCAAAACAACTGAATTATCAGACCAGTTGTAGGATCCGTATTCTTTTCTCTGGCAGTCTTTATTATGTGAGGATGAGGTTTTCCTTAAGTGTCTTATCTCTGGACCTGATAGTAGCTAATGAACCCAACCCTTGGTAGACTTATTTGGGAACATTTCAGTTACATATAACCTCATATAATGAGCAGTCTAGGTTACTAAATTCTCTGCAGTTTGTCGTTTTCCTGTAGCTCAGTTTTCATCTTCTGTTCTGCTTGAAAAGTTTCCAAGTCCTCGAAATATATTTCTCTCAGACTAAGAATTTCTGTCAGGTTATTGTTTTCCTGGCTTTTCATTGACTTTGAGAAAAACTTTATCTGCTCTCCCTTCCTTCTTAAGAAATGTTTATAGTAACTGGGAAAAATAAAACTTGTTAATTAAAAACACCTACTCTATATTCAGGTTATGGGAGTTTAAGCTAGGAAATCATCATTGACACTTAAGAATATAAGTTTCCATGAGGTGCTATTGTGTGATGAAGGAAGTGGAGAGAATTCCAGATTTTCAGATTTCATAACCCTGTATAACTTTTAACAGTTGCAAATAAAAATTAAAGGCCAAACTTTTTTTGCTGTTGTTTACAAGTTAGGCAGATTGAATAATAAAAAACCTGTGGGAAGAGATAATAAAAGATACTCTTCATTATTTCTTGGTTGGAATCACTTTCATATTAAAATTTGAAAGTTTGCCATGAACATTTTTTAGTTATTTTTCCATTTTTCTCCCAGATTACATTTTGGTAATACATTTTGAATATAGCCTGTCTTGGTCTTTGCCATTTTTATCAGTTTTGATTTTTCCCTTTTGGATGAGAGCCTTGTGCAGCCAACACGGAGGAGTACATTTTTAGGGAGCAAACCTGGCTCCAGGGTTGTTTGCTGAGGTCCTTTTTATGTGGAAAGAATGGTTATTACCAGGGAAGGTTTTCCTTTTGTTTTACTTGCTATCCAGATGCCGCTCAGACTCTCGCTCTCGCACAGGATCACAGTATGGATATTCCAAGTCAAGACCAACTGAAGGTAAAATCACCACACGGTGACTTCTTTTGTTGTACAGAGTGGCCCCTTCTCTGTACCTATGGATCTTGGACTCCCAAGACCTTTCTCTGAATGTGGTAAGAATTTAATAAGAAAGGTTCTTGGGAGTTCACAGACCAGGGACAGAGTGAAACTTCTCTGTTCTGCCCATAACAGAGTTCCAGTCTCTGAATCTTTCTTTGGGATGTAGCACTTCTGATCTTCAGTTCCTCCAGTTGCATTTTCTTTGGGGTTTGTGTATGCCTGTGTGTGTAATGGTGTATGTATATAGGTGTTTGAGAAAACTGCTTTATTAGATTTTAACAGGCTTTTTGCAATTAAGTTCATGTCAGGCCATTCTTAAATCTTCTCCAGACCTGGGAAAACTTTATGATCATCTTGGTATATGCTGAGGGTTTCACATGTTTTCTGAATTATGCCTAATTTTGTAGTATAGAGGCTTTACATTGATAGCCTGTTTTTAACAGTAGATTTTGGCCTTTTGTGCAGAGATTTTTTTCCCCCCCCAGGTTTGGGATTCTCTTAGCTCTGCTCCCAGTGGGTTAAGGAGAGATGTTGCCTTTATTTGATGACTGTTGTGAACTTCAGAGATCTCTTTCTTGTGCATAACCCATTGTGCCGCACACTAACTGGTGAGCCAGAATGGAACTGCTACATCCCCTGGTCTCAGTCATTTTTACTGCACTAATAGACATCTTTCCCTTTTTTTCCAGCAAAGTGCAGAAGAAAGTTCCAGTTCCAGGAAAAGAATGGAAGAAGGCAATATTCCTACACTGCCTACCTCACAACATAAATGCAGAAATTCTAGAGAAGGTAAGTTTTGGATTAAGGCTATACATTTTTTTTCTTTCTTTTGTTGATAACTTCTAGAAATGACATTTATTCACATTAAGCACTGGCTGTAATTGAGACCATTCTGTAGACAACTCAAAAAATAATAATGCACTTTCTTTGTATATGAAGTAGGAGAGGTATATGTCATACTTACTTCTCATTCTTTTCTAAAAACTTTTTCTTTACCCTAGTGACCATTGTTAACTTTGAAGAAGGTGGTAGTGCTCTTTTAGCAACCTGTGTTTACTGGGATGGAGCAAGACCTGTCCTTTGGCTGGCATGCTAATAGAAGCTCGCTACAGATTTATCAGTTTGCCACCTAGTATATCACCTGCCTTGGCCTTTTAAATATTGACGTACTTGTATATGTTCAGTCTGGTTAGGATTTTTATTTTGATTTGTCTGCTTGAGGCAAAGGCTAATTTTTGTAGAGTTTTAAAGTTTGTAAAGATGATGCATACTTAGTCTGTCAGAGCCAAGAATGAGACGTCAGAGGCCTAGTAGTTCCTTTGCTCTTGGATGATAGTTCTGAGGTCTTGGCCATCCATACTGGATATGCTGTGGTCAGGTTAAATGGGTTAATCGATATTTTGAAAGTTTTCCCCAAGCTCTGCTTTATAAAGTATCTCCTAAAATTTTTTCTATACAGGTATATAAAATCATAAATTACTCAGGTATTTTACGGCATGATAGTTTCTAGTTTCGGTACTGGCTCACACTTGGAGCAATGGCAGGTTAGACCTCCAGCAATATCTCAGAGAGTGATGCTGCTGTAATTGTCTCAAATGTTTAAAATTGAATCAGTTTATCATGCAACCGAATTTTGAGCTACCTAGTCACCTTGGAGTTTATTTCAGTCTGTACGGTATTAAATGTGTAATTTCTTCTTTAAATGCAGGTCCTTGCTTGTTTGCTACTCAGAAATACAAGAATAGCCTATTCAAGAGACCGTATTTAGTTTGTGCTGTAGATTTTGAGAATAAAGAGCTTAGTATTTTCAGGAAAGTGTGTAGGTAGAAAGGACAGAGTTTGTATACATGGGAAGGGTACTTCTGTTCCCTTTACAAGATGTTAGAGAGCTTGAAGAGACGAGGATAACTTTAATATGGCATCATCTCAGAATTGGGGTTTCGTTAATTGTAATGAGTAAGTAAAAAGCTGAACTTCCCCTGAACTTAATGGGCAGCGTTCAACATAATTTGTAAGTAGATAAGGTAATCTTTTGTTCTGACAGGGACCCATTTATTGCAAGTTTTCGAGCACATGTACCTCAACACATTTAAGCACCTGTGGTTGCTATCGGTGTGGCTGGTGCATTGGGAAGAGGTAGAGGAGAGTGAGGAAGTGGGGAAAGAGAATAGCATAACAAAAGATTGGATGATGGGATGTTGTGGTAGCACCAGCCTTATGTTAGTAATCATCTTGAATGTCATTTGGATGTACAACACAAGATCTTTTACTTGGAATATGTGGTGCCTTCTTATGTTTTGGGTTTGCAAGATTTCTAGGTCTTAGAGATCTAGAAACTCCAAAAGAGAGCCCCTCGATCCAGAAAGGACATAGGTATAGATTTACTTAGACAACGTAGAGTTCAGTGTTTTATAATGGTTGTTACCTATCCAAACATGAATTCATGAGAAACATCCATAAATACGTAGCAGTGAGACTGCCTTGACAACCTTTGGATGCCCATTCAGTCTGGACTGCCTTGCTTCTGTCTTCAGGTTTGGCCCCTCTGCCGCCACCATTTGCAGTTCATGGATCAGGCCATTATCGGGCATCATGTACGAGAGCAAGTCTTTTCTTTAGTTAATGCCACGGTGTGAATGTATAACATGGCAGTAAATAACCATTTCGAAATCCTCCTAGAACCATGTCATTGTTTGGATGTTTTCAGAGTTTAGATTGCTTGATAAATGATCATCTGCTTCTAGTGTCGTTACTTGCTAATGAATGAGGCCTAAATTTGAGAGGAGGTCTGGGCTCTGTGACTGAGCTACTTGATTTCTGTTTCTTTCATACTGGCTGTGGAAATTTCTTTTTACCTGTCTTATAAAGAGATTGTAATGTTACAAAGCGAGTTTTGATTCTTAGTGTTGTGTACGTAGTTACTGTCCTTTCCATTTGACTGCTGTAGATGAAGACTTCATAAAAAACTTAACCCAAGATGAGACATCTAAGCTGGACCTTGGGTTTGAGGAGTGGGATGTAGCTGGGCTGCCTTGGTGGTTTTTAGGAAACCTGAGGAGCAACTATACACCTAGAAGTAATGGCTCGACTGATTTACAGACAAATCAGGTAAATGTCACATTTGAAGAGGAACTTTCTGGTTTTTTTTTTTGTTTTTTTTTTAAAGAGTAACATTCTTGGTTACTCTTGACCACACATTGCATTCTGTAAGAATTCTCATTCAGCGCTATGACTTTAAGTACCATCTGTGTGCGTCTGCTGCTCAAATCCGTATCTGCAGCCCTGACCTCTTTTCTAAATGCCCAGCTTCTATATTCAGCTGCCTACTCCACACCTCCACTTAGATGATCTGACATTTAACATGTTCAAACCAGAGCTCTTGATTTTATTTTTAATTTTTTCTAAACATTCCTTTACGGCCTTTCCTTTTTCACAAATCTACCTTCTATGCAGTTATTCCAGCCAGATCTAAAGGGATAGCATCGATTTCTGTATCTGTCATATGCCACATGCAGGTTATTAGTTCTTTATCCAAAACATCCAAAATCTAACAACTTTTATTACTTCCGGTGTTACACCCTAATTCAAACCATAAGCATTCTGTTCCTTTATCTTATTTTATATTCTCTTGCACTTCTCACTTTGAAAAACTGTTATTTTGTTTATGTATCTATTGCCTATTTACCCCTACTGAAATGAAAGTCCAGGGCTTTCACATTATTCATCACTTTATTCTCTTACCTAGTACCTAGAACAGTATCTGACACGTAATAGGAATTCAATGAATATTTGCTCAGTAAATGAATGGATATAGAATAGTGGCAAAATAATAAGTTTTCTCTTAGGAATAGTATAGAAAAGCATGTCATAAAATACCCATAGATGCGGGGTGCCTGGGTGGCTCTGTCGTTAAGTGTCTGCCTTCGGCTCAGGTCATGATCCCAGGGTTCTGGGATCGAGCCCCACATTGGGCTCCCTGCTCGTGTTCCCTCTCTTGCTGTGTCTCTCTCTGTCTAATAAATAAATAAAATCTTAAAAAATATCCATAGATGAATGCAGAAAGAAGGTTATATTTAAAGTCGTTTAGGAATTCAGAAAGAGTCAGGACAGAAGATTTGAGTTACCGTAAATATTTCTTGTATTTCAATAAACATTATTGTTTTTTTTTAAGATGTTATTTATTTGTTTAGAGAGAGCGAGCAGAGGGAGAGGGAGAGAGAGAGAGATCTCAAGCAGACTCTGTGCTGAGTACAGAGCCTGACATGGGGCTCAATCTCATGACCTTGAGATCATGACCTGAGCCGAAATCAAGAGTTGGATGCTTAATTGACTGAGCCACCCACGTGTCCTTCAGTAAACATTATTGACCATAAAGGAAATAATATATCACAGTTAATAGAATGTTTTCTAGGTTCTTGGGGTGTCACCTTTGGAAAGGAAATTTAGGGAACGGGTTCTGTTTAGTTGAGCAACTCATGTCTTTAGCTTTTAAGCTTTTCAGTACTATTTCTCAGGTCTTATACCTGATTTACTGTTAAAATAGAAAATTCCTGGGCGCCTGGGTGGCTCAGATGGTTAAGTGTCTGCCTTCGGCTCAGGTCATGATCCCAGAGTCCTGGGATCGAGTCCCACATCGGGTTCCCTGCTCCTTGGGAGCCTGCTTCTCCCTCTGCCGCTCTCTCTCTCTCTGTCTCTCGTGAATAAATAAATAAAATCTTTAAAAAAAAATAGAAAATTCCTTGCCAGGCTCCCTATATCCATTCATTAGTTTATACATAGTTAGGTGCCAAGTAATTATCTGTTGAATGAATAGATGTCCACCGAAGAAAGGCTAGGTGTTCTTTGGAGGTATGTGAGGATATTGAGTTTTGGGTTCATTTCTGTTGGTTCAATGTCACTGATAAGCCTCTGACTACAAAAACTCACATTTGTTTCTTTCTATTAGGATATAGGTACTGCCATTGTTTCAGACACCACAGATGATTTGTGGTTTTTGAATGAGTCTGTATCAGAGCAGTTTGGTGTGGGAATAAAAGTTGAAGCTGCAGACACTGAACAAACAAGTGAAGAAGTAGGAAAAGTAAGAGACAAAAAGGTATGTTTGGAAAAATTTCACGTTGGTTGTATTTATGTGCACATAGTATGATCTGTTAAATCTGGTGTCCTGACCCTTTGTACCACAGATGACTTACATAATCCCCCCCTTTTACTTTTATTGTTTTCCTGTATCCGGTTTTCAGGTTCACATTAAGTTAACCAACACTATCTTAAAAATAGGATAGTACTGCATGGGTAAAACTCCTCCTTCCTTAGAAGCAAGAAGCTGTCCCTTCCTCCTTGTCTAATCTCTCACTGTGGAGTTTTTTGCTTCTGGAGACCTTGCTTTGCTAACAAGGCAAAGTTCAAAGTGGCTGTGGCAGCCTGTAGGGAAAAAAATTCTTACTTCTTGGACATCTCAGTGTCTTCCACAGTCACTCATATCTAAGTGGGAATAGACAGGTGAGTTCTTACATAAGTTAGAGTTTAAATAAGGGGAAAGAGGAGAGTTAGAACTCTGAATACACACAGTATGAGCACACTAAAAGTCATATAAGCATGTGCTCAAGTCTCAGAAGAGATTGGATAGCAGATCCAATGCCCGACATTGACAAGATTCTCAGTAAACATCTATTGAGTAAATATAACAAAAACTGATCTAAATAGGGTCATCTTTTTAATTTGAGGGATTTTCATAGTAATTTGGGTTCCTGAAGGAAATCTTGGTATGTTTATAGGCAGATCAATGCTTGGGTCCTCCTAGACTAGTTGTATGGGTGGCATTAGAAGGGACTCCCAAGTGGCTGGAATGAAGACAAAGGTGACATTTGGAAAATTCCATTGAGAGAGATGAAACTTAAAATACTTGAACTTGTGTGAGAAAGTTGACATACTGAGGTTCCTAATTCTATCATAATTGATTTTATTCCATTTACTAGATCACAAAATAGGGTTTTAATTTTTGGAATTTTAAATTCTGAATTAGAAAATTTAGAAGACACTTCCCAAATTTCTTGACTTTCTGTTTCCTGGTCCACGGGCATGTTTTTTTTTTTTTAAGATTTATTTATTTATTGGGGCGCCTGAGTGGCTCAGTCATTAAGCAGCTGCCTTCGGCTCAGGTCATGATCCCAGGGTCCTGGGATCAAGCCCCGCATCGGGCTCCCTGCTCGGCGGGAAGCCTGCTTCTCCCTCTCTCACTCCCCTCTGCTTGTGTTCCCTCTGTCACTGTGTCTCTCTCTGTCAAATAAATAAATAAAATCTTTAAAAAAAAAACAGATTTATTTATTTATTTGAGAGAGAGAGAGAGAGAGAGAGAGAGAGCACGACCGGGGTGAGGGGCAAGAGGCAGAAGCAGACTCCCCGCCAAGCAAGGAGCCCGACGCGGGACTTGATCCCAGGACCTGGGATCATGACCTGAGCCGAAGGCAGATGCTTAACTGACTGAGCCACCCAGGCGGCCCAATGGGCATGTTTTTATGGGACAACCAGAGTATCACATAACTAGTTTTACTTTTGGATACGAAATTTACTTTTCATAAAATATTTTTCATTCTTCACATCTCAGTTCCTTATTTTACTTAGTGCTTTTCACTTCATTTTTTCATGCAGTCCTTATTCTTGTGAATGCCTGCCTAAATTCTCAAGATAAAAAATTTCCACATTTAATGATTTGTAGCGTTTTTACTCTGCTACTGTTTATTTTCTTTGAAGTCATACATATGGGTGCCCTCTTGTATTTGGTGAGCCTTCTGGGCACTTTTCAGTCATTTCTTCTATTGAGCTGCCAGTTGGGCGTGCACAGAGTCATGTAAGCCATTTTCTTTCTTTCTTTTTTTTTTTTTTTAAATATTTTATTTACTTATTCAACAGAGAGAGACACAGCGAGAGAGGGAATACGAGCAGGGGGAGTGGGAGAGGGAGAAGCAGGCTTCCCGCGGAGCAGGGAGCCTGATGGGCTCGATCCCAGGACCCTGGGATCATGACCTGAGCCGAAGGCAGATGCTTAACGAGTGAGCCACCCAGGCGCCCCTGGTCATTTTCTTTTCAAGTGCTAGTGATGGAGGCAGAATTTGGGCTCTAAATTGAAGCTCTTCTGTCTTTTTTGCTCTCAGGTTATAGCCTCATCTAAACTAGGTAAACCTTACTAATGAGATGTCTTTGCCCTCGCAGGTGCTTGAAGTGGGAAAAAATGATGACCTTGAGGACTCTAAGTCCCTAAGTGACGATACTGATGTAGAAGTTACCTCCGAGGTATGAGTAGCTAGTAAAAAAGCTGTTTTGTACCACCTGCATCTTCCAGTGTGAACTTTCCAGCAATGCACTTGTGTTGAAGAAGGCCATTTCCCCCGTTTCTATCTTGCTTTCCTTGGTGTTAAGACATATTGGCTTCTTTATATCTTGTTAGAGGTTTTTATTGGAATTTGGAGAAGAGGAGGATGAGTTGACCTAATCCTCTCCCCACCTTGAAAGGGGTGACTTAGATGCCTGTCTGTTTGCCTTTCTCCCTGCTAACAAAATTCTTTGGACGTGATGCAGTGGATACACAGAGTTATTTAAAATAGTCTTATACTACTTTCCCCACTAAACAGTCCTCCATAAACCTAAGGATAGACCTGTAAGCTCTCTAAAATTCTTTGTCAAGAGTGAAGATCATATTTTCACTGCTTTCTTAAAAACAAACCAGTGGGAAATGGCTTAATTTCCACACAGGTTTACATTAATGGAGGGCTAGTAAATGAAGATGTAGTATTAAGCTATTGGGTATTAGGTGTGGATTTGTCACCAGATGTGACAACCGAGGTTTAGATTCAGACATACACCTTGCTTTTCTCTTTTCATGCTAGTTCCCCATTTTCCTTTTAGCACTTCCCTTGGCTTACTTGCTGGGAATGGTGGTGGGGGAAGGAGAAGGGAGGGGATTTTACAGTTTGCTGCTTGGGGATAGAAAAGTTGTAGGTTGTCTCTGGTGTTGATCCTCCCCCAACGCCCAGCCTGCCACTGTTGACCATTATGGTAATGCATTGTAAATTATCTGTCTGTGCGTAGCTAAGTAATAAAGTGGAATATATTGGTCCATTAAGTGTTCTTGACCATAATACAAATAGCAGAGATAAGTGTTTCCATCTTAATCAGACTTCTGTGGCTACTTGGGCCCAGATAACCTATTAAGCAAATAGACTGTATTTCATCAAATCAAAGATGCCATTTAATTTAATAAGCCCTATTTATGTACTACTAAAGAAGAAAAAATGATGCCAGTTAGACTATGACACACCATCAGTTATAAATTCCAAGTCTTTATGAAGTGCCTTTGAGATTCTGTATTGCATGAAGTAGATGAGATGAGATCTAGGATCTTAAACTGGCAAGAATGTTTTGACGCTGTCTAAAGACCACCAGTTTAACAACTGGTCGTGTCCCTGCCTCTTGGCCTAGGCAGTTGGGTTATGCCTTCTAAACGTGAAGTCTGCAGCCTTCATTCTGAAAGTAATCAGGTTTGCCTGTGTCAAATCACTGATCCTGTCAAAGCCAGGCAATTATCCACATTAAATACTCTTGACTTGTTCCAGGTAGCTACCTTTGCATTAAGTGAGGCATTTAAAATTCATTGAGCTCTGGTATCTCCTAATTTGAATATGGAGAAGTCAGAAAAAAGTTACCAGCATCCAAGGGCAAGAACATTCATTCTTCAGAGGGTAGGGTTTGGGCGTACAACAGGTAGTGACCTGTGACCCTCAGAGCGGTGAGAGAGCAGAAGTAACGTAGTAGTTTTCAAACCTCATTTTTTTTTTTTTGTAAAGATTTATTTATTTATTTGACAGAGAGAGAGAGCACAAGCAGGGGGAGCTACAGGCAGGAAGAGGGAGAAGCAGGCTTCCCGCTGAGCAGGGAGCCTGATGCGGGGCTTGATCCCAGGACCCTGGGATCATGACCTGAGCCCAAGGCAGATGCTTAACGACTGAGCCACCCAGGCGCCCCATTATTTTATTTTTTTAAAAGATTTTATTTATTTATTTGACAGAGAGAGAGAGTGATAGCAGGAACACAAGCAGGGGGAGTGGGGAGAGGGAGAAGCAGGCTTCCCGCTGAGCGGGGAGCCCGATGCGGGGCTTGATCCCACGACCCTGGGATCATGACCTGAGCCCAAGGCAGATGCTTAACGACTGAGCCACCCAGGTGCCCCCAAACCTCATTTTAATTTTAGCTTCCTTTTTGCCAAATTTTATAACATTTCTTAATTAGTGGGAAGGAATGAAAGTGTTATCTTTTCTTCATTCTTTAGCCTCTTGCTCAATAAAAGAGTAAGTTGTACAATGAGAAATGAACTAAAAAAGAAGGCAGCAGGGAAAAGCAAGCAATGTAAATTCCACCCAGACTCGACAAAATGCCAGAATAATGAATTTAACTTTGTTAAAGATAGCTATATCAAATTTTGACTTGAAATGGTGATTTTGTCACTATCACTGTAAAACTTCTCTAGACTTTCTTACACGTGGCTGTGGAATGTGTTCAGATGCGAGGCTAGACCACTGATGTGGAATGTCCAGACTCTCACTAGCTTGGTGAGATGATGAGATTTGGCCTACCCTCCTTTTTCTCAGCTTCGTGTTCACCACTGTGTGAGTATTAATTGGCCGCACTTGTCGTTGTAGGATGAGTGGCAGTGTACTGAGTGCAAGAAATTTAACTCTCCAAGCAAGAGGTACTGTTTTCGTTGCTGGGCGTTGAGGAAGGATTGGTATTCGGATTGTTCTAAGTTAACCCATTCTCTCTCCACGTCTGATATCACTGCCATACCTGAAAAGAAGGAAAATGAAGGAATTGATGTCCCTGATTGTCGAAGAACCATATCAGCTCCAGTTGTTAGACCTAAAGATGTATATACAAAGGAAGAAAAAAACCCCAAACTTTTTGATCCCTGCAACTCAGTGGAATTCTTGGATTTGGCCCACAGTTCTGAAAGCCAGGAAACCATATCAAGCATGGGAGAACAATCAGATAACCTTTTCGAACAGAGAACAGATACAGAAAACATGGAGGATTGCCAGAATCTCTTGAAGCCATGTAGTCTGTGTGAGAAAAGACCACGAGACGGGAACATTATTCATGGGAGGACAGGGCATCTTGTCACTTGTTTTCACTGTGCCAGAAGATTGAAGAAGGCTGGGGCTTCATGCCCTATTTGCAAGAAAGAGATTCAGTTGGTTATTAAGGTTTTTATAGCATAGCTGACTCCATGAATTGCAGAGAAATATTAACAGGCTAGGTATGTATCAAAATGTCAGTATTGAGCATCTCCACTCACCGTAACTCACTGCATCTGTTTATTTATGTAAACATCTGTGCGTCACAACATTTTTCTCTCTACACTTAGAGGTAATTTGAGAATGAGTTCTTTAGAACTAGATTATCAATTTGGGGGAACTACCATTAATATGAAAAGATGGCGTTAATCACGTCATTCTCTCTTTAAAGATGAGGATCTGGGAGAAAGCAACTTCCAGTACAGACAAAAGTACTTTAATTCATTCACTTACCCAGTTACTTGAAGATTTAGTATTTCTTCAATTAATTTTATTCCCTATTCTTTTTTTCTGTTAGGGAGTGTTCTTAGCCATCAAGATCCAAGGTGGCTGTTAGAAAAATATTAGAGCTAACAATGAAAAAAACATAAGTAATTTGATTAGTCAAGTTGTGTAATGCTATAGATCACTTTATGGTTGCAATAGGCTGCACAATTCAGATACACCAAAAGAAAAGTCTTGAGAAACAAGAGCATTTTTGCTAACATACCCCTGAAAGAATTTTGAAAAACTATATATAACCTTTTGCACATTTTACACCTTGGGGGTATGATTAGCAAACAAAGTGTTCCCTTCTCTTGAGTTGTAGACATCTGAGTAGCCAACCTAAAACAAGCTACTCTAAGGGGACGGTTTCTGTCCCTTGTGCCCCTTTCCAAGCAGTTCCTTCTCCATTTCATGGTTCTCATTCTCAGTTAGTTTTCCTTTTGCACATGTTTAATGTGACATCTAAATTTTAAAAATAAATTTAAGTACTTACAAAGGATACCCTATCCAATATATTGTATATGTGCCTTAAAAATATTTTTCTCAAAGCCGTGGAGCTGTAGATTTAGCTGATTAAATTTATAGAAGTCCTGTCATATAAAGTAGCAAAGCCTGTTCTCAATTAAAATTCACCAGCCAAATCAGATTTCATTTTCAGTCAGAAAATGTTTGACTTTATTTTTAATTCAGATAAATGCATTGACACATTTGTGGCGCAACCTTCTCAATTATAGTTCTAAGATAGATGAGGTGCAGAGTTTTTAACCGAAGCTCTCTTTGCTTTACTCTGTCCTCATTGTCCCTTGAGAATTCTGTTTTTTTAATTTTTTTATTGTTGTTCTTTTGTTTGATGCCTCTGGAGGTTTTTTACAATCTGGAGCAATGCCCCGTAGTAAGATTCTAGATGGGTATGAGTCAGCCTTTCTTTTGGAAATAGGGAGTATGGCAGTTGTGAAAATGAAAATAAGTAAAGAAAAATGTTAGATCTGAAGAAGCCTTATCTGAGCACATAAATCTTAGGGCAATACATATGGAAATTGAAGATCTTTAAGCTGATGTCCTTATACATATTCCTGTCTGCTTTCCCCATGGAAAAATCTTGATGTATGCCCAGGGGTTTGCATATGAAATTTTGAAGACCATGGCCCTAGAATTAATAAATTTACTGATCATAAAAATCACCTCAGTTGCTTGTTAAGAAAAGCCCAAGTCAAAAAAAAAAAAAAAAAAAAGAAAAACAAACAACAAACTTAAAACAATGGCCCCGTTTCCCCCCATGAGGGGTTTCTTTCCACTAGAACATGTGTTCTGGAAGCTGGTAAATGGTTCACAGACCACACTTTGGGAAGGCCTGCCCTGGAAGGAAGGGTTTTCCCAGTTACAAGTACAACGAACGAGATCGCTTTTAGCATCATATTTAATTTCTTGAGGGGGAGTTTTGTTAAAAGTTCTAGAAGTTTAAAACTAGAATGCACTCTTATACTCAACCCCTGTTATTTTGCACTTCAGGCTAAAAGGTAAATGACAGCCAAGAGTCACAGCTAGTCATGCAACTGTTACTAGAATACAAGTCCCTTGCAGTAAATCACAAAACCATGCTCACCTTCTTCTCATTATTTGTTAAATGTTTAAAGGGTGATGCTTGTGGAATTTGGGTTCAAAATGCTCATCATCTTAAAATCTTGCAGAATATGACTTGCAGCCAAAGTAGGCCTTTAGAGAGAAGGACTTTTAACATTTTCTCCCCAAAGAGAAAAGGCCCAGTAAATATCAGCCTTTCTTATATAATCAGATAAGTTACTCCTCCCACAGGGAGAGGACAGATGAAGGTACAGGGGAAACTGAACCACTTTCTCCAGTATTGTTCCTTCTTAGGGAAGTAAGCCCAGGCCTCTCGCTCTCTCTAGATATCAGGGACAAGGGTTTCCCCCTCTAAGCAGAACGAGTCCTCGGAGTTCAGTGTTCCGTTAGAGCATGGTGAATGCAGCAAGTTAAATGTCTGTCTTCCCTGTTTTCTCCCAAATGCTCCTGTCTTCAGAATAGTTTGATAGCCCTCAATTTTGTCTGATTTTTGCCAGTTAGGACCTTTTGCAGGTGATGACGTAAAGGAGGGACAAGATGAGTAGGGAATCTGCACTTGCACCCTCTGATTCCTCTTATGTAAAGCTGCAATTTTTGGAAAACTTAAGGAAAAATTTAAAAATTTTATTTGCATTTGTAGATATTTGATGCTAATTTTGGTACATCCTTGCCTAGCACAGGATCCTCTTCTGCTACTCAGCTTTCTTTCTCCCCCTTGCTTACCTAGGTTTTTTGCTGTCCCTGTTACCACTAAATCCTTTGCTTAGAAAATTCCAAGCTGCATGTTTGACCTGTGAGTATTAGGATAAACCTACACTTGGGTTTACTGTCCCTCTAGCAAGAGCCTTGTGAGTGACTGCAGCTGTTACATCGCTTATCTGAATGCTGCTGCAGATTGTTTTCCTTCACCCAAGATCCTTATTTCATGTCTTCTTCATGAGCATAGGACAGCAAGGAGGATTTCTTGCGGTAAAATGAGTCAAGGATCCTACAAAGAGCCAAGTAGTGCTATCAGAGCAGTGCTTTAGACCAGCAATGCTATCAGATGCTTTAGACCGTCTTGATTCATCTTTCATTTTGTTCTTTTTTCAATGCCACTGCGGTACAGGTATATTACACTGCCATGAAAGCGATACATGGTTTGTATGTGAAGTCTTCATAGTTTTACTGCTATGAGTTAAACTCTTGATTTCTACACACTACCATTTATCTTTTAGTTGTCGTCAGAGTGAGCCAGGACTCTGGTTTTTTGGAGACAGTGCCAGTTTACCCCTCTTTTCCAGCGGCCCATCTGATTTGTCTCCTTTTCTCCTCTTTCTCAGCTGCTTGAGTTGAAATATTGATTGTGAGGAAAGGATCTGTTCAAGTAGGTGCCAGCAGAGTTGACTGTTTCTGCTGTATCACGCTATAGATTTAGGATTAATGAAATCATCCCACGTTAGTGCTCGGTTTCTCTTCTCTTCCCCTTCCCCTCCCTTCCCCCCACTTTCCTTCCCTCCCCTCCCCTCCCCTCCCCTCCTCTCCCCTCCCCTCCCCTCCC